>NC_081542.1:23864346-23888359 GCF_901000735.1 Corylus avellana
AAACATGAGAATCAATAAAATTATAACATTTGTCCTATTTAAGTTAGTGTTACACTAATAAAATCTATTAAATTTGTGGACGGAATTTGACTCTGGTAACTATTTTTTTTTTTGGCATATCTCAAGAAGTGCGAGTTCAATTTTATACTACATAAAGCTAATTATAAATCACTAAAACGATAAGGACTAATTTTTAATTTATCCCTTTTTTCTTTTTTCCCCTTGTAACTTTCATTAAAAGACAGACAACTAGATTTGTATAAAATTTGTGTCTATCATTCATCTTAAAAAAAGAGTCGTGTGACTCGTGTCAATATTCTTAAAGTTGAGTGTTCTTGATTGGGAGTAGGTAGGATTGAAGCATTTGGGCTTTGGGTTTTCTTGGAGCTATGGAAACAGAGCAATCGCTCTGTTTCCATATGACACGAGTCACACGACTCGTGAAAGTCCAAATGAAGCATTTGAACTTTCATTAATAGACAGACAACTAGATTTGTATAAAATTTGTTTCTATCATTCATCTAAAAAAAAGAGTCGTGTGACTCGTGTCAATATTCTTAAAGTTGAGTGTTCTTGATTGGGAGTAGGTAGGATTGAAGCATTTGGGCTTTGGGTTTTCTTGGAGCTATGGAAACAGAGCAATCGCTGGGGAGCTCTCTCCCAGTTCCTTGTGTTCAGGAGCTAGCGAAGGAGACGACGGCGACAGTGCCGCCGCGGTATGTGCGTCCCGATCAGGACCCTCCAAACATATCCGACACCACTTGTTTACCCCAAGTCCCAGTCATCAACATGCAGAAGCTTTTCTCCCCTGAATTTATGGACTCTGAGTTGGAGAAGATGCACTGCGCATGCAAAGAATGGGGTTTCTTCCAGGTCATCCTCTCTTCCCATCTCTTTCTCTAGATTTTTTTATTTTATTTTTTATTTGGATATGTTAATTTTTCCTAAACATAAAATGTTTTTTTTGTTGGAAAATGTTTTCAGTGAAAAATATTTTCTTGATTTTTTGAAAAATATTTTTAGGTGTTTAGCGCGTATGAAAAATTACTATTTTTTTATATATATTTTCATTCCATCATATTAAAATTTAAATTACGAAAATCCCCTGACTCCAGGCCCAATGGTGTCATAACTGGTTCCCAGCATGTCCCGGCCAAGTCCTAATGATGTTCTAACTGGGTCTCAGTTAGGGCTCAGTGGGTTCTGACTAGGTCCAGCGGTGTCCCATTCGGGTCCGGAACAAGTTTCGATAGATCTTGGTTGAGTCTTGACAGGTTCCAACCGGGTCATGATAGGGTTTCGACTGGGTCCTGGCAGGGTACTAATTTGGTCCTAACCAGATCCCAGCGGTGTTCCGGGGACGTCCTAGTCGGGTCCTTATGATGGCCTAGTCGAGTCCTGGTGGTGTTTCGGCGTTGACTTTCTCTCTCATATAAAACTATATAGATATATGTTATCTCTTTTTATGTAAAAATTGGAAATGTTTTTGTAGTTAATAAATCATGGGGTGAAAGCTTCATTGTTGGAGAAGGTGAAATTAGAAATTCAAGAATTTTTCAAGCTGCCGATGGAAGAAAAGAAGACATACTGGCAAGAACCAGGACATTTGGAGGGTTTTGGACAGGCCTTTGTTGTGTCCGAGGAGCAAAAGCTTGATTGGGGAGACATGTTCTACATGGTCACTCTCCCAACCTCTTTGAGGAAGCCCCATTTGTTCCCAAAGCTCCCCCTTCCATTTAGGTCCTCTCTCTCTCTCTCTCTCTTTCTCTCTCTCTCTCTGAAAAATATGAGAGTAGGTTGTTTAATTAATCTTCACATGCAGAGATAACTTAGAAGCTTACTCAGCAGAGCTTAAAAGCCTTGCCATGAAAATCATTGAATTTATGGCGAAAGCTCTTAGAATGGACTATAATGACATGAAGAACCTGTTTGAAGATGGGAAGCAGGCATTTAGGATGAACTACTACCCTCCATGTCCACAGCCAGACCTTGTGATTGGCCTCAACCCTCACTCTGATTCTGTCGGCCTAACAATCCTCCTCCAACTCAATGAAATGGAAGGCCTCCAAATAAGAAAAGATGGGATGTGGATTCCTGTTAAACCCCTCTCTAATGCTTTTATTGTCAACATTGGAGACATTTTGGAGGTATATAATTAAATCTCTTTGGAGTAACTTCACTTTACACCCCTGAATTACCACGTGATTTGACATACCCCGAACTTTGAAACCTCTTAATTTGGACTCCTGAACTTTCAATTGCAGTCAATTTACTCTCCTTCGTCAATTTTTGCCGTTAAAACCCCTAAAAAAACAAAATTACCCTTCAATTTTATTTTTATTAAAAACAAATTTTGAAAAGAAGGATCACAATGTGGCCCAACCGTGGGTCACCTTGTGATTTTTTTTTTTTAATAATATATATATTTTTTAATTTTTAATTTGAAATTAAGGGTAAATTTGAAATTTTATAAAAAAGTTAACGGTATAAATGTCATTGTCTCACTTTTAACGTTTAAAATCTGACGGAATGGTTCAAATTGACTGCAATTGAAAGTTCAGGGGTATGTCAAATTGTGTTGTAGTTCAGGAGTTTAGAGTGAATTTACCCCAATCTCTTTTTTATGTGCTTTCTAGAATCAAACATATGCTTAACTTGTTCTTATGTGTTTTCCATGCATGTTTTTTGCAGATTGTGACCAATGGAATATACCGTAGCATTGAGCATCGGGCTACTGTTAACTCAGTAAAGGAAAGGCTCTCCATGGCTACATTTTACAACCCCAGACTGGAAGGAGATATGGGTCCAGCACCAAGCCTTATTACTCCAGAATCACCGGCATTGTTCAAAAGAATAGGAGTTGCAGATTACTTCAAGGGACTTTTCTCTCGTAAACTTGATGGGAAATCATACATTGATGTCATGAGGATCCAGAATGAGGAACAGAAAGGTTCTTGAGACTTAATCTTCCATATTGAATAACTCAATGACTACAATAAATACTATGAAAGCTTTAGTGTAATATGCATGAGTGCCAGGTTCAATCTGGTTTGATCATATGCAAGCCAGATTTAAATAAAAACATATTCATGATAAAATGGTTTTTTTTTTTTTTTTTTCCAAATAAAAACACATTCAGCCTACTTAAAGGATAGAAAACATGAAGGAATCTCATAATTTTTACTTGAGCTCATCCAGATACTGAGAGACTCCTTTAAGTGAAAGAGAAAGGTTTATAAAGAGAGAAGAAAAAATACTCATGGAAGGATGTTGCTATTTGTAACAACTCCTTTAATAAGCAATGATGAAGTCGCCCAATAAGCTATACATACTTAATAACATCTCGGGATAAACATCTATATTTTCAACTTTTACATTGTTACAATGCATAACAAAAGAATAGCTATAAAAAAATGTTATATCTGACATAATGCCATAGATACATCACAAATGTTGATAAACATATCTAAGATGAGGTACAAATGGAGATAGACTAATACGCACTAGTCAAATACAAAAGTATGTGGCATTTCACGGCAATCGTAGTAGCCCGGGCACGAGGCCACTGTATCCTCGTCAACATTATCATCACCTGCAACCACAACATTATTTATGCAATTGGGGAGTTATGACGTTTGCCCAGGCGCATTACTGACTTGTCACAATGAGCTGACTTTTTGTTTTCTATCATGAATTTACAATAACAGCTACACTTGGTTTTACAATATTTGTAAAACAGTTTGCAGCGGATGAAGTAAACATTATAGTTATGAAAACCTTCGAAACATATTATTTAGCTATGAATGTATGTGCATGCTTCAAACTCACGCTCAAAAACCTACAAATACAAACCCATCTAAAACATATCACATCTATATATACATCGTATAGCTCAGCTACACCCATATACTTTTAACCTGAAACCTTAGGCGAAATACAATTACATAAGCATATCTAAGCCAACGAGAAACTATAAAACATCATATGCAAGAAGTTGTAAAGATACAATTACAGTGGTCTTCTAGAATGACCATGTTTGCTAACAGGTCCGAACACCACAAGAACATATACTCTAATACTCCCTTGAATGTATCGTGTTCGGATATCAGTTGTTGAACTTGTCTCCTTTAAGCAAATACTCTTTACCATCTTCAACAGTAATTTAATTTGTTAACCTCAGTACATATAATAGAATGAAATTGACTTTGCTACCTTACCATAACACAGGTTAAGGTGTTGTATTTATAAGAAGATGATTACAAGAGTTTGAGTTTGATAGAAACTCAACTTCATGAGATATATCAAAATACAAAGTGATTATCTTATCTATATATAAAAGTTTAAAATTACAAGATCACAAGATAACTATCTATCCTTATCTGGTTGTTTATCTTCATCATCACTTGATATGTGAGCAGGTTTGAATTGGTCTCTAACACGCCCCCTCAAGCTTAGCGGTATAGGAAGAACGTTAAGCTTGGTACGAAGAGAGCCAAACCGGGAGGATGAGAGAGGCTTGGTGAAGATGTCCGCAAGTTGATCTTTGCTAGAGATGAATTTAATGGAGAGTCGATTCTTTGCAACTAGGTCACGGACAAAATGGAAATCAATTTCCACATGTTTTGTCCGTGCATGAAACACAGGATTTACGGAAAGATATGTAGCCCCAATATTGTCACACCATAAGGTTGGAGGTTGAGAAAACTTTAGGCCAATTTCGGAGCACAAAGACATTAGCCATGAAATTTCCACAGCAGTGTTTGCTAATGCTTTATACTCGGCCTCGGTGCTTGATCTAGCAACTGTGTTTTGTTTGCGACAACTCCAAGAAATTAAATTGTTGCCAATGAAAATGCAATAACCACCTGTGGATCGTCGGTCATCTTGTCTACCTGCCCAATCGGCATCAGTGAATGCTTGAATGCTAGATGTGGATGATTTCTGGAACATAAGGCCATGCTGGATTGTGTGCTTTAAATATCGTAAGAGCCGTTTTACAGATTGCCAATGTGTAGCTGTAGGTTTGTGCATGAATTGCGCAAGTTTGTTGACACAAAACGAGATGTCTGGACGTGTGATGCAGAGATATTGTAGAGCTCCAACTGTACTTCTATAAAGAGTTGGGTTAGAAAATAATTCACCTTCAAATGCCGAAAGATGAGTAGATGTAGCCATTGGGAAGGTGACCGGTTTAGCCTCAACCATTTTTGTGCGTTTGAGGATGTCCATTATGTATCGTTGTTGTGATAAAATGACCCCATGAGCACACGGCAGTACTTCAATGCCTAAGAAAAAATTTAATGGACCCAAATCCTTGACAGCAAAGTCACTGTGTAGTGCTGTGAGCAAGGATTGAATTGCACTAGAACTGGAGCAAGTGATTAGTATATTATCCACATAAATTAAGACTAGCATAATATATTCAGAAGTTTGATGAATGAAGAGAGAAGTATCAGATTGGGAGCTATGAAAACCCAATGTAAGCAACTTGGAACTTAATCTTGAAAACCATGCCCGAGGGGCATGTTTAAGGCCATAGAGTGCCTTTTTTAGTTTGCAAATGTGTGTAGGATGTTGCGGGTGAGCAAAACCCGGAGGCTGGGTCATGTAGACTACTTCGGATATGGTGCCATGGAGGAAGGCATTTTGAATATCAATCTGATGAATATGCCATCCATGTGAAATAGCTAGAGATAGTGCAAGTCGTACCATTGTAAGTTTAACCACAAGGCTGTATTCTCACCATAGTCGATGCCGGATTGTTGATGGAATCCTTTTGCAACTAAGCGAGCTTTGTAGCGGTCAATAGAGCCATCCGCTTTCCTCCTCAACCGAAATACCCATTTGCAGCCAATAACATTGGAAGATGCGGAATGGGAAACTAAAGTCCAAGTTTGATTTTTTAACAATGCATCAAATTCAATGTTCATAGCTTGCCTCCAATTTTGATCTTTCATGGCTGATGTGTAGCATGTGGGTTCTATGGTTTGGGGAGTAGATTCGGCAATAAGGGCTTTTGGTAAAGGGTATCGGATGGTGCCATCATGAAACTGTTTGGGTTTGGTTATATTGTTCTTTGAACGTGTGATCATGTGGTGAGGTGTAGGAGATGAGGTGGGGGATGCTGCATCAGATGTATGTATAGAAGATAATAAAGGAGAATTTGAAAATGAGTTTGCCGTATTACTTGGTGGAGTTACGGGTTGGGACGAAGATTCGGTTGATGTGGGCAGAATGCAGGGTGTCTCATTGTCTCTTGAGGAGCAAGAAAACTTGAAGGGGAAAACGGCAATTGCTTGGCTTTGGAGCTGAGACAAGTCGAACATAGGACTAAGTCCTTATTGGAAGAAACTGGAAGCTGGAAAAATGAGAGCACTCTACGAACCACCTTGAAGGCAGGGTGACCAAGCCGTGAGTGCCATTGAGGAAAAGAAACACGTTCACCAACCAAAGCAAAAGGAGGCGATTTATTTGCTGAAAGGGGAAATTGGTAGAGTCAATGACTATTCGGGCCTCGAAGTAGCACCTTCTTCGAACGTCGATCCTTCAAAAGAAAATAAGAGGGATGGAATTCAAAAAGGATGTTAGTGTCTTTGGTGAAACGGTGAACATATAAAAGGTTCTTGGCAATTTTTGGAACATGCAGCACATTGAATAAATCAAAATTAAAGGGAGGGGAAGAGAGACGGGTTTGTCCAATGTGTTCAATGGATAACCCTGTACCATTTCCAATCTTGATCTGTTCAGATCCAGTGAACTCCTCAGCCTTGATGTTGAGGTTTTGCAGATCTGATGTTAAGTGGTGGGTTGCTCCAGAATCCGGATACCATGTAAGACTGGTGTTTTGAGACGGATCAGAGTAGTATGCATGGGGCTGTGCAACAAACTCACGGGGAAAAGCTTCATTGAACCGGTTATAGCAATCAAAGGCGATGTGGCCAGGGCGGTTGCATACCTGGCAGATTGGACGTGAAGATGATGTATAGTTTTGATGAGGACCACGACTGGAGTTTGCATAAGAACCATGCCCCCTGCCCTGTTTTGTTTTGGAGAAGCTAGAATGAAACCCACGCCCAGATGGGTGATTGGCAGAAGAGGGGTTTCGCCCACCTCTGTGGCCACGGTGGAAGGATCCACGAGATGCATAGTTGGCGCCTACGATAGAGAGATCCAGGGCAGAATTGTGCTGCTATAACCTTGATTCATGGGAGAGCAAGTGGCCATATAATTCTTCGACGGAGAAAGGTTCCACGCGGGTAGTGGCTGAGGTGACGAATGTGTCAAATTCTGGACCCAATCCGGCAAGGAGAAAAGATGCACTCTCAAAGGCGTTGAGAGGCTGATCCACGGCAGCAAGTGAATCTGTGAGGGTTTTAAATTTCTGGTAGTAGTCTGCAATTGTGGAATTACCCTTTTTGAGCGTGGCCAGTTGGTAATGCACCTGCATGGTGCGTGCACGGGAACGAGACGTGAAAAGGGTCTCCAAGGTTTTCCAGGCAAATCTGGATGTTTGGCATCGTGCAACATGAGAAATCATGTTTTCGGATAGGGCTGTGGTGATGGCGCCTAGGATAATCTGATCTTGCATATTCCAATACAAGTATGCTGGATTTAATGAGGTAGTAGTGACACCATCTGCATCAGTGACATCAATGTTGGGTTCTGGTTTAGGAATAGTGCCATCCACATATCCAAACAGATTTCCACTGCGGAGATGTGGAACAATCTGAGGAAGCCAGAGAGAATAATTTTCACTGGTAAGCTTGATGGGGTTGAAGTTGGAAAAGGTAACAAGCGCAGGAGTTTGGGGTTGGTTGGGAACAATAGCAGCCATGAGGAAAATAATTTGGATTGGAAAGGGGCGTAAGTCAGATTAGCTTTGATACCATATAATAGAATGAAATTGACTTTGCTACCTTACCATAACACAGGTTAAGGTGTTGTATTTATAAGAAGATGATTACAAGAGTTTGAGTTTGATAGAAACTCAACTTCATGAGATATATCAAAATACAGAGTGATTATCTTATCTATATATGAAAGTTTAAAATTACAAGATCACAAGATAACTACTATACTTATCAGGTTGTTTATCTTCATCATCACTTGATATGTGAGCAGGTTTGAATTGGTCTCTAACAGTACACAACTACCTAATCTCCAAATAAATAAAGTGAAAGTTTTGGACACTCAATTTAATGAGCCAACACAAAACCTAACCCAATGAATATTCGTTAGCATCGACCATGTCTTAGCCTAATAAATGGGAGAAAGAGATACACAATTTTTTTCTTTTTTTGAAAAAATTTCAGTCTCATTGAAGAAGGATCATGAGCATAACGCTCTTATATCACAGAGCAAAAAGCTTTGAAAAATCATAACCGAAGCTACGAGGTTACAAATCATAGATGCTTACATAAAAATCAAACATTCAAAACCTATGTATGACATCAATATCCGCTAACCTATAACTACTTTTCAGTTGTAACATCATATCTGTTCTAAACAGACTCAACTCAATGCATAGGTAGATCATCTTTCTCGCTCTGAAAACAGATCACATCCACAATCCAAACAGATCACAATCCTTATTCAAACTGAAAAATGCTATGCCGACTTCAAAACTTGTTTATTACAATTTATGCGGAATTAATACTATGAAGTAATAAACAATTCAATCACCCAAAATATATAAAGCAATAAAGAGGCAGACACGTATATTTTGGTTACGAAGAGAAAACCTTTTAGAAACCGATCTAAAAGTAAAACCTCTCCGGGGCAGCCAAATCCAGAAAATCACTATCAAAAGATTATCCAGAGATTACAGACACTATGAACACTTACAACCCTTTGCAAGACCTTGGCTCTGTAAGATCGACAAGTCTACAACTTGTCTCCTTGCTCACAATCTTCTTCAATGTGATTCTCCTTTACCGGACCCTTTCGATAGACTTCTCAACTATAGATTTATCAAAAGAATTACTAAAACTCTAAGAGATTCAATTTAACGCTCACCACATATGATCTTTCTTAGCACAACCTTCGAAGAACTCTCAGGGGCGAAAATTTGTGACTCTCTCTTCTATAATGATGTATATATATCAGTACATCAAACTCTAGACCTGTGCCTACTAAAAACACGTTTTTGGGCATAATAGGTATGGGGTGTCCGGACAGGTTAATGGGCTGTCCGGACAGGGCCTTGCGAAGCAAAAATAGAGTTTCTGGAAAGCCTATCCGGACAGCCTAGCACCGTGTCTGGACATGGCCTGTAGTGGGGAAAAACAGCATTCTGGAAATGATGTCCAATCTTGATCAACAGCTCCGATTGATGGACGTTTGTGGTCCGATTGAGCTAAAATTTTGCAGAGACGTTCATGACACATGAATCTACATTATGAACGGTGAAGATTGGATTCTAAGCATTCTATATTAGTGTTTGAGCCTATAAACAGTAACTTCTGCATTTTGGAACTGAATTAAACCAATATAAGAACTAACACAAACAAAAATACAGACAACAAAAACAGAGAAAACCCAGCCCCAACAATCATAAAAGCACAGATCTGCTCCTGAGAAGACTAGATCTACTCCTCATCGACCCAAAACGGTCGGAAAACTACATCATTTTCCTCGTAGATCACTCATGAGAGTAGATTTAAAGAGAAAACTATTATTCAAAACAAACAAAACAAGCAACACAGCCAGCAAATCAGCAGCGACCGGAGTGGAGGAGATGATGAGTACTGGCCAGTGTTGGCACGTGGTGGAGCGGATGGAGGAGAAGAGAGGCGTAGCACCTTAGAGGGCGGGTGGTAGTGGCTGGAGTTGCTGATTTCTGGCCAAAAAACACCTACAAAAACAAAGAAAACCAAGAAAAAATGAGTAGAAGGGGAGGGAGATTAGTAGGACTGGCAATTTTGACACGACCCAACAACCTGACGCGAACACGACACGAAATAAGCCGGTTTGGGTTTACATTAAATGGGTTTGGGTCATAAATGGGTCGACCCGTTTATGAGTGTCTGGCGGGTCGTGTCACGGGTGACCCGCTAGACCCGTTTGTGTGTGTGTGTGTGTGTGTGTGTGTGTTTTTTTTACTTTTATCCTAAAAGAAAAAGTGAAAAACGCATACACAGCCTCGCTTCCTCCAGATCCATAAATCAGAATCTTCCAGACCCTCTCGACTTCACTCCTCAGTCCTCACACAGCCACGGCCCACGCCCACGCCACGCCACCGCCGCTCCTCCACTGCTGCTCTCTCTCTTCGGCTGATGTCGCATCCCGTATGGTTGTTGTTCACTTGTTTCAGTTTGCACAGTATGTTGTATTTTTGGGCTGAGCAATTAGTTTAGGCAGAAATGCATTGATCCTTTCTTTATGTGCGTGTGTGTGGGTTTGTCAGTTTGTGATTGCATTGGATTACTATGGTTTCATGTGTTACTGTTATGCACTCCTGTACAATGGTTTGATTTTCTCCTTGAATGGAATTTTATATGAAACAGAGTGCTGCTTCTCTGTATTTGAACAAACCAAATATTTGGAATTTTAGAAGTTTCATTAATGAAAATGAAGTACAAGAGAGAAAGAGAGAGAATCATCAAAAAAAGCTTCTCTGTATTTGAACAAACCAAATATTTGGAATTTTAGAAGTTTCATTAATGAAAATGAAGTACAAGAGAGAAAGAGAGAGAATCATCAAAAAATTTTTTTAAAAATTTAGTTAAACGGGTCATGTCGGGTCGGGTCAACCCGGCACGACCCATTATTTTAAACGGGTCTCATGGGTCGTGTCGGGTGACCTGTGAAAATACCCGTGTCGTGTCGTGTCGTGTCGGAGGGTTCGACCCGTTTATTAAACGGATCGTATTTGAGTATTGCTTAAACGAGTCGCGGGTACTCGCGAGTCGTAAACGGGTCAACCTACGAACCCGTTTTGCCGGCCCTAGAGATTAGGAAGGGGGAGAGGAGGAGGGAGCTTGGACGCCTAGCCTGTCTTTTATCTCTCTCTGTTTATTTTTTAGATACCCAAATTTGATATTGCTCAAAATCCAAATATTCCTCATACATGCCAAGGACACATAAATATTTTCAAAACCCACCAATGCACGGGTTAGACTTACACGTATATATATAAAAGCTATTCTCTATATATTGTAGCACACGACACAGATAACGACAAGCCAGCTACCAAATTTCATTCTCCATCTCATTTTTTCATCCATTTTTTTTATTATGATCGGGTAAATTTATTATTGTATTTGTTTAGATAAATACAAATTTCATGATCACTAAAAAGTGAAAAATACATAATAAAATAATAATACAATCACACAAGACACTAAGATTTAAGTGGACACTAAGATTTAAGTGATTCGGCTTAACAAGCCTATATCCATTAACAGAAACAATTTAAAAGAAATTTACTAACAAAAAGTGAAGTACAAAGAGTAGTACGAATAACATCACTAAAACTCAAAAGCCCCAATATAACTCAATCTCACTAAAAAAAAAATTAAATAAAAAATATATATATTTTTAAAAATTCTCTAAGCTTTTCAGCCTTTCAAATGCCAAACCGAAGAAAAATTGTGTATCTTTCTTCTCTACGCAGCACAAGCCTCTCTCTCGGGGCAACTTCAGCTTTTTTTTTTTTCACTTTTTCAACTAAAGTTGCTGCATTCTTTTTTTTTTTTTTGAAAGGAAAGTTGCTGCATTCTCTTATCCTTATCTCTTCTCTTATTGACCGCATGGCTTCAACAATAAAGGTCAAAGGTTCTGGAAGAAGCTTAATAAATGAGAGACGTATACGCAAGTGAGAAATAAAATGAAAACATAAAAGGTTGGGGTCGACGGTAAGACTTGTAAAAAGAAGTTACCTAATCTGACTGAATTTATGTTAAATTTGTAAAAAATATAATTAATAAATGGTTCAGAAAATAATGTATAACATACTTCTTTTACCTCTTTATAAATAGATAGAATTTAAGCATTTCTCTTGGAGGCATAGAACCAGAACAAATGTCGATAGCGAGCTCTCTCCCCGTTCCTTGTGTTCAGGAGCTGGCGAAGGAGACCACCGCGACAGTGCCGCCGCGGTATCTTCGTTCCGATCAGGACCCTCCCAACATATCCGACACCACTTGTTTACCCCTAGTCCCTGTAATCGACATGCAGAAGCTATTCTCCCCTGAATTTATGGACTCTGAGTTGGAGAAGTTGCACCATGCAAGCAAAGAATGGGGTTTCTTCCAGGTCATCTCTCTCTCTCTCTCTCGACATGAATTTCTCTAGTTAATTGGTAGATGACTTTAATTGTACTAAAAATTATAGTATACCCAATTAAGCACTCTTTTTCTAAACTTTATGGGTTCAAAACAAGAATATTGCCATTTTTTAAATAAATTATTTCATATTAAAATCATTAAAAGAATTGTTTTTTTTTTTGTTTTGTTTTTTTATGAATATGAAAAAATTATTAAATAACGAAATACCACATTAGAGATTCGAACATATGAAAACATAAGTATGGGATTTTTGTCTTTGAGTCATGGGAAGTTGAAGACAGGCGTGCAATTGAGGAGAAGGGGATAAGGTTCACGTGGCATATGAATATTGGCTGCATAGATTGCTGGTGATGCAGTGATGACACCTGGACGGGTTGTTATAAATCCATCGGAGGGATGCTTCAATGCATTATAAATCCTTGACCTGGGCCTACTAAAAACACGTTTTTTTGGCATAATAGGTACGGTGTGTCTGGACAGGTTAATGGGCTGTTCAGACAGGGCCTTGCGGAGTAAAAATAGAGTTTCTGGAAAGCCTGTCCAGACAGCCTATCACCGTGTCCGGACATGGCCGGCAGTGGGGAAAAACAGCATTCTAGAAATGCTGTCTAGTCTTGATTAACAACTCCGATCGATGGGTATTTGTGGTCCGATTGAGTTGAACTTTTGCAGGGACGTTCATAACACATGAATCTACATTATGAATGGTGGAGATTGGATTCTAGGCATTTTATATCAGTGTTTGAGCTCGTGAATAGTAGCATCTGGATTTTGGAACTGAATTAAGCCAACACGAGAACTAACATAAATAAATGTTATATATATATATATATGCGGTTAGTGTTAACCCTTTTTTTAAACCCTAAAACCGCTAATCTAGTCTAACCGTACTCGCTGCCTTAAAAAATGGTTAGCGGTTAGTACGGTTAGCTATTAGGAACCCTACCCGCACTTTGGAATATGTCAAATCAGCAGTGGATAACCACCTTCTTGGTTGGCTGCAATAAGGTCAAATCCCATTAATGAATGGATAAGTTTTGTTTAAATTATAAGAGATGGCCTCATATGAAACTATTAATTGGTGTAATTCCTTTCGAGTAAAAGTTGGAAATTAATGTTTTGCAGTTAATAAATCATGGGGTGAGCACTTCATTGTTGGAGAAGGTGAAATTAGACATTTCAGAATTTTTCAAGCTGTCGATGGAAGAGAAGAAAAAGTATTGGCAACAACCAGGAGACATTGAGGGGTTTGGGCAGGTCTTTGTTGTGTCCGATGAGCAAAAGCTTGACTGGGGAGACATGTTTACCCTGACCACACTTCCAACCAATTTGAGGAAGCCCCACTTGTTCCCCAAGCTCCCTCTCCCATTCAGGTCCCATCTCTCCCTTTCTTTAGTTAAAATGTTGATTAAATAATTAAGCTTAAGAGAAACTTCACAAAAAATCCCTGTACTACAATTCATTCATGAGAAAACTCTCTTAAATTTTCAAAATTTACAATTTCACCACTTAAACTTTCATTTTGATGTAATTTACCCTATCCGCCAATTTTTGCCATTGAGCCCTAACGAAAATTCTTATAAAGACTAAATTACCCTTCGATTTTTGTTCTTTCTTTAATAAAAAAAAAAAATGAAAGAAAAAAAAAAAGGGGTGACAAGGTGGTGACCCAACCGTGGGTCACCTTGTGATTACTTTTTTTTATAATAACTTTAATTTTTTTAAAAAAAAAAATTTAATTTGAAAATAAAGGTAAATTTGAAATTTTATAAAAAAATCAGGGGGTATAATGGTTATTTTATCAGTTTTAACATTTAAAAATTGAAGGAGTGGATATATTACATCAAATTGAAAGTTCGTGGGATGAAATTGATAGTTTTTTAAATTTGGGAGATTTTTCTTAAAACGCGCTGTATTTTGAAGTGTCTAAAGTGAAGTTTCCTTTTAAATTTATCTCTTCCTATCGACTTAAACTTTTGGAATAACTGATAATGTAACATGGTATCAGAGTCAATGGTTTTAGGATCGAACTTAAATGATTAAATTTATCTCTTCCTATTATCTTAAACTTTTGAAATAATTAGTGATTTAATATTGCCATGATCAAATCACTTGTGGCACATCTGTAGTGATGGAGACCAATTTTTAATGATTGAACCATCTCAAATGATCTGATCATGCAGAGATAACTTAGAAGCCTACTCAGCAGAGCTTCAAAAACTTGCCATGGAAATCCTTAAACTTATGGCAAAAGCCCTTGGAATGGAATATAATTACATGAAGAACCTGTTTGAAGATGGGCGCCAGGGAATTAGGATGAACTACTACCCTCCATGTCCACAGCCAGAGCTTGTGATTGGCCTCAACCCCCACTCCGACGCTACCGGCCTAACAATTCTCCTCCAACTCAATGAAATTGAAGGCCTCCAGATAAGAAAAGATGGGATGTGGATTCCTGTAATACCCCTCCCCAATGCTTTTGTTGTCAACATTGGAGACATTTTAGAGGTAAATTAATCAAATCCCTTTGTTATGTGCTTGAGTAAACAAGACTTGTCATATTATATGTTTTTCGTGCATGTTTTGGCAGATTGTGAGTAATGGAATATACCGTAGCATCGAGCATCGTGCGACGGTTAACTCGGTAAAGGAGCGACTATCTGCGGCTACATTTTACAGTCCGGGATGGGAACGTGATATGGGTCCGGCACCAAGCCTTATTACTCCAGAATCACCAGCATTGTTCAAAAGAATAGGAGTTGCAGATTACTACAGGGGATATTTCTCTCGTGAACTCAATGGGAAGTCGTATCTTGATGTCGTGAGGATCCAAAATGAGGAAGAGAAACGCTCTTAAGACTATCCTTCACTTTGAAAAACTCGATGAATATGGTTATCTATAAGGAAATAATGTCATGAAAGCTATTGTGTAATATATGAGTGCTAGCTAGTAGCGGATCCTTTGCTCATTATTCTGGTTTGATTATATGCAAGCCAGCTGATTTAAATAAACACATATTCATGATAAAATTTTTCAATTTTGCCAAAGCCGAAGGCACTTGTGATTCCTTCAACAGCAAAAAATCGACCAACAGAATTTAGACCCTAAACTTTAGGTCTGAACATTCAGGTTCGAGGTCGAACGTTTGGTCAGACTGTGGCGAACATTCGGTCAGAATGCCAGGATGCATGCAAGGTTCCTATTTCTGAACCCAACATATATATAGCGAATTTCATACTAGGCATCTAACAGGTTAATAAAAATATAATAAACCACAACAACATAATAATCTCATAAAATAAGAGTTGGTTTAGGACATTTGAAAAACTTTTTTACTTTTTAAGGAAAATAATTGTACAAACCCATCATGGTCATGAGACCAAAATTCACTAACTAAGAGTGGAGTACAAAGAGTAGCACGAATAAAACCACTCAAATCCAAAAGCCCCAATACACTCCAATCTCACTCAAAAGAGAATTAAATACAAAAAAGAAAATATTCTCTAAAATTCTCTAAGCTTTTCAGCATTCCAAATGTAAGATCAAACTGAAGAAAAATCGTGTACTTCTCTCTGCAGCACAAGCCTCTCTCTCTCAGCAACTTCAGCTCTCTTTTTTTTCTTTTCTCACTTTCTCAACTAAAGTTGCTGCATTCTCTTAATGACCGAATGACTTCAACAATAAAGGCATTTTGTCAAAGCTTCTGGAAGAAGCTTAATGAATGAGAGACATATAGGCAAGTGAGAAATAAATGAAAACATAAAGGGAAATGCTACAATGCAATCAATTCCCCACAATTTTCCTATATAAGCTGAGGTGGCAAGCCCACTTACAATATTTTATTATTTTTTTTAAATAAATTAAAATCAAAATAAAAATAAAAAAAAGCTAATCAAAAAACTTTAAAAAATAGAAGGGGTGGAGGTGGCCCAGTATAGCATAGGGGGTGGCTTCGGCCATCCCATGGCCCTTGGCGGTGGTTCGACCACCCCCCAAGGGCCAAAAAAAATTTAAAGTATTTTTTTAAAAAATAGGTTTGGCCCTTGGGCCAAGGGGGTGGCAGAAGCCACCCCCACCCCCAAGGGCCAAACCCACTTTTTTAATAAATAATTTTAAAATTTTTTTGGCTCTTGGGGGTGGCCGAAGCCACCCCTATGCTATACTGGGGTGGCCGGCCACCCCCTATGGAGTGCCGGTCACACCTTCTATTTTTTAAAGTTTTTTTTTTATTAATTTTTTAAAATTTTAATTTTTTAATTTTAATTTATTTGAAAAAAATAATAAAATATTGTAAGTAGCTTGCCACTTTAGAATTTGATGGGAAAATTATGGGAAAATGATTGCATCGTAGCATTTCCCAATCATAAAACGTTGGGGTCCACGGTGAAAAAGAAGTTGCCTAATCTGTCAGAATTTGTGCAGGACACACAGTAGTCTAAACCCATTAAATTTGCAAAAAAGATATAGTTAATAGGTGGTTCGAGAGCCATTAAATTTGCAAAAAAATATAGTTAATAGGTGGTTCGGGAATAATGCGCAATGTACCTCTTTATAAATTGATAGAATTTAAGCATTTCTCTTGGAGGTATAGAACCAGAACAAATGTCGATAGGGAGCTCTCTCCCCGTTCCTTGTGTTCAGGAGCTGGCAAAGGAGACGACGGCGACAGTGCCGCCGCGGTATCTTCGTCCCGATCAGGACCCTCCCAACATATTCGACACCACTTGTTTACCCCAAGTCCCTGTAATCGACATGCAGAAGCTATTCTCCCCTGAATTTATGGACTCTGAGTTGGAGAAGTTGCACCATGCAAGCAAAGAATGGGGTTTCTTCCAGGTCTTCTCTCTCTCTCTCTCTCTCGACATGAATTTCTCTAGTTAATTTGTAGATGACTTTAATTGTACTAAAAATTATAGTATACCCAATTAAGCACTCTTTTTCTAAACTTTATGGGTTCAAAACAAGAATATTGCCATTTTTTAAATAAATTATTTCATGTTAAAATCATTAAAAGAATTGTTTTTTATTTTATTTTATTTTTTTATGAATATGAAAAAATTATTAAATAACAAAATACCACATTGGAGATTAGGACCTATGAAAACATAAGTGTGGGATTTTTTGTTTTTGAGTCATGGGAAGTTGAAGACAGGCGTACAATTGAAGTGTGGGCTAGCTGGCTTGAGGAGAAGGGGATAAGGTTCACGTGGCATATGGATATTGGCTGCATAGATTGCTGGTGATGCAGTGATGACACCTGGACGGGTTGTTATAAATCCATTAAAGAGAGAAGATGGTGGGGAGATGGTCCACAGAATGCATTGAAGCATTTCACAATCCATTGGGCTTGCTCTTAGTTACAAGTTGGTTAATTGTTTGGGTTGGACAGCTGGGGATTATACTTACTTTATAATCAGGACTAACACCATAGAAGTTGAGTATCAAAATTGTTGTAATCCTGTTAGAAGTTTATATAAAATATATGATATAAATGTTAAAAAAGAAAAAAAATTATATATATGTGGTTAGCGTTAGCCCTTTTTTTAACCCTAAACCGCTAATCTAGTCTAACCGTAATCACCGCCTTCAAAAGTAGTTAACGGTTAGTACGGTTAGTTGTTAGGAACCTACCCGCACTTTGGAATATGTCAAATCAGCAGTGGATAACCATTAATGAATGGATAAGTTTTGTTTAAATTATAAGAGATGGCCTCATATGAAACTATTAATTGTTGTAATTCCTTTCGAGTAAAAGTTGGAAATTAATGTTTTGCAGTTAATAAATCATGGGGTGAGCACTTCATTGTTGGAGAAGATGAAATTAGACATTTCAGAGTTTTTTAAGCTGTCGATGGAAGAGAAGAAAAAGTATTGGCAACAACCAGGAGACATTGAGGGGTTTGGGCAGATCTTTGTTGTGTCCGATGAGCAAAAGCTTGACTGGGGAGACGTGTTTGCCCTGACCACACTTCCAACCAATTTGAGGAAGCCCCACTTGTTCCCCAAGCTCCCTCTACCATTCAGGTCCCATCTCTCGCTTTTTTTTTTGTTAGAGTGTTGATTAAATAATTAAATTTTAGATAAGTTTCACAAAAAGTTCTTGTACTACAATTTGTTTTTGAGAAAACTCTCTTAAATTTAAAAAATTCACAATTTCACCACTCGAACTTTTATTTTGATGTAATTTATCCCATTTATTAATTTTGTCATTGAACCCTAACGGAAATTCTTAAAAAGACCAAATTACCCTTCGATTTTTTTTTTTTTTTTTTTTAAAAAAAAAAAAAAAATGAAAAAAATGAAGGAAAAAAAAAGGGGTGACAAGGTGGTCAACTTGTGATTACCTTTTTATAATAACTTTAATTTTTTTAAAAAAATTTAATTTGAAAATAAGGGTAAATTTTAAATTTTATAAAAATGTTAGGGGGTATAATGGTCATTTTATCGGTTTTATGTTTAAAAACTGAAGTAGTGGATACATTACATCAAATTAAAAGTTCGTGAGATGAAATTGATAGTTTTTTAAATTTGGGAGATTTTTCCTAAGACGTGCAGTATTTTGAAGTGTCTAAAGTGAAGTTTTTCTTTAAATTTATCTATTCCTATCCGCTTAAGCTTCTGGAATAACCGATAATGTAACATGGTATCAGAGCCAAAAATTTTGAAATCGAACTTAAAATGATTAAATTTATTTCTTTCTATTATCTTAAACTTTTGAGATAATTATTGATTTATTATTGCCATGATCAAACACTTGTGGCACATCTGATGGAGACCAATTTTTAATGATTGAACCATCTCAAATGATCTGATCATGCAGAGATAACTTAGAAGCCTACTCAGCAGAGCTTCAAAAACTTGCCATGGAAATCCTTAAACTTATGGCAAAAGCCCTTGGAATGGAATATAATTACATGAAGAACCTGTTTGAAGATGGGCGCCAGGCAATTAGGATGAACTACTACCCTCCATGTCCACAGCCAGAGCTTGTGATTGGCCTCAACCCCCACTCCGACGCTACCGGCCTAACAATTCTCCTCCAACTCAATGAAATTGAAGGCCTCCAGATAAGAAAAGATGGGATGTGGATTCCTGTAATACCCCTCCCCAATGCTTTTGTTGTCAACATTGGAGACATTTTAGAGGTAAATTAATCAAATCCCTTTGTTATGTGCTTGAGTAAACAAGACTTGTCATATTATATGTTTTTCGTGCATGTTTTGTCAGATTATGAGTAATGGAATATACCGTAGCATCGAGCATCGTGCGACGGTTAACTCGGTAAAGGAGCGACTATCTGTGGCTACATTTTACAGTCCGGGATGGGAACGTGATATGAGTCCGGCACCAAGCCTTATTACTCCAGAATCACCAGCATTGTTCAAAAGAATAGGAGTTGCAGATTACTACAGGGGATATTTCTCTCGTGAACTCAATGGGAAGTCGTATCTTGATGTCGTGAGGATCCAAAATGAGGAAGAGAAAGGCTCTTAAGACTATCCTTCACTTTGAAAAACTCGATGAATATGGTTATCTATAAGGAAATAAATGTCATGAAAGCTATTGTGTAATATATGAGTGCTAGCTAGTAGCGGATCCTATGCTCATTATTCTGGTTTGATTATATGCAAGCCAGCTGATTTAAATAAACACATATTCATGATAAAATTGTTCATTTTGCCAAAGCCGAAGGCACTTGTGATTCCTTCAACAGCAAAAAATCGACCAACAGAATTTAGACCCTAAACTTTAGGTCTGAACATTCAGGTTCGAGGTCGAACGTTTGGTCAGACTGTGGCGAACATTCGGTCAGAATGCCAGGATGCATGCAAGGTTCCTATTTCTAAACCCAACATATATATAGCGAATTTCATACTAGGCATCTAACAGGTTAATAAAAATATAATAAACCACAACAACATAATAATCTCATAAAATAAGAGTTGGTTTAGGACATTTGAAAAACCTTTTTACTTTTTAAGGAAAATAATTGTACAAACTCATCATGGTCATGAGACCAAAATTCAGCCCTCCTAAAGCTACAGGCTTGCTATAAAACACCAGGGGGGAGGACCGATGAGGGACATGTGCTATCTTTCTTACTTTTCTCGTATTCTTGATATTTTCTTGCTTGTCTTAATATTATTATTATGTGTTCCTTTGTAAAAGAAATCTTTGTGAACAGGTTTTGGCGGAATACCAAAACCCTTGCATGAGAACTATATTTATAAGCTTAGTCAATTACAGAGTAAGAGACCTATTTGAACTATACAAAAGTGTTTAATTACAAACTGAAACCTAGAGATCATAGAATACATCAAATTATCCGACATCAATAAGATAAAGGTCTTTCAATCTTATGAGAAGTTGGTGTGAAGCCAACTTCTCTTTCTATGCACTTTGTCTTGGATAAGTGTTCCGGCCACATCTTCTCTTCTTCTCCTCTTGTCTTGATCACTAGCAGTGTACTTCTCGTCAGCTTTATCTTCATTAATCGCAGTATCATTAGTATTATTATCCACAGCTGCCACTTCACTGCTTGTAGTAGGAACTTCATCTGCAGTAGGACTTCTAGGAGCTTTAGTTGCAGTAGGACTCCTCCACACTGCTGCCACTTCACTAGGAGTTGCAGCTGTGCTTCACTGTGTGCTGGAGCTGGCTGCTGCACTAGGAGCTGGTGTAACTTCTGCCCTAGCTGCTGATGCCCTAGGAGCATCATCTGCAGTATGCTTGGCTGCTGGCCATGGGAGCATCTCCATCTCCTTCTGCAGTATCCTTAACACATTGGTCCAACTTAGGCACCGGAGGTGGTGTTACTGCCTTCCCCTCATTTTCTGCGGCACTCATTATTGATACCCCTATTTTCCTCGTAGAACCTAGGGTCGAAAGCCCCCTGGCGTTGAAGAAATTAGTGGGTCTTGTCCACAGGCAATGTGGGATTATTCCTCAACAACCTCCCTCATGTGCAGGCCGGTATTTTTCCTGGTCCTTGTCACGGGGTAAGTATTGTGGACCCTATTTGTCCTGTGGTAGGCTCTGATACCATGAAGAAATTAGTGGGTCTAACTCATCTCATAAAACCGGTTTTATAGGAGATGATTGCTCATTCCTTATAAACATGCTCAAGGTCATGTTTACAGGCAATGTGGGATTATTCCTCAACAGGCGTGACAACTTCATGAACAACCTATATTCACACATTAAAGCCTTAAAGGCTACATTTTTTTCTTGATGATGTTTATAATACCAGTGATCCCTATGTAAGTTACCAAACTAATCTTTCTATCTCAAATCTTCAATATATAGGAAAAAGATAGTAGTTGAATACAACATAAATGAGATAATCATATCACAAGGATTTTATTACAATCACAATTATATACTGTTGCCATCGTATCTGTTGAGATAAAATAATTCTAGGATCACAATGAGTCACACAAGATACCAAGATTTAAGTAGTACGGCCTAACAAGCTTACATCTACTGGTGAAGACGATCCAGGAGAAATTCACTAACAAAAGGGTGAAATACAGAGAGTAGTATAAACAAAACCACTCAAATCCAAAAGCCTCAATACACCCAAACTCACAAACACACAAATTAAAGAGAATTAAAAACAAAAGAGAAATTAATCTCTTAATTCTCTAATAGAGCTGCTGCCCTCTCACATTTTTTCCTTCTCTACCGAGTTGCTGCCTTGTTCCTCTCTTAATTTTGCACACACAAAACTGCAGCACCCTCTTCTTGGTGAATGGCCGCATGAGTATATATAACTCATATATATAGATATATAAATGCTAGTAAACCTCACAATGAAGTACTTCACCATAAAGTAAACTTCTCAATGAAGAAAGCAGCATGTGAGACAAACCAAGTCGGGGCAAAGGGTGAACTTAGCTAAGTCTGCTTGTTTCCTTGGCAAGAACACCAAACCAGTTGTCAGGAATGCTATCAAAGACACTCTCAATCTGCAGTTGATTCCCTCACATGCCAAATATCTGGGCCTTCCTCTTTTCATCCATAAAAATAAACGCCTTGCCTTCATTGACCTTGAAACCAAGATTATTAGAAAAATCTCTGGTTGGAAATCCAAGCTTTTATCTCAGGCTGCTAGAACCACTCTCATCAAGACAGTTGCTAATGCCATCCCCTCCTACGCCATGTCCATTTTTCACCTTCCAAAATCCCTTTGTCAGAATATCGACAGTGCTATTCGAAAGTTTTGGTGGGGTTTTCCCCAAGATAAGAAGCATTTATCTCTCCTCTCTTGGAAAAGTATTTGTTCTCCTAAGTCTCTTGGAGGGCTTGGCATCAGATCTATGGAGGCTTTGAATAGCTCCCTTCTTGCGAAGTTGGGTTGGAGGATGTTGTCTAGCACCTCTTTGCTTTGGGTTGTACACTCTAAAAGCAAAATATTTGAGGAATTATTCTTTTCTTGAAGCCCCCTTAAACTCTGATGCTTCTTGGATTTGGAAGGGAATTCTAAAGCATAGGAAAGTGGTGATGAATGGGGCTTGTTGGGCTATCTCTTCTGGTGTAAACCTTAATGTTTGGTCCTCTCCTTGGATCCCATCTTTACCCAATTTTAAACCCATCCCAAACCCAGCCCTTAACTTTCCACATAATATGATCATTTCTGACCTCATTTTACCCTCTTCTCGTAGCTGGAATATCCCTCTCTTGCATCACTTGTTTGATGCCTCTTCGGTGCAACAGGTTTTGAACGTACACCTACTACAAAAAACAGGTAATTTTCTGACGTGGCAAACATTGTTTGTTTTTTGCCACGTCAGTAAATGCTAACGTGTCAAACAGACACGTCAGAAAATAATTTTCCTGACGTGTCAACCGTAACCCGTCAGTATTTACTGACGTGTCAACTTTTGACACGTCAGTAAAAATTTAGCCAAATTTAATTTTTAAACAATTTATTTAATTAAAATTAAAATGTATTAATTGCTGACGTGTCAAAGTTTAACGCGTCAGAAATTTCTGACGTGTCGGTTTGACACATCAGAAATTTCTGACGAGTGAAAAAGACACGTCAAAAATTTCTGACGCGTTAAACCGACACGTCAGAAATTTCTTTCATTATCATTATATTATGATTAATTATTATTTTTTTTGTTTTGTTTTGTTTTGCATGTTTTGTTTTGTTTTTTTTATTTTATTTGTTTATACAACGTTTATTTAATATTTATATACTTCAATATGCCTAATGTTACTTAATTTTATTATTTTAAGGAGATTCCAAATGAACGAGCTAAATTATAGGATAATGTTATATATCCTTAATTTAGGTTTGACGTACACGTATGTACATGTCATTTTTATAGCTTTGATTTGGAAAATGTGCTTTACAAAACCAATCATTCCAAAACATATTTTATATATATATATAAACATGTCGATTTACTATTTTTGTATAAAATGACATTTTAAATTAATTTGTATGCTATTGCAACTTGATGGATGAAAACACAAAATCTTTTGTAAATACTATATATTAAGTTACAAACCTTTTTTTTTTCTTCTTTGATTTTTTAAAAATACTTAGAATATTAGAACTTTTGCTATAAGTTAATTACAATATTATACTTACATTAATTAAATACTACTTAGAATATTATATTTGTAGGATATAAGTATAACGTACTTATATATATATATATATATATATATATATATATATATATATATATATATATATATATAACTTATAATA
>NC_081542.1:23888459-23914904 GCF_901000735.1 Corylus avellana
AACGGAACAAAACATACCAAACTAAGTGCGACTGTACACTTGTACAACCAGAAGTGCGTTGGTGGACTTAGTAACGCGAGCTTCTCGGCCTTCCTAGAGTTCATCAACCAGTTGCTGCCAGGTAATACATATGAGGCGAAAAAGTTTTTACGAGATATGGGACTTGGGTATGAGAAGATACCGGCGTGTCGTAATGACTGTATGTTATTCTGGAAGGGCACAAAGGAGTTGGATTCATGTACCGTATGTGGAAAATCTAAATGGATGAATGCAATCAATTTAGATGAGGATGGTCAACCTATATCGTCGGGCAAGAAACGTCCGGTAAAGGTGTTGCGGTGGTTTCCACTTGTACCACGACTATAGAGGTTGTTTATGTCAGAGCATACTGCACGCTTTATGAGGTGGCATGCAGAAGGCCGCACAAAGGACGGCGTATTGAGGCATCCGGCTGATGGCGAAGCATGGAAGTCATTCGACAATTTGCATCCGGAGTTTTCAGCGGACAGCAGGAATGTAAGGCTCGGACTAACCTTAGATGGATTTAATCCATTTGGAAACATGAGCACATCTCACAGCACTTGGCCTGTACTGCTTATGCCCTATAACATGCCTCATTGGATGTGCATGAAACAGACATTTTTTATACTATCATTGATTATTCCAGGCCCAAGTTCACCTGGAATGGATATAGATGTCTACCTTCAACCCTTAATTGAGGAGTTACAAGAACTATGGAACGTAGGGGTGCGCACATACGACGTCTCAAAGAAAAATAATTGTCCTAGGAGCGCAGTTGATGTGGATAATTAATGACTTTCCAGCATATGCAGATTTGTCTGGATGGTCTACTAGGGGTGAGAAGGCATGTCCGTGCTGTATGAACTCGACAAGGTCGAAGTGGTTAAAACATGGTCATAAATGGTGTTATATGGGGCAAAGGCGATACTTGCCCATGGATTATCCATGGAGGAGGAACAAAAGAACATTTGACGGCAACGTAGAATTAGAATGTGCCCCTGATGTGCCAAGTGGAGTCGAAATCATGAGCCAATTAGAAGGGATGGTGTTTGGGGATGAGAATGCTGGTCAGGCAAGGGAGGCTGCGAAAGAAAAAGGAAAGAAGCAGAAGACGAATACTTCTAATGTAATGTGGAAGAAGAAAAGTATTTTCTTTAGGTTACCGTATTGGAAAGATAATTTATTACGGCACAACCTTGATGTTATGCACATAGAGAAAAACGTGATGGACAACATACTTGGTACAATACTGGACATTCCAGGGAAAGCGAAGGACAACTTCGCCGCCCGCTTAGATTTGCAAGAAATGGGTTTGAGATGTACACTTCATCCCTACATTGGCGAGAATGGTAAGACCTATATGCGGCAAGCTACCCACACGATGTCCAAGGATGATAAGACATATTTTTTGAAAGTGTTACGAAATGTAAGGGTGCCCGATGGATATGCCTCGAACATTTCCCGTTGTATACGACTTAAGGACTGTACGATATCGGAGTTAAAGAGTTATGACAGTCACGTACTGATGCAGCAGCTTCTACCTATTGTGTTGCGTGGATCACTTCCAAGCAGCGTGTTTAGACCTCGTGTTGAGATGTCTGCATTCTTCAGGGGACTATGTTCAACAACATTGACACAAGAGGATATTGACCGACTACAGTGTGACGTCTGTATCACGTTGTGCAAGATGGAACAGGTTTTTCTCCCCAACTTTTTCACAAGCATGGTTCATTTGGTCGTGCATCTTATAGGTGAATGTCGACTTGGTGGACCAGTACAGTATAAGTGGATGTATCCGGCAGAGAGGTAAAATTTGTTTACGGATATTTCATATTTAATGGTTTAACTCTAATACAAGACAAGTACTAACTGCACTGATTGATTGTATTCGTTCATATTTAGGAGCCTTGGAGTTTTCAAATCTAATGTGCGTAACAAAGCGGCTCCTGAGGGCTGCATTGCGGAGGGCTACATAGCTACTGAGTTGGTGATGTTCTGTTCGAGATATTTAGATAATACACCAACATTTCACAATAGGATACAAAGAAATCCGGATGGTTCAAAGGGACATGAAACACGAGTCCGGCTCGACCGAATCACAATGACATAGATACACCGGTATATTATGTTCAATTCGAACGACTTCCTTCAATTGCGGACATAAGTCGAGGTCCTTCTTCGCCATATTGTATGTTGAATGAACTTGTAACATTTCCCGTATCGAATTATAATTAATAACATTTTGAATTCTAGAATGTACATGGATACGCTTAGGGGGCGAAGAACAGAGGATCAGTTGGAAACCCAACATTATGAGCTGTTCTGCGACTGGTACCGTGACTACGTAAGAATGACGTGATGTTAACAAAAGCAATTGTCGGATTATATTTGCATGCATAATGTTTTCCAAATCAACTGAAACACTTTTTTAACCAAGTGTTAACATTGTATTGTAAATATTTGCAGGTCGATCGATTGGATGATCGATCTAGGAAGGAACTTAGTGAGAAATTGATAATGCATTGTAGAGGGCCGCGGGAGTCAGCAGTCAGATACAATAGATATGTGGTTAATGGCAAGTTGTTTCGCACTATTGCATCTGATGCTGGAAAGAGGACTCAGAACAGCGGGGTGTGTGTGCCGACTGTTGATGGCGAAACGTACTACGGGAAGTTAACGGAAGTACTTGAGATTGAGTACTACGACAGGACTACGTACGTTATGTTCAGGTGTGATTGGGTGGACAGTGGACACCATGAGGGACAAGGGGTACAAGGTGGATGAGTATGGCATGATACAAGTGAACTTCAAAAACCTTGTTCACACGGGAGAATTGGTTACTGATGAGCCGTATGTGCTAACTTCACAAGTTGATCAGGTATTTTACGTAGAAGATGGTAGATACCCGGATTGGGTTTGCGCAGTAAGGACCAAACCAAGAAATATATACGACGTTGGTCAGAGTGAAGGGCATCAGGATTCATGTGCCAATTATCACGAGTGTGAGCCGCTCAAATTGACCAGAAATTGTGATCACGATCTGCAGGATCATATCCAATACGTTAGACCCGACTTAGATCCAATTGAAGCGTATGTGATTGAATAATAGCTGAATATATATATATATATATAGATTGGTAGTTGTTCATTATATGCCCATCAACGCACTTAATATAGTTGTTTAATTGGGTAAAATCTGGTATATATCTTATTTCATACGTGTGAGTCATGCATATATAACGTAGTGAATATTTCATACATTGTATACGTGATTAATTGAATTTGTGGTATTTTTCGCAGGTTACTATGAGTCATAGGGGGAAGAGAAGAGCACGCAGGGGCTCCTCTGTAGTGCGACAGCCTATGGAGCTTGGGTCGCTGTCAGACCACCTTGATGATAGCGAGCAACAAGACGTTGCTCAGCTTCTGGGCATTCAGGACGGATATCGACCGGTACTTCCAAGCGATATGGAAGGGGAGATCCCTCTCCATGATCCATACGGTCGGGCAGGCATGGCCCAGATGGGGTATCTGCCAGAGAGCCAGCTTGGACAGAGTACCCATGGACATGTAGAGCAGCTACATAGCCAACATAGCGCAGGTATGGCCGAAAGTTTTTTTGGAAAGATTGCAAGTTTTTTGAAAATTTCTAACTATATTGATGCGATATCAATGATATTATTTAACTACAACTACAACTTCATATAATTCTAAATATTGTAAAAAACATAGCAGGTCCCGACGACAGAGAGACATCGGCTGAGGAAGACTGTATTGGTGCGACACTGGACACGGCTGACCCCCAGCCAACCGACCCTGCTCCCGACGACCAGTTACGCCATCGGCAGGTCCGCACCATAAGTAAGTGGATATGTTCGAATGTCGTGTATATATGTCTTAATTTAGTTGTAATTAATATTGAATTCGACATAACTTACATCGGTAATTTTTTAATCTGTTAGGTACCGATTCAAAGGGAAACGAAGTTATTGAGGTGTTTACCATCCGTGACTCGCACAGGTTGCCGGGAGTTCCCGCCGGCAAGTGGACCATAATGGAGTACAATGCAGCATGCCAGCCCGTCGGCTTTAGCTCCATGAGGTTTAAACGGATGGCTGGAGATGTCATAAGGAGCTCCAATTATGTCCGAATACTGGACAGTTGGACGAAGGTACTGCAGCGTACCAAAGAGGATATTTGGGACGCCTTGATGGTATGTATTGCATATTATGTAAAATACTCATAATGTATATATGTATATATACGCTCTAAGTTGCACACATATATTTTAGGTTTTTTTAATTTAATAATTTTCAACATGTGCATGCATACTTTTTCGTCCCGCCCGAATTCAATTTGGAAGCCATAAAGAATGAAGCATTCAAGGATATGGGATCAAAGCTGCGGACTTGGAGGTATGAGCTTAAAAGACGTTGTGCAATTTCGGAGGAAGATACTCTGGATACTGTACGGGCAAGAGTGGGGGAACAAACACTTGACGAGTACAATGTCGAAGACGTGGAGATCTTATTGGAGAGATGGTGTACTCGTCAGAATAAGGTAGGTCATGAGTTAAACTCTTCATTTTGTGTAGTGTCATTATATGGTTTTATTAACATGTACGGGTGTCATGTAAAACGAAATTGCCTATTTATTGTGTAGTGTCATGAGTAAAGAGTACTAAAACCAAATTTATTTACATTATTAACATATCAATATGGTAACTGTGTAGGACTATGCGGCAAAAATGAAGGTCTTGCGCGCATTAAATGATACGCCCCATTGCACCGGATCGAAGAGCTATGCCAAAGTGACACATGAGGAGGTAAGTGTGTAATTTACCATGTAAACAACAAATCATTTGATATATTTAAAAATAACTGTATGTCCTATTTTTTCGGCAGGCCATACGTCTGGGCAAGTATCCTACTCGTGCAGAGAGTTACATCCGCACGCACACGAAGGCGAACAATACATATCCGAATCAGATAGTGGAAGAGAGATGTGTATGCTACAATTTAATTCTCTGTTTATATATTTGATAAATTATTTGCAATTAACATTTGTACGACCCACTGACCCAATAATTAATGTAACATACAGAAAATGATGAAGGAACTGATACCCACCGACCCTGCAGCGTCGGCTAGCATCATAGAGGGAACGGTCAAGTGGGTGCCTAATGACGCGTATGCACAGGCGCTTGGAAATAAGCCTGAGTACGCCGGTAGGGTTCGGCAGGCTGGATCGAATATTTTGCCCGTGCGGGGCTCCATACGCTCATACTATACACCATCACAAGCACGGTCAGAAAACACCAGCCACTCCATGATATCACAAGAAATGCTTGACAGAGCTCTTGAGGCGGAGAGGGCGAAGCACAAGGAAGAGATAGATGCATTGGTGGCCGCGAACAATGCACGTCAGGCAACGTTTGATGCCCGATTGCGCCAGATCGAGGCAATGATGCGGTTCAGCTCTGCACCAGAGGGAGCTTCCCCACACATTGCGGTGGTGCCATCGTCGATCGACGGCAAAGCAGGTACTGACATTTTTTAATGGTCAAATGTGTTTTTAGAACTTTACCTATATATATGTGAACTTTTAAAACCTGTATATATGTCAACTTATAAATTTAGAGTATGGATATATATGTTGTATTCATTCTCGAAATTAATGATGTAAATCCTGTTGAATTTGGTTTATATATCATGGTTGGTTTGGTGGTGGATGTGGGTACGTACAAGCTTTGCATTTGAACTGTTTTATTGGTATTATGAGATCAATGTACAACTATGGTCCTTGTAGAATATTAACAATCTAATGTATGTGATTGTGTGAGAGTATGAAACGATCAAGTCTTAACTAGATGAATATCATAATTTTATGAAAATAATATAACATGATTTGAATATATGTAAAGGTCCTATGTGTTAATATCCTCAACAAATTAAAATGTTAATATATATCTCACATAATTACCATGGCAAAAATGAAGCGCATCTGCTCATGTCTATAAATTTAACGTCAACATTGATTGCTCTGTGGAATAAATTTTTGTTATATCATTTACTGTGTTAGACTCAACAACAGAGTTGGGTGAATATTTGGACATTTTTCATTTTAATTTACATAGTGAATATTGTTTGGTGATTGTTTGTTTTTATCGTTTGCAGGTGATGGAGCTCATGGAGAGTATGGTCAATAATCAGCATTGACCGTCTGGTTCGCCATTCATATTTGTATAAAAGTTACTTTGTTGATGTAATTATATTTATGATATCTTTTTTGATGATAACAGAGATAGTTTTTTGGTAATTGTGGTTGGTTATTGGCACTTGGTATATATGTTATTTTGTATGTGTTAAGACCTATTAGGATATGACTTAATTATGTTATTTGTATACATTGATGGAAAAATAGCTAGAATTATTTGCAATGATTGATGGATAAATTGTTTATCAGATTAATTGTAATTCAAAATTCGGGTATAATCCCGAAAAAATAAAAATTCTGACGTGTCAAATTGTGGCACGTCAGAATATTTTCTGACGTGTCCCATTTGACATGTCAGAATAAGTTCTGACGTGTCACAATTCAACAAGTCAGAACTTTCTAACGTGTCAAAATTGAAACGTCACAAATTAATTTCTGACGTGTCAATTTGAGACACGTCAGAAATTTCTGACGGGTTGAAACTTCACACGTCAGAAATTTTCCATTTCTGACACTTATAATGTTCACGCATGAAACACGTCAAAAAGGCCCCGTCAGGGACATTTTCTGACATGTCAAACTACCTGACACGTCAGAAAATATGCGTCAGAAAAAATACTTTTTTTTGTAGTGACCTCCCTAGAATTTCTGGCCTTGATAGATGGATTTGGGCACCTTCTCCTATTGGACAATTTTCTGTCAAATCAGCCCAAGAGATCATCATTGAAAACACTTCTTTGAGACCTGCCCCTTTAAACCATGCTGATTGGGATAGTCTATGGAGTTTAAAGCTCCAACATAGACTTAAGCACTTACTTTGGAAGATTTCTTGGAATGCTTTGCCTACCTTATCTAATATTGGCAGATTTGTTTCCAATGCCCCTTTGAGTAGTTGGAATTGCCCTATGTGCAAGGGGCCTTCTGAAACTATCCAACACCTCATGTTGGATTGCCCTATTGCTAAGATTATCTGGAGAAATTCTAAGTGGCCTCTTGACTTTTCTGTTTTTAGGAACCAGCCTATCAGTGCTTGGGTCAAGGCTATTTTGTACCCTCATCAATTGCTTTCTATTCCTAAGCACTACATTCATGAGTTTCAGGTCAATGCAGCTATTACTATGGATCTTATTTGGTATGCTCGGAATTCGCTCTCATTCACAAGAACACCATTCCAGATCCATCCATTCTCTTGAAGCTCATCTCAAATTCATCTCGGGCACATTTGACTGCTTGGAAGCAGACCTCTCCCAGCTGTTAGAGTATATTTGAATGATCCTAAAGTGAGGGATTTGATGAAGATTAGATTAGCCTAATTTAAGGATTTGATTATGATTTAATTACCCTAAATTAAGGGATTTGATTAAGATTACATTTATGTGTAAACTCTATAAATAGAGCATTTTGTGTTGAAAACAATAATTCAATAAGAACTTAATGTAGTCCTTTGGGTTTTATCTGTGGATGTAGGTCATTGACCGAACCACATAAAAATATTTGTGTCTATTTTATTTTTATTCCGCTTTTACTTTTATTTCTTTACGAATTTCTTTATGGTATCAGAGCAAATGGCTAACGCCAATATTTGATCCTGACATCCTTTGATTCCATTCCCTTCCTTCTGCCATCACACACACAAAAAAAAATGTTGTTGTTCCAATTCTTCTCAAGACAGATCTAGTTTTTGATAGGATTCTTAAGGGTTCTAGAATCCTCTCTTTGCTTGGTCCCTATGCTTGGCTTGGTCGCTAAGTTAATTTCTTTCTAGAGATTGTTTTCTTGCAAGTTACGTATTTTCTTAATTACTCTTGAATTCGTATTTCTATATTTAGCTTAATTTTTTCCCTATAAAAGCTGTAGATGCCGTATGGAAAAATCATCGAAAGGAAAATTACCTTTGCTTAATGCAAGAATAGGAGGCCTGATTCCGTTGAAGTGATCATTATATTCTCTTTTCTTTAATTTTTTTTTTTTTTTTTTTTTTGATTTCTTGTGATAGATCCCTTGGATCCTATCATCTGGTATCAGAGCATTCTTTCTTAGGAGGCTCCATTGATTGCTGGAAATTTGTCTTTTCCTCCACTGTGACGTTTTATACTTCCGTTGGTATTCTTATGCCGTCGTGTGGTGATTGAGGAGTTGTGAAGTGTTCGAAGACGAATTATGGCGTGACTGTGCATTTTGAGGGCGTGAATCTAGGTTGCTGAAGGGTTTGATTGGAGAAGATAAAGTGTGTTTGGGGCACAGGCTAAGACCAATCCAGGTGAACTCTAGTTCATCCCTATTCCATCCCAAGGATATACCTATCCTCCTTTAAGTCCTTGTATTTATTTTGGTTTAGTAGTAGAACTGCACTGTATGGATACGTGTTTAAGATAACTTTAGCCCTAAATCTGTTATTCTGAGGATAGCCTATTCTGTATAAGGGCAGAAAGAAAAAAGAAAAAAAAAAAAAAACTTTGTAAGCCCTACACATGCCACCAAAAGCGAGTGTTAGGAATTTTTGATTTGGCAGCTTATTCGATGGCATCCGGTAGCAAGCCAACCCACAAGGAGGAGACTTTATTGGAGAAACAGTTTGACTCGAGGTTTTTACAACAGTTGAAGGAGCTCATTTCACAAATCGTCCAAGACGAGCGCAGTGTGGGACCCTCTCCACCAGAGACCCCTCCTGCAACACGTAACCACATTCATGAACACAACTTTCCACACATGAAGATGGACTTTCCCTGTTGGGACGAAGATGATCCATCCGATTGGGTGTCCAAAGCGGAACGATTTTTTCGTTTCTATGGAACGCCGAAAAATTCTATAGTTGAGATTGCATCTATCCATCTTGAAGGGGAAGCCATTTAATGGTATGATTGGTTTGAAGCAAGCCGTGGAACGCCCACTTGGGCAGCATTTGTGGAAGGTCTTCTTGTTCAGTTCGGCCCTTCCGCATTTGAAGATGTTGATGGTGGGTTAGCTAAGATCCGACAAACTTCTTCTGTCAACGAATATCAAAGCCGATTTGAGCGCTTGGCCAACCATGCCCATGATTGGTCTAAATGACAACTGATCGGTACCTTTGTGGAGGGTCTCCGATTTGATATCAGGAGAGAAGTTAAGACCTATCGGCCATGGACCATAGTAGCTGCATTTTCCTTTGCACGAGTACAAGAAGAAAAGCTAGTGAAGAGACACGCAGAACGACTCGGGTGTCAAGTAGGCCGGTCAATGGGGGTGGTGGTTCCTCCTCAGCACCGACACGAAAAACTGCCCGCTTGACCCAAGAAGAACTTAAAGAAAAAACAGCAAAGGGGCTTTGCTGGCATTGCGATGAGAAATGGCATTGAGGGCACGTGTGCAAATAAGGGAAACTCTTGATGATCGAACCGGTGGTGGAGCAAGTTGACAATGAGGAGTTCGAGCAAGAAGACAATGACGATATTGGTGATGAAGGTGAGATGACTTGTACTGTACATGCCTTGGCTAGCTATTCGAACCCGCAAACCATGAAAGTTAGTGGCCTCTTCAAACGCCAGCCTGTTACAGTGTTAATTGACACAGGTAGCACCAATAACTTTCTTAATGAAGGTATTGCTCAAAGACTCCCAATCCATGTGGAGCCTTGTGAGCCGTTTGAAGTTAAATTGGCAGACGGGGGCACCCTCACTTGCAAAAGTAAGTCCTCAAATGTCAAGTTGATTGTACAAGATCACAAGCTGCGAGCTGATTTGTACTTATTACCTCTTGGTGCTTATGAGGTGGTCTTGGGAATCAAATGGTTAAGGACTCTTAGAGATGTGCTATGGAACTTCTCCAAGTTAACCATGAAGTTTACATTGAATGGGAACATAGTGATATTTCGTGGGAAACGTGGTCACCTCATCACTTCTATCAGTAGCCACCGGATGGAACGAATCTTGAAGAAGTCCTGCAAGGGGTACTTGTTACAATTAAGAAGTGAAGCTGTAGAAATACATGAAGACTCTGGTTCAGCATTAGCACCATTGCTATCGGAATTTGTTGATATCTTTGCTGAACCCAATGGGCTGCCGCCCCAACGGTCACATGATCATCGTATTCCTCTTATGCCCTGGAGTGCACCTACTAATGTTCGCCCTTACCTCTACCCTCACTTTCAGAAAAGAAGAAATAGAACGGATCGTACATGAGATGCGTGATGCCGGCATCATTAGACCCAGCGTCTGCCCTTATTCTTCCCTTGTGTTACTCGTCCGGAAGAAAGATGGGACTTGGGGGATGTGTGTGGATTATCGGGCTTTAAACGGCATCACTATTAAAGATAAGTGTCATATTCCTGTAATAGATGAATTATTTGATGAATTGGGTGGCGCACAACTGTTTTCTAAATTAGATCTTCGCTCGGGCTACCATCAAATTTGAGTCCATGATGAAGATGTACCGAAGACAGCCTTACGGACTCATGATGGTCATTATGAATTCCTGGTAATGCCCTTTGGCTTGACCAACGCACCATCAACATTCCAAAGTCTTATGAATGACATATTCCGGCCTTATTTACGTAAGTTTGTTTTAATATTTTTTGATGATATACACATTTATAGTTCTTTTCTTGAGGATCATTTGTGTCATCTACGAGCTGTATTTTCCTTGTCTCGACAACATTCCCTTTTTGTGACAAAGTCTAAGTGCAGTTTTGCAAGCTCCGCAGTCGAATACCTTGGCCACATTGTGTCCAAAGATGGTGTAGCGGCAGATCCCTCGAAGATTCAAGTCATGGTAGCATGGCCCATTCCGAAGACAATTAAAGCTCTACGAGGCTTCTTGGGTTTAACCGGCTATTACCGAAAGTTTGTTCGAGATTATGGCAAGATCAGTGCCCCATTAATAGCTTTGCTTAAGAAGGAAGCTTTCCAATGGTCTGATGAGGCCGGTGATGCTTTTTCCATGCTCAAGCATGCTATGACAACGACACCAGTGCTTGCCTTGCCAGATTTCACTAAAACCTTCGTCATTGAGAGTGATGCTTCCGATGTTGGCATAAGCGCAGTACTTATGCAAGAGGGCCGACCATTAGCCTTTACCAGTAAGGCGTTGTCACCATTACACCTCAGCATGTCTATTTACGACAAGGAGATGCTAGCTGTCATCTATGCTGTTACCAAATGGAGACCTTACTTAATTGGCCAACGGTTCCAAATACGAACTGATCATCGCAGCCTGAAATATTTGCTGGAACAACGGATCTCCTCCATGGAGCAACATAAGTGGGTAACCAAACTGCTCGGGTATGATTATGAAATTGTCTACAAAAAAAAGGTTGAGAATTTGGTGGCCGATGCGCTCTCTCACCTCCAGGAGCATGCCGAGCTCCATAGTCTATCTACACCCACATGGCCCACTTTTAAGCTCATTAAGGAAGAGCAGCGAAGTGACCCTGCGCTCCAAAAGATTGTTCAACAACTGACCCACGATCCTTCCTCTGTTCCACATCATTCATTGGTTGTTGACCATCTCCGCTACAAAGGGCGAATTATGTTGGCTACAAATTCCACTCACAAATCTGTTATCTTGTAGGAATTACGCGCAGCCCCTAGTGCTGGTCATTCCGGGTTCCTTCGAACCTACAAGCTCATTTTTTATTGGAAGGGGATGAAGCAAGATATTAAGCAATTTGTCGTTGAATGCGAAGTTTGCCAACGACAGAAGGGCAAAATAGTAGCAAGCCCTAGACCACTACAACCCTTGCCAATTCCTGCCGAAGCTTGGATAGATATCTCTATGGACTTCATCGATGGCTTACCATCCTCCCATGGTAAAACCACAATCTTTGTTGTGGTGGATCGCCTAACGAAGTATGCTCACTTCTGTCCCGTTGCCTATCCCTACACGGCGTTGAATATTGCACAACTCTTTGTGGACAACATTGTCAAATTGCATGGAGTTCCTCAGTCGATAATAAGTGATCAGGATAAGATTTTTACTTCTAACTTTTGGAAGGAGCTTTTCCGTTTGCAGGGCACCCTATTAAAGATGAGCACCGCCTATCATCCCCAAACTGATGGACAAACAGAGGTAGTGAATCAGTGTTTGGAGAACTACTTGCGGTGTTTCATAGGAGATAAGCCCAAGGAGTAGGTCAGATGGCTTCCCTAGGCCGAATGGTGGTATAACACCACTCATCACTCTGCTACCAAGATGACTCCCTTTGAAGCAGTTTATGGGTGGCCTCCTCCAATACTACCAACCTACCCTATAGGCTCGTCGGTGGTGGATCAGGTTGACCGTGTTCTTCAAGATCGCACCCAACTATTGCGGCTTCTCAAGGATAACCTAACCACCGCCCAATCTCGCATGAAGCATCAGGCCAATAAGCATAAGAGTGAACGTGAATTCAATATTAGTGATTGGGTCTTCCTCCGTCTACAACCTTACCGTCAAATCTCCATCCAGGTGCATTTGTCCTTGAAGCTGTCACCACGTTTTTATGGACCCTATAAAGTTCTGGAGCGCATTGGTCCTGTCACCTATCGCCTCAATCTTCCACTTGACTCTAAGATCCATTCGGTCTTCCATGTTTCCTGCTTGAAAAAGAAGTTTGGCACGAATGTATTTTCCCAATAGCACTTGCCTGACATTACCTCTACCGGAGAAGTCCGTGTTCAACCTGCTGCTATTCTGGATCGTAGGCTTGTCAAACGCCATAAGCAAGCTACCGTCGAAGTTCTCGTCCAGTGGGCCCACTTGCCCCAAGAAGATGCCACATGGGATCCCTACGACATTATCAAGGAGCTGTTTCCTGACTTTCTTAGTATTCAACCTTGAAGACAAGGTTGTTTCTAAGGGTGGGGGAATGATAGGATTCTTGAGGGTTCTAGAATCCTCTCTTTGCCTAGTCCCTACGCTTGGCTTGGTCGCTAAGTTAATTTCCCTCTAGAGATTGTTTTCTTGCAAGTTACGTATTTTCTTAATTACTCTTGAATTCGTATTTCTATATTTAGCTGAATTTTCCCCTATAAAAGCTGTAGATGCCGTATGGCAAAAATCATCAAAAGGAAAATTATCTTTGCTTAAATGCAAGAATAGGAGGCCTGATCTCCTCGAAGTGATCATTATAATCTCTTTTCTTTAATTATTTTTTCTGATTTCTTGTGATAGATCCCTTGGATCCTATTAGTTTTCCTTTTCTATGTATTTTCTTTGGTTTTCCAAACAGTGGTGTGCGTGTTGGAGATCAAGTTTTCATCCAACCCACACCACACGATTTCAGCCCAAGTTGATAATCTGGGGAGAGCATGATGAGGATTCCCATTGCCATTGGAACTCTTTAATGTCAAGACACCTGACGATTTCTACAAGCACTTGACATCCATTTTGGTAGATTTGATGGCTGCAGCAACCTCTCCACTGTAGCACCGCCTCTCCTTTCATTTCGCAAGTTTCTTACCGGCCAGATCTCCACCGGCCCGCTGCCAGCTAGCCTTGCACCGTGACGACCACGAGTCCACAACCTCTATCAGCGCCAGCCCACTGTCTTGAACGCACCAACCGTCGTCGATCCACCCCATCTTGCTGGCACCGCCACCGAAGTCGCCAGAGCCGCGATCAGTTTCATCTCACGCTAGATTGTGTAGATCGTGTTTCAGGATTATTTTGTAGAGAAAAAGAAGTGTGTTTGGTTATTGGGTTTATTTTAATCCGTATTTGCTATTTCAGTTCACAGATATTCCTATTCTAGTTTAGGAATATGATATCTTAGTTTAGATTTTGAAACTTAGATTTGTTTGGTTATGGGACTAATGTACTCCTTATCCTAGACTAATGTAATCTATGAACATGATATTCTTATGTAAAAATAAACAAATAAATCAATCAATCAATCAAAAAAAATCAAAAAAAAAAAAAAAATCAAAAGAGGCCAAGTTGCCCATCTATTGGCCCATAGTTGGCCTATTTTTGCTCGGCTCTGTGGTATTGTTTAAAATGCAGGCCATCCATAGTTGGCTCTCACTTCAGCCAAAAGTTGGCTCTCTCTTTTTAATTGGCTTTGTGGTATTGTTTAAAACTCAGGCCCACTTCAGCCCACAATTGACTCTCATTTCAGTCCAAAGTTGGCTCTCCTTTTTGGCCCATGGATGGCCCTCTTTTGTACTATTTTGTTATCTCAAAAAAAAAAAAAGGTCAAACTCAAGGTTTTAGGATTTTCCACATATTGAGTTTGAGGGAGGATGTTAGAGTATATTTGAATGACTCTAAAGTGAGATATTTGATGAAGATTAGATTAGCCCAATTTAAAGATTTGATTATGATTTAATCACCCTAAATTAGGGGATTTGATTAAAATTACATTTATGTGTAAGCTCTATAAATAGAGCATTCTGTATTGTAAACAATAATTCAATAAGAGCTTAATGTAGCCCTTTGAACTTTATCTATGGATGTAAATCGTTGACTGACCACGTAAAAATCTTTATGTCTATTTTATTTTTATTTTCGCTTTTACTTTTATTTCTTTACGAATTTCTTCACCAGCAACTTGGCTTGGTCTCCTCCTATGGGTTTTCTAAAAGCCAACGTTGACGTGGCTATTAGGCAACATATGGCAGTTGCAGCTGCAACTCTCAGTGACCATGATGGAAATATCATTGCCGCTGTGTTCAAAAAACTGCCCTTGCTTGATGTTAATGCCAGTGAAGCTCAGGCTGCTTTGTTGGCGGTTCAATTTGCTTCCTCTTTTGGCTGCCATTCACTTTGTCTTGAGGGTGATTCCCTCACTGTGATCCTAGCCATAAACAAAGTTTCTCTTTTTACTGATTGGTGTTTTGCTCCAATCATCGGAGATATCCACTCGCAGCTCCATGATTTTTTTATTTGGACTACAATGAAGATCTTTCGTAATGCTAACTTTAGAGCACATCAGCTTGCTATTAAATAGGCCGTTTTCAACCGTATCTTTAGAAGCATTCTTATGTTTTGTTCTATTTTTTCTTCGATTAGGATCAATTGTGGGAAAGACCCACCCTTATAATTCCTCTTTTTCTCCTCACCTACTTTGAATAAAAAAATAATAATAAATAAAAAATTAAAAAAAAAGGTGAGAAAATAGAAAAGTAAATACTAAAAGGATTGGCCCACATAAGACTTGTGAAATACAAGTCATCATCCAACAGTATCTCTAACTCTTTGTGAGACTCGTTGGAATTTTTATAAATTGAAACAATAAAACTACCAAAAGCGTAATATTTGCCCCGTGTAATGATATACTTCACACAAATTTTATCACGTGGCATTAGTTGAATAAAAGTAAAAAAATTCATATTTTGGTAAGTGGTCATTCAACTCATGCCATATCAGCAAAAGTACGTATGTGGTGTGATAAAATAGATGTGAAAAATAGAATTGTTCTATTTGTCCGCATTATATTTATATATATATATATATATATATATATATATGAAAAAGTCTACATACGCTCTCAAACTACCTCATAATTAATAATTTCTCTTTTAAGCTTTTAATTAGGACAATGTCCTCCCAAACAACAAAAAATTTGTCAATATCCCTAGTGACAAAAATTCCCTTAATAAAAGTAGGTGTGAAAAATAGACGTGTTTTATTTGCCCGTACATTACAAAATATAGAGGAAAAAGTTTACATACGACCTTAAACTACCTTCTAATTAGTAATCTTTCCCTCAAACTTTCAATTAGGCCATTGTCCTCCCAAAAAAATAAAAAATAAAATAAAAGGAGGTGGCCAAGCCACTCCTTGGCCAAATATGATTAAAAAAAATTAAAGAAATTAGCAATATGACTAAAATTACCAAGTTAGTAAATTAAGTTAACATTTGAGCTGACATCAGCAGGCAATGTTGCTTTGCTCATGTGCACAGCTCTTATAACATATCTTGCAGAGTGTGATTTCGAATGCCATAAAAAGCTTTGGCTTTCTTTATTGGACACCAACTAGTTTTCAGATTAGATAATTTAATGTCTGATCCTATTATCCAAAAAATGGTTCGAGTTGCGGGAGCGTCACCTTGAGGGCGGAATTATTGAAGTGCAACAATGCCTCTCTACTCACATGGAAAACTCTTAAAACATGCATTGCAATGTACGATTTCTAATGCCATAAAAGACAATAACTTTCCTCACTAAATACCAATTGATTTTCAGATGAAATGGTCAAAGGCCCGATTTAACCCCGAGCATGTCCCAATCCTACCGTGTGAGAAAAACTAACCGAAGAGATTATTGGGAGCATGGCTCCCAAATGTGAACTCATTACAGAAAAACATAAATTATTGCCGGCCTTTGATAGACATGAAAATTAATCAGTTTGAGATCATGACAAGGTAAAATCTAGTGACGGGCCTAGGTTCTTTGTGGTTTATTCTTTGTGGTCTTTGAAGTTTGATTAAAACCCCTGCCCTCTTTTTTTTTCAGCCTCCCAACAACCAGAAGGAGAGAAAGAAAGAGTAAGAGAGGTGGAAAATAGGAGGTTTTCAGCTTCCATCTTCAAGAAAGGTAACTCTTTACCCAAACTCTTGATATATTTTGATTTTATCATGTGTTGCACTATGTTTAAGTTATATAATATGCTATTTTCGTGAGTGCATGTGCACATGTGTGTGTGTGTGTGTTTTAGAATTTTTGAAGAGAAAGTAATGGTTTTTCTCAAGCAAGGTAACTTTAGGGTTAGAAAGATGAGTTTTGAGAATGACGTGTTCTAAAAATTTTTCCACACTACAAAGAGTTTATCTTTGGCTCCAAGATATGTTGATGCGTAGATCCCTGTGTCTTTCGAGGTGTTGGTAAATGGTGAATGAAAGTTGGGATTTGTGCGTTCTTGACGGAAAGACTCTTGGTTTTGTGTTAAAGGTTTCGTTTTTAGGCTCTACAGCGAGTCTAAGTTGGAAAATGAAACATTTTTTTGGGTCCTACAACAAATTAGATGTGCATATTTATAAGGGAAATGCTAGAGTCCCAACTTATTTACCCAACTTAAGTCTGACTTTTGCCTTTTTTGTTTTTATTTAAAAAAAAAACACTAAATAGCAAATGAAAAAAATGTCTGAATGAATAATATTTATTTTTGGTCCTTCTTTTATTTGATATTTTTCAAAAAAATGAAAATGGTATTTTTTTTCTTCATAAAAATGGTCATTTGTTTTTAAAAAATGACCATTTTTATGAAGAAAAATATCATTTTATATTTTTTTAAGAATACTAAATAAAAGGATGACCAAAAATAGATATTTTTCCCTCACACATTTTTTTTATTTGCTATTTTTTTTATTTTTTAAATAAAAAAATCAGGCAAAAGTTAGACTTAAGTTGGACAAATAAGTTGAGTACTTATCATCCCTCTATTTATAAGATCATAAAATGCTCTGTGATTTATTGTTGTGGGCCTAAATTTCTAAAGATGATGATATGCCTTCTACATTAATGATTGAATGTGTTCTACTTACACTGACTTACATGCATAAATTAAAATAAACCCATAATTGCATGACATGACCACCATTGTATAATGATGATAAATTTTATTGCGAAAGAAATTATTGTATCGTGTGCATACTAGTTATACAAACTTGATCTTATGGCCTAGAGTTATGTGTGTAAGCTTCTACCTTAAATCCGAGGATTATTATGATCGATCAGTGCAACCACTTCCGAGTAGGGCCATCCTTATCGGTGGATCACCTAGAGTCGAACCTGATTGGCCAAGTAGGGAATGCCTTACTATGTGCATCGTCCAGACACCGGAATTATACTAGAGATTGATCCCATGAAAAGGTTAAGGACATAGATATATAGGCCATATCAAACATAGTTATGACCTTTAGTATGTAAGTATCGCATCGGCATGATTTTCTGCCTTATTATATTTATTTTTTAATTGCTACATGTGGTGTTTTACTTTTATAACTCGAACTAAATAAGGGTTCATTACATATATATAACTGTATTTCACGTGAAATTATACTCACCAAGTCATTCACTTACTAGATCTTTGGATATTCATGGGGTGTTATGCTACAAGATATTTGGATAGAACCCCTCTTATGATGATTTAGCCTATATGTTGAGTTATAATGTTCCCAAACTATTTGTATATTGGTGACTTAGCTTAACTTTGATGTATGGCCAGCGTGTACTTCTGGACAACTTACGGTGATACCATTATTATTATGGTGTTGTAAGATATTATGGTTTTAATGGTTTAATTGTTGATCTGTTTTAAATTTAAATTGAATATTTTATTTGAATGGTAGGAAAATATATATATATATATATATATATATATATATATATATATATATATATATATATATATATATTTCATGTAATTTATCTGATAATGAGGAGTTAATGGTAATACTTCGGATTTTTTATTACTAAATAATTTGGGGGTGTTGCACATTGCAACCTCAATAGTAAATTAGGGTAAATTAAACATGTGGACAATTCAATGTGGTAGATTGAGGAGAGTAAGTACAGTTTTCCTAAATTACATGATTAAGATTTTACTATATTAACATTTATCACCTATACCAACTCAACATTTATCACCTTAGTATGATATTTTTTTTTTCTTGTATTTTAAAAGTGATATATGCTTATATGGCCCTTCCTGATCATGATTTTGGCCCGAAACTATTTAAATATAATGCTTATATTTGAATTGATACATTATAAAACACAATGCTTATATTTTATCAACTAGATAAATATATATGAGGTGATAAAATATATGATAAATAGAGAAGTGATAATTTAATGCTTATTTGGTAAATTTTTTCTATTTAATTTAAAAATAAGGATTATTTTTCATATATATATATATATATATAGAGAGAGAGAGAGAGAGAGAGAGAGAGAGAATATACTAAAAAATTTTGATAAGAAAAAGTCTAAACATCTTAGAGAGGGCTTTTTAATTTGAAAAATGTATGGTGTACTATAATTTTATTACAAACTTATGTGCCAGTCTATAATTGGTAAAATGATTAAGATTTAAGAGTATATGTTTGATACGCCAGTCACAACTGACCAAATTTAAAAGTCAAATTTTGGCCAAACCCAAACGACCTGTCTAGGGTAGTCGAACAACTCCTTAACTACTTTGGGGTGGTTCGGCCACTAACAACCACCAACTAAAACTACTTTTGGTTTCTTCGTAGTCATGTTTTCATTATCTAGATGGTTCATTTCAAATGAACACTTTGAAAAAATAATAATAATAAGGTATTGCACTCCATGCAATATATCCTAAGTAATAATGAAAGGGAGCTCCTTTCAATCCCTATATAAACATAGTTAGACCTCTCTCTAGTTTTCCATCCTTTCTCCTCGCCCCCTTCTTTTGCTTTTATGCACTTGTTTTTCTGTTTTGTCTCCTATTTTTGGTCTCCATCACCGGTTTCAACAACAACCACACCACCCCCTGGCCTATACCTTGTCAACTCGCCACCTCATATGGTCGTCGCCTTTTCCTCTGTTCTAGTCGCTTTGGGGGTTTTAGATCCGGTTTGATCTAAGCTAGATCTATTCTTTTTGGGCTTGCCAGGCCAACGACGCCCCTCTCCCTCGCCTTCTCCAGCCTCTCCGCCACCTGTGACTGCCCTCCTCGTCGCAACACTGCCACCACGTGCCAATGCGTGGCCTACACGCCTTGACGTGGGAGTTTCACTCTCCTACACGTTCTGCATCCACGTGGTTGTTGCTTTACCTCCCCCCATGCTGCTGTCTGCTGGTTTTATATTTTTTTTTTTGTATTTTAATTTATTTTTTGCAGTTTTTTTGTAACATGTTTGAATAAGGATTGTCTAGACCCTCTGGTTATGGATGTGAATAGTTTCCTGGTTTCAGGTTAAGGAGGATGAGTTTCGGCATTGGGTTTGCATGCCGAGTGCCAGTCTATACATTGAGTTGAGTCTGTTTGGAACAGATTTATTGTTACAACTGAAGATTAGTCATGAATTAGCGGATATTGATGTCATAGATAGGTCTTAAATGTCCGATTGTTATGTATATATCTATATTCAAAAAAGTGGCTCATATTCTACTACTGGCCCATTGGGAGTAATTAGTTTATGTGGGACTAGGACAAATAAGTTGTAGGGGTATTTTGGAATTTTTCAAAATACTTACAATTAAGGTTTTCCTATAAATAAGTTATGTTGTAACCATAAATCATTGAATAGTAAAATATAGCCGCACTCTCTTTTGTAGACGTAGGCACGTTGCCGAACCACGTAAATTTGTGTCTCGAGTCTCTCTTGATCTCTCTCTTTTCGAAATTTCATATTATTCATCATTTTTGTGCACGGTAACAATAATTGGTATTAAAGCCTAGTTCTACGAAATTCGAAGCGATGAAGTTCGATGGATCCGGTAATTTCGAGTTATGGCAGAGACAAGTCAAGGATTTGTTGGTGCAACAAGGGATGGTGAAGGCATTATATGGGACGAAACCAAAAAGAATGTTGGACATAGATTGAAAGGAACTTGAGGCTAAAATGGTGGCTACTATTCGGTTTTGTCTGGGAGCTGATGTGATGTATCATGTCATGGACTAAAAATTTTCGGCAGCAGTTTGGTTAAAATTGGAAAGTCGGTATATGTCAAAGTCGTTGATGAACAAGTTCTATCTAAAGCAGCGGTTGTACAACTTGAAGATGGCAGAGGGCTCAGATCTGAGTCAACACATCAACGTATTTAATCAAGTAATCGGTGATTTGAAGAGGGTTGATGTGAAGTTCGAAGACGAAGACAAGGCGTTGATGCTATTGAATTCACTCCCAACTTCTTCTACGTATGAGAATTTGGTTACAACTCTGACATGGGGTAAATAGTCCTTAGAGTTAGAGGACGTTACAAGAGTCCTGTTGGCTTTTCTTTAGAGGAAGAAAATCAGTGATGAAAGTTATCAAGGAGAAGGGCTTGTTGTAAAGGGTAACCAAGAGCATAGAAGAAGTAGTAACAAGGGTGGTTCGAATGACAAGAATTCTCGATCAGAGTCCAAGAAACGAAAGGACATCAATTGCTATAAGTGTGGGAAGAAATGGCACATAAAGCGGGATTGTCCAGACCGGAAGAAGAATAAGGACGACAAGAATGAAGGTTCCTCAAAATTTACGAATATAGTGGAAGACAATTCAAATGATGTCGATGGTGATATGCTTTCTATTGCATCAAATGCAGAGCATTCTGTGGATTCTGGACTCAGCATGTTCATTTCACGTGACGTCCAACAGAAATTGGTTTGACACCTACATGTTAGTTAATTCTGGTATAGTAACTATGGGTAATGGTGCACATTACAAAATTATTGGCATAGGTAATATCAGAATTAAGATGTTTGATGGTGTAATTAGAACGTTATATGATGTTAGACATGTACCAGAAGTGGAAAAGAATCTGATTTCATTAGGCACCTTAGAGTCAAACGGTTATGATTATAAGTCTGAAGGTGGAGTAATGAATGTGGCTAAGGGTGCGATGGTAGTGATGAAGGGGCATAAAAGTTCAAAGAATATCTATAAATTGTTAGGAAATACAGTTGTAGGGGGAGTCACCTTTGTAGAGCCTGGGTCTGATTGTACTGTTTTGTGGCATATACGGTTGGGTCATATAAGTGAGTGGGGCATGTTGGAGCTTTATAAGAGAAATCAGTTGAAGGATATCAAAACATGCAAATTTGATTTCTGTAAGTTCTGTGTTCTGGGAAGCAAAATCGGGTACAATTCAAAACAGCCACACACAAGACAGAGGGCATTTTGGACTATGTTCATTCTGATGTATGGGGACCAGTGAGGATAATGTCACGAGGAGGACATATGTATTTCGTGACCTTTATTGATGATTTCTCCAGAAGGGTTTGGGTGTACTTCATGCGGCACAATTCAATGACATTTGCCAAGTTCAATTTGTGGAAAGCTGAAGTGGAGAACCAGACTGAGAAGAAGGTTAAGTGCCTTAGGACAGATAGTGGGACTGAGTACACAAACGACGAGATTAGGAATTTCTGTGAGTAGCATGGTATAAAGAGACATTTCACAGTATGCAAGACACCACAGCAAAATGGTGTGGCGGAAAGGATGAATAGGTTTATTGCAGTGAGAGCACGATGTCTCAGGTTGAATGTTGGACTTATAAATATTTTCTAGATAGATGCAGTGAGTATGGCATGCTACTTGATAAAAAGGTCACCTGTGGTAGCACTAGATGGGAAAGTTGCAGAGGAGGTGTGGACAGGTAATGAAGTAGATTACTTTGGTTTGATAGTATTTGGTTGTCCAGCCTCTGTGCACATACCTTTTGAAGAAATATTGAAACTTAATCCAAAGTCTAGACAGTGTGTCTTTCTCGGATATGGGAAAGGAGTTAAGGGTTACAAGTTTTGGGATCCGAAGGCAAACAAGGCGGTGATCAGTAAAGACGTGGTATTTGATGAAAATTCCACGTTGAAGAGTACTCGGGTAAAGAGCACTAGGTACCAGAAAGCAGTAGCAGTAATAAGCAGGTGGTGCAGGTGAAGTTAAAGACTCTTGTGCAGGAGAACACTTCTCAGTGTACAGAGACGTCTACTTCAGGAGTTAAAGAGCATCACACTATAGCCACACATAGGTTTAGACGCACTATCAAGCCACCAACCAGGTATGGTTTTGAAGACATGGTTTCTTATGCTATTGTCATCAGCAGCGGAGATCCTACTACTTTTCAAGAGGCTGTCAATAGCTAAGAGAAGAGCAAATGGGTGGGTGCTATGGCGGAAGAGATGGAGTCTCTGCATAAAAACCAGACGTGAGATTTGGTGGAGCTTCTAGAGAGGAAAATGGCTATAGGGTGCAAATGGGTGTTCAAGAAAAAGGAAGGGGTATCAGGAAAAGGGGGAGAAAAGTTAAAAGCTCACCTAGTAGCAAAAGGTTACTCATAGCAGAAAGGGGTTGATTATGAGGAAATATTTTTTCTAGTGGTCTAAAATACTTCCATCAAAGCGGTATTAGCGTTGGTAGCTCATTATGACATGAAATTGGAGCAGATGGATGTGAAAACAACTTTTCTCCAGGGTGATTTGGAGGAGCAGATTTACATGGAGCAATCAGAAGGGTTTTGTTAACCTAGACAGGAGCACTTGGTCTGTAAATTGAAGAAATCACTTTATGGGGTCAAGCAGTCTGCAAGGGAGTGGTATAAGCGGTTTGACTCCTACATGATCAGAATTGGTTACAAGAGATGTGAATATGACTGTTGTGTGCATGTGAGGAACCTTAATGATGACTCATTTATTTTTCTGTTGCTGTATGTGGATGATATGCTTATTGCAGCTAAGAGTATAGTGGAGGTCAACAAGCTGAAGGTTTTGTTGAGTAGAGAATTTGACGTGACGAATTTGGGCACAACTAAGAAGATTCTTGGGATGGAGATTCGCAGGGACAAGGATGCCAAGAGATTGTGGCTATCTCAAGCCGGTTATGTGAACAAGGTATTGGAGAGGTTTAGCATGGAGAATGCAAAACTGGTGAGTACACCTTTGGTGAATCATTTCCGTTTGTATACCCCACAGTGTCCGAAGACAGTTGAAGAAACTGAAGACATGTCGAAGGTCCCATATGCCAGTGCAGTGGGGTGTCTGATGTATGCTATGGTATGTACCAGGCCAGATTTAGCTCATGCAGTTAGTGTGGTGAACAAGTACATGGCGAATCCGGGGAGACAACACTGGATGCAGTCAAATGGATTTTCAGATACTTGAAAGGTACTACAGAGTATGGCATCACTTTTGTCAGACAGAAAAGTGATTTGTAAGTCATCGGGTATGTAGATGCGAATTATGCAGGAGATTTAGATGACAGGAGGTCGACCACATGTTATGTGTTCACTCTTGTAGGAGGACCCATATGTTGAAGGTCTATGATTCAGTGCACGATAGCGATGTCCACAACTGAGGAGGAGTACTTGGAGGCAGCTGAAGCTGCAAAGGAAGCTTTGTGGCTCACAAGGTTAGTCAGTGAGCTGGGTATTCAGCAAGGTGGAGTTCCGTTGTATTGTGATAGTCAGAGTGCCATTTACTTGGCAAAGAACCAGGTGTATCATGCAAGAACCAAGCACATTGATGTGAGGTTTCACAAGATCAGAGAATTGGTTGCTACAGGTAAATTGTTACTTGAAAGGATTTACACTTCTAAGAATGCAGTGGACATGTTGACGAAGCCTATTACCGCAAACAAGTTCAAGCATTACTTGGACTTGACAAATGTCTCTAGGTGCTAGAAGGAGAGGAGAGGAGGCGGCATCCCCAAACTTATCAGTTCCAAGTGGAGGCCCAATATTTGATTATCTTCAAAGAGGTGAATACTCGCCAAGGTGGAGATTGTTGGAAAAAGTTGCTCATATTCTACTACTGGCCTATTAGGAATAACTAGCTTAGAGCCCGTGCTACGCGCCGGGGTTTTTTTTTTTATTTTGTAATTTACTCAAAAATTCTTTAAAAGATTATCAACAACAATTTTTATTTTCTTCTCTTAATTAACTAATTAGCTACTAAAAATGACAAATGTTCATAAAATCCTTTTAAACCATAGTTTTACTCAATACATATCTAATAAATTTAAAAATTCATAAATTTTAGTTCTTATAAACTGAAACATATTAAATATTTGTTCCCATATATGTAGTTTAAAATGAAATATAAAGGATAAAAAAATTCAAAATAAAAACATAGATTAATCAATTATACAAAATGATTGATTAATCATTATATTCCAACAATGACACCACTTCTCCTCCACTACACAATTCATTATGGTAAACTTTTGTCTTTCAGGAGTTGAACTTTCTCCTCATAAACAATTTTTTTGAGAAATTTTTCTATTACACTAACAAAAATAAAGAAGTGTTCTAAAATATATGAGCATATTGATATTTGATTACAGTTATGTTTACTAATTTTGTAAACAAAAGAATGTTGGTAGTTTAATTTTTCTTTTTAAAAATGAAAGAGATAAAAAATATTGGCAGGAATATTGACATAATCTAATTATACATCGTACCAAAAATAATGATAGGAAACTTTTTCACTATCATTTCCCTTAATTCAATGTGAAATTTACAAAAGAAAACTAATCAATTTGAATAAATAATATATAAATTAGTATAAAATTTAAGGGAAAAAAATGGAAGAACATAACCACTTTTTTTTTTTTACAACCATCATTCACATATATAAAGTAAATGAAACTAATTTTAAGACATACAGGAAAACAAAGACGAAAAAATCTACACAATGAACATTGACATAATCTAAAAAAGCATCCTACACCGTACCAAAAATAATGATAGGAAACTCTTTCACTATCATTTCCTAATTCAATGTGAAATTTACAAAAGAAAAATATTCAATTTGAATAAATAATATATAAATTAGTAGAAAATTTAAGGGATAACAATGGAAGAACATAAATACATTAAATAAAGATAAAATAAAAAACTAAAAATAAGATTTTAATATAATTGAAAGAATTGTCTTTTTCTACTGTATACGTTTCTCGATTCCAATGAAACCTTAAAAACCAATGTCATCCATTAATTAAGCATGTAAACAGATAAAAAAAATTAAATCACTCAATGAACAACAACATGTACAAACAAAAAAATTATCAACCAAAAATAACGATAAGAAACTCTCTCTCATTATTATTTCTTGAGTTCAATGTAAAATTTACCAAAGAAAAGTAATCATTTGAATAAAAAATAATATATAAATTAGAAGAAAAAAATAAGGGACAAAAAAAAAAAAGGAAGAACATAAGCACCGGAAATAAAGATAAAAAAAGGAAAAAAAAATACTAATTGAAAATAACTATTCTAGATTAAAAAAAAAAAAAAAAAAACTGTAGTATAATTTTTCATTAAGAAACAACGATTGAAAAATTGAAAAGAACTGTTCTAGAAAAAAATATATATATAAAAAAATAACTATAGTATAATTTTTCATTGAGAAGCAGCAATGCAAATCTCTTTCTCTTTCTCTCTCTCTCTCTCTCTTGTCTTTTTTCTAAATTGATTGTAAAATTTACAAAGGAACATTGAGATATAAATAGAAAGTAAGAGAAGAAAAAAAAAATTAGAAAAAAATATAAGGGACAAAAACAAAAATGAAAGAACATAAGCACCGAAAATAAAGATAAAAAAAAACGAATAAAATGAAAATACTAATATAATTGAAAAA
>NC_081542.1:23915004-23934183 GCF_901000735.1 Corylus avellana
ATAATTTTTCATTGAGAAGCAGCAATGCAAATCTCTTTCTCTCTCTCTCTTGTCTTTTTCTAAATTGATTGTAAAATTTACAAAGGAACATTGAGATATAAATAGAAAGCAAGAGAAGAAAAAAAAAATTAGAAAAAAATATAAGGGACAAAAACAAAAATGGAAGAACATAAGCACCGAAAATAAAGATAAAAAAAAAAAAAAACGAATAAAATGAAAATACTAATATAATTGAAAATAACTATTCTACTCTTCATTGAGAATAGTATAATTTTTCATTGAGAAACAACGATTGGAAAATTTAAAAGAACTATTCTTGCAAAAAAATAAAATAAAGAAAAGAAATCATTGAGAAACAACGATTAGAAACTCTCTCTACCTCTCTCTTGTAGTTTTGTCTTTTTCCTGATTTGAGTGTGAAATTGACAGAGAAACATTGAGATATAAATAGAAAGCAAGAGAAGAGAAAAAGAAAAATAAACAGAGAGAGAAAGAAAGAATTTGGAAACCTATTGTTTTCTTCATTATGACAATTAAATATATTACAAATAAAACTCATATATTTTAATTGTCTCATATTGAGATATAAACATAAAGGAAGAGAAGATAAAAAGAAAATTAAATAAAGAGAGAGAAATAGAGAATTTGAAAACCTTTTTGTTTTCTTCATTAAGACAATTCAATGCATTATGATGATGATGAATATATATATATATATATATATATATATATATAATAATAATAATAATAATAATAATAATAATATATCTCACATTAACATATAAACATAAAGCAAGAGAAGATAAAAAGAAAATTAAATAAAGAGAGAGAAATAGAGAATTTGAAAACCTTTTGTGTTCTTCATTAAGACAACTCAATGCATTACAAATAAAAAATCAAAAAATTGGTTAAAACATAAATTATGGGAGAGAGAGAGAGAGAGAGATTTAAGACATTTAAGTGGAGAAAATTATGGGAGAGAGAGAGAGACAAAATTATGGGAGAGAGAAATAGTTAAGACACTTAAACCATATAATTAGTTTAGAGAGAGAAGAAAAGGTTCAAATATAAAATTATATTAAAAAAAAACGGTTGAAACATAAATTATGAGAGAGAGAGAGAGAGAGAGAGAGATTATGGGAGAGTGAGAATTATCACAATTAATTAAAAAAAAAAAGAAAGGAATTCAGATATAAAATTATGGGAGAGAGATTTAAGACAATTAAGTGGGGATAGAGAAAGAGAGAGAGAGAGAGAGAGAGAGAGAGAGACAAAAAACGATTGAAACACAAATTATGGGAGAATAAAAGTTAGCACAATTAATTGTCTTAAACCATAGAATTAGTTTAAGACATTTAAATTGAGATAGAGGGAGAAAGAGAGAGATTTAAGACAATTAAGTGGAGATAGAGGGAGAGAGAGAGAGAGAGAAAGAGAGAGAGACAAAAAACGGTTGAAACACAAATTATGGGAGAGAGTTAGCAGAATTAATTTTAAAAAAAAAACGGTTGAAACACAAATTATGGGAAAGAGATTTAAGACAATTAAATGGAGATAGAGAGAGAGAGAGAGAGAAAAAAAATGGTTGAAACACAAATTATGGGAGAGAGTTAGCACAATTAATTTAAAAATAAAAATAAAAAACGATTGAAACACAAATTATGGGAGAGTGAGAGTTAGCACAATTAATTATCTTAAACCATAGAATTAGTTTAAGACATTTAAGAGGAGATAGAGGGAGAGAGAGAGAGAGAGACAAAAACGGTTGAAACACAAATTATGGGAGAGTGAGAGTTAGCACAATTAATTAAATGTCTTAAACCATTGAATTAATTGAAAACATTTTTCTCAAAAAAGTTTAAGACATTTAAGTTGAGATAGAGGGAGAGAGAGAGAGACGTGGGAAATAGAGTAAGGAGGACACGTGTCGCAATTCTAAGCATTCCCTACGTCAAAACTCGGCTTTTATATATATATATGATTAGTTTATGTAGGTCTGGGGACAAATAAGTTATGGGGTATTTTGGGGTTTTTCAAAATACTTACAATTAGGGTTTTCCTGTAAATATATTATATATGTTGTAACCCTAAATTATTAAATGGTAAAATATAACTGCACTTTCTCCAGTGGATGTAGGCACATTGCCGAACCACATAGATTTGTGTCTCGACTCTCTCTTGAACTCTCTCTTTTCGAATTCTATATTATTCATCATTGTTATGCATACTAACAACAATCTATAATTTGTAATCTTGTAGCTTCGATTATGATTTTCTAAGAGCTTTTACTATGTGATGTAAGAGCTACATGCTCGTGATCCTTCATCAATTATTGAGACTGGAATGATTTCTTCTTTAAAAAAAAAAATAATAAATAAACATAGTTATGGGTTTCATGATTTACACAAAAGGTCACATGGGGGGTTAATGCTTTATTTTTATTTTTTTTTATTTTTTAATTTCAGTCGCTCCCAATCTCTCTCTCTCTCTTTGTTCTTTTTTTCTCTCCCTCTTTCTTTCTCATTATAGAGTGTAGACTATTGACTTTTGCTTGACCAAGTCAAGAGATCCCATGGAGGGCTTTGTGGGTGGGTTTCGTCTTCTTTTGGGTATATTTATACATTATGTGGCTTGGGGTTGTTGAAGTACTATTATAATTTAATATACTTAAATCTTATTTTAGGAGGTATCTCTAATATAAGTCTTATTTTACTCAAATCATTGACCTTAAAAGACACAAATAGATTTTAAACATTTTACGCTCGTGAGGTCGGTTATTTTAATTTAAATATATATTTTTTTTTTATTGAAACTTAATTTAAATGTAATATTTTATCGATTAAAAAAATGAAACACGTGATCGTTTGCATAATATATTTTCTTTTTATATTACTTTATTATTCTAATCTTATACATCACTTGACAGCCAAGAATGGGACAAGATTTCCTAGTTTTTAGGATCTAATTTTACGGAGTTTGCTTTTCTTCACTTGGATTCTAGCAACTTGAAATGCTCAAGCACTGGCTTTCCGACATTATTTAAGTTCTATGGTTAAATTAATCTTAAAATATTAGTGTATCACATGCGTTCATACATTATGAAATGTTGGAAAACAAAAATGTCGACATGTACTTCATCATAATTCATAAGTGACGTCAAGTTCCCACGAAAGCATTGCTTGCGTATTATCCCAAGAAATCTTTTGTTATTTTTAGTTGGGATAAATTAATGGGATAAACGTAAAATTTGTCATTTTGTTCGCCTAAATTATAAATTACTCGATCACTGAGATAGTGAAATATAAAAAATAATTTATAAGTCCATGTAGTTGGCCTAAATTACAAATCATTCCCTGTGATATTTAAAAAATAATATATAAGTCCTCAAGGTAGGCCAAAATAACAGTTTAATTCCTTAAATCAATTTACATGCTTTAAAGACAAATGTCAGTTTAATAAAAGGAGCAAACCAATTTTCTCCAACTTAATTTGAATGAAAACTTTGTCACAATTTATTAACTTGAATGTTGTTTTTATTTATTTTTCAATGGTTAGAAGATGTAATCCTTAAATTCTTGTAAAATGCTCCCAAATCATGACGTGGAAGGTGAAAATGAGAGAAGGTTATGCACAGAGTAAAATTTTGAGAATAGAAGAGATTAGATTAATTTACTGCAGCAATATGATCTTTAGAGTGATGTTGGATGTATAATCTTAGCTAGTGTCCTAAAATGATGTAAAAAAATCCTTGAGGACCTATAAGTTACTTAAGGAAAATTGATTTCAAGAAGTAAACTGATATTTAGGCATACCTTGTCACCTTGAGCACCTATAAATTATTTTTTAAATCACATAGAATAATTTGTAATTTAGGCCAAATATAGGGACCTATAAATTATTTTTTATATCATATGGAGTGATTTGTAATTTATGCTAACCTCCTAGACTAATTTTGCATTTATCCCTAAATTTATAGACTTAGAGCATCTCTAGTAAGAATAATTAAATAATATTGAAAATTTAATAAATATAAAGTCATGAGGGCTGCTAGGCATCCGAACATTTTTTCCCAAATTTCCTTTCCCATGGTCTGGACCCCACATTTATTTAAGAAAAAAATATACATAAATCTATTTATTTATTAAATGGACTAGATCATTTGAGAAAAAAGTATTGAGATGTCTAGTATTATCCTAAAGTCATATAAAAGTTTTACAAGAGACGTCTTTAATTTAAATGTATGAAGGTGAGATCGAATCTACCATCCTACGAGGATCCGCAAGACAACAAAAGAGACAGCTGACAAATTGAATGGGATGGATAAATAAAACGAGGCTTTTTTAAGTTTACTAACTATTAACTTTTTTATTCTATTTATTTATGTTTCTCACTAATAACAAATGGTGAAGATTCTTTTATAAATCTAGGTAGACTTTGTAGCCAAACGCTCCAGCAAGGTTTAGTCTCAAAAAACTCCGTTTCCTTTGATTGCTCAGCAGATCACTCTGAAGCTCAATTCTAATAGTAAGAGTTGCCAATCTCCTACAATAAATCTTCAGCATAATAGTTGTTCTCATCATGCCGATAGCAATTTCTCTTACTCATGATGTTTTTTTTCAACACAACTATATAATAAATTATCATTACTCATAAACTTAAATGCTTTCCAGATGAACAACTTATTTATGTTAATAGAGTTGCACTTTAGTTTTTGCCGTCACTTTTCATATGCTCATCTGCTTATCCATTTAGATATTCTATAGACATTCACAATACGTCAATACCATATTAATTATGTACTGATCATATGTTTTCTATCTGTTTTTGTTTCTTACAAAAGAAGAAAAAATTCGAGGTGGCTCTGTCAACTGTCAAGTAAAGAGCCTCAAGAAAGAAAACAGAAGGCAAAGGTGACAATTGCAAGGAGTAACATATTTCCAAAAAAGTGAGAAGACCTCAAATGGCTTCTAGTAGTGGACAAGATAACTATCAAGAAGTAGATGAGCCAGTCCCAGATCATCACAATATAACAATAGACCAACCTTATGTTGAGAGTGAGTGCTCTCTTATTCTTTGTTGCTCATATGCAGTCACATACACATGTTTGTTTAAGTTTTCCAATTAATGACGGATGACATTTACTTATATTTTCGGTGGAAATGAAAATGAGAAAAAAGTCAAAAAAATATTGTAATAGTGCCGTTTGGTCAAAATTTTATCTATTCTCAGACAATAGAAGTACAAAATGAAATATTTGTCATGATTCGAGCTAATTGTCAATTATGTTTAATTTTCTATTTGATATTAGGATTTGATTTTATTTGATTAGTATCTCATTTATTAGGACTTTATTTCTTTTCCTTATTAGTATTAAATTTGATTCAATTATTTTTCTTTTCTTATTAGGATCAAATTTACTTTCTCTACCAAGTATTTCTCTTCTATAAATAGGCTAGTTTGTAATCTAAAACATAGATTTAATTAAATTATTATCAAGTCAGAAAATTTCTCTCAAACACTATGTGATAAGTCAAGTAATATCTTAGCTAGGGAGAAGTATTATGAATTCCTTTGTTTTATGGTATGCATTCCATTCCAACTTGCGCAAATTGCATTGTGAATTTGGCTAAAATGATCTGTTAAGCGCATTTCTAGATAGGCCAAGAGAGATCCCCAAAAGAAAATAGAAAGGATGACGCAGACACACAAAAGGAGAAGAGAATTTTCATTTGTTGCTTTATTAGATATTTTATATGATCTATCACCAAAAATATTGTAGTTCATATGTGTCTGCTGCTTCAAAATTTACAGGGCAACAGAGATTTCAATACCTTGACACTTCTGTTCGTCTTTATCAAGCTGCCCTAAAAGGTGATTGGCAAGTTGCTAAGAATTTAGCTGAGAAATGTCCACATCTCTTACGGCGTCCCATAACAGAAGGTAATGAGACAGCTCTTCACATCGCAGTTACAGCAAAACGAGCTGATTTTGTAAAAGAACTGGTCAAATGGATGACTCCTGATGAGATAGCATTACAAAATAATGCGGGAAGCACAGCCCTTTACTTCGCTGCTGTATCAGGAATGGTGTTAATTGCTATGGAGATGGTGGAAGTGAACCCTCAACTGCCATTAATTCGTGGCAGCAGTGGAAAGACACCACTTTACGTGGCAGCTTTGAACGGACGTAGAGAGATGGTGTGGTATTTATACTCTGTGACTCCTTTTGAAGATTTGGAACCTATTGAACGCATTGATATCCTTGTTGCCACTATTTCTACTGATTTGTATGGTATGTCCTACATCGATCTCACTAATATTTGGTAGTTTGAGAATATTAATTTATACTTTGGTCTACTTATAACAGTTTCAATCGAACGTGGAATATAAATCATGAAAATTTCACAAGACTGATCATTCGACAATAATATTGAAGCATAACTTTGGCAATAATTTTAGAAAGTTTTTTCTTGACAGAGTCCGAGTGGTTTCTATTGCAATATATTGACCATACAATGATCAAATCACTTGTGTTGTTTTATGGACAGATATAGCATTATCAATTCTTAGAAAGGATCGAACTTTAGCTACTATGGAGGATAGCTATAGGAGGATAGCATTGCAAGAGTTGGCTAGAAAACCAATCGGCAGCAGAAGTCGGATATCAGCGTGGGAAAGATGCTTAAACTCGTGTCAGTGCCTCCAACACATGCAACTTTCTTTATTTGCACAGATATATATGCCGTTCCCAATTTTTTTTTTATCGCACTAATCAACTTTGAATGAGAAAGTAGTCATATCCAATGTTAATTTAGATGATATTTACTTCCTATGCTATGGGAAAATCAATCTAACGAAATAAACCATTTTACATTTATATGCCCCAATCTATTATAATATTGAAACTCTTTCAGGACATATAGACATAGAAGTGCATTGTCCCAATTTATTATAATATTTGAAACTCTTTCTGGCCACATAGACATAGAAGTGCATTAAGGGTAGTTTTTTTTTTTTTTTTTTTTTTTTTTTTTTTTGAGGCGGGGCGGGGGTGGTCTGAGAAGGTAGCCTCTTTCCACTTATTTGCAATATATTTTTCTTTTTAATAAGAAGAAATGTTATTTAGTAGATACAAAACCCAACGTTCTAATATACTCAAATCTCACTCTTACACAAAAGAGAATTAATAACCAAAAAAAAAAAAAAGATCCCTAAAAATTAAGGACAAGTTCCAGAATTTTCTTCAACAACACCCGCCAGAGTAGAGAAACTTAGCTTATCACTTTCCTCTTTATTTTTCAGCTTTGGACATTCGAATTTATAATTCCCATATTTTTTGCAATAGTAACACTTCACTCTGCTTTTCAAATTAATTGGACTATGATTAGCCTCCTTTATCAGGGTCCCTCTCAATGGATTAACCTCTAAAATTAAAGAAATTTTTCGAACAACCCTTAACAAATAAACCATCAGCTTGATTATCGCTAACTTTCCCTTTCAATATTGTCTTCAAGTCCATAAAATTCAAGGTAGATTTAACATCCATTAAGGAGAGAGAGAGAGAGCTTTCGAAGAGAGATAGAGCGCTGGATCGAGGAGTTGCCGCCGCCAGAGGAGAGAGAGATGATCCAGTGAGAGAGAGAGAGAGAGAGAGAGAGCTAGATCGGGGGAGCTGCGCCATCGGAGGAGAGAGAGACGATCAAGTGAGAGAGCACTGCCGGGGAGAGAGAGAGAGAGAGAGAGAGAGAGAGAGAGAATTGGGTTCGTGAGAGAGTGAGAGAGCTAAGAGAGAGAGTTGGGTTCACAGAAAGAGGAAGGGAGGACGTTGCTGAAGAAATTCGTGGGCCTAACTCATCTCATAAAACCAGTTCAATAAGAGAGAATTGCTCATTCCTTATAAACATGCCAAAAATCTTGTGCACAAGCAGTGTGTGACTATTTCTCAACACCCTCCCTCACGTGCAGGTCGGTATTTTTCCTGGTCCTTGTCACGGGGTAAGTAGTGTGGGCCCCCATTCGTCTTGTGATAGGCTCTGATACCATAAAGAAATTCGTGAGCCTAACTCATCTCATTAAACCGGTTCAATAAGAGAGAATTGTCAATTCCTTATAAACATGCCCAAGATCTTGTCCACAAGCAATGTGAGACTATTTCTCAACTGATACCGTGAAGAAATTCATGGGCCTAACTCATCTCATAGAACTGGTTCTATAGGAGATGATTGCCCACTCCTTATAAATACGCCCAAGGTCTTGTCCACAGGCAATGTGAGATTATTCTCCGACACCCTCCCTCACGTGCAGGCCGGTATTTTTCCTAGTCCTTGTCACTGGGTAAGTAGTGTGGGCCCCATTCATCCTGTGGTAGGCTTTGATACCATGAAGAAATTCGTGGGCCTAACTCATCTTATCAAACCGGTTCAACATGGTATCATAGTCAAAGGTCATGGGATCGAACCTTGACTCCGTCAAATCACCTCCCATTTAAATTAAATATTTCACGTGTTGGGCCCCACTTATTAAAAGGAAGTTTGAGTCCACACGTGAGGAAGAGTGTTAAAGTAATGATTAAGTGATTAAATTTATCTCTTCCTATCAGCTTAAGCTTTTGGGACAAGCGGTAATTTAACAGTTGCAACCAAAACATCCCCAATTGGAGACGTTACAACTAAAAACATCCCCAATTAGGGATGTTGCTACCAAAAACGTCCCCACTCTTTGGGGAGGTGCACTGTAGATAATTGGGGATGTTACTATAGTAAAACGTCCCCTCTTTATGAAAGAGGGGTCGTTTTATTATTAAAATGTCCCATGTTGGGGACGTTTTGTTAAAAAGACCCCCATTAAAAAAACATCTCTAAAACAATTTTTTTTTTTTTTTGGGTTGTGGCATAATTATATTTTACAGTCGTTTTGGTTATTTATTGGACGAGGAAGTTTCTGCAGCGATTTTACAAATGTTGGTAGTACATGTCCAAAATTGAAAACTAATATGTTAATGCTAAAGAGCACGAAAGTACAAACAGACGGTGAAATATTAATGTTCCTAAGTTTAAATCTCATTTTAATTATTCTATGAGTCTTGCTAAAATAGTTACCGAGGTTCCCATATTTATTGATTATAAAATTAATATATTCTTTCTTACCAAATAATATTTCAATGGATTTGTTTTCATAATCCCAGGGTTCAAGGGAATGTGTAACAAAGCTTTGATGCAGACATTGGCTCATGAATTACTTGAACTCATATGGAGAGAGGTTCTAATATTGCCAAAAGACCAGTTCTCAAACGTAATTGATGTGCATTCGGCTTCACTTTTTGGAGCTGCAAAAGTAGGGAATGTTGAATATATAATTACAGTTTTACGATCTTATCCTGATCTCATATGGCAAGTAGACCGTAAACGCCGAAGTATATTTCACATTGCTGTTAAATATCGACACGAGAGTGTGTTCAATTTAATATATGAAATAGGTGCTATCAAGGATATTATTGCACAATATATTGATGACAACGAAAGGAACATGCTACACTTAGCTGGCCGATTGGCTCCTTTACATCGACTAAATATCATATCAGGAGCACCCCTTCAAATGCAACGAGAGTTACTGTGGTTTAAGGTGGGTGGTAATTATATTATCTAAATTTATTTTTCTTTTGATTGCATAGTTATTAGTAGCACTTTCACTTGTCAATTATATATACTTTGATCATTGTAGGAGATAGAAAAGATTGTGCCACGTTCTTACAAGAAGAAAAATAATATAGATCAAGAAGGCCGTAAAGTTGCAAAAACGACACCTTGGGAATTATTCACGAAGGAACATGAAAAGTTAAAAGAACAAGGTGAAAAGTGGATGAAAGACACAGCAAACTATTGCATGCTTGTGGCGACATTGATTGCCACTGTAGTCTTTGCTGCAGCTTTTACTGTACCAGGTGGCAACAATCAAGAAATAGGTACACCCATTTTTTTGAAAAGTAAGTGGTTTACAGTGTTCTTCATATCAGATGCACTTGCATTGGTCTCCTCTTCCACTTCGATACTAGTATTTTTATCAATTCTCACTTCGCGTTATACAGAAAAGGATTTTCTCGTTTCATTGCCTACAAGGTTGTTGTTTGGACTTGCAACACTCTTCATCTCTATAGCAAGCATGGTTGTTGCTTTCAGTGCAACTTGCTTCTTGGTTCATAACAGCGAAATGGCATGGTTACCAATTACAATAATTGCTTTAACTGGTGTCCCAGTTACTTTATTTGTTGTGCTACATTTTCGTCTTTGGGCTGATATTATTCGCTCAACATACTGGTCCCAGTATCTTTTTCAGCCACATAAACGAAAGCTTTTTTAGCAGAAGATATTGATTGGGCAGGTGATCACTAAAAAATATGAAATTGAAGTCAAACAAAGAGGAAGACAAAATCGGAGAGGTAGTCAAAAGTTTTTTAGACAAGGCTGAAGAAAGAATTGAGCAAAAAAGAAGACATTGGACTTTGAATTGATGTTCTTCTGAATCATTTCCATCAAGACTGAATTACCATTATTTTTACTTTTATTTTGCATTGTAACTTTTCTTTATAAGCCCAAAGTGGGATGGTGATATTGCAGTGTGTTCCAATCACTTTTTACATATCCTTTATTTTATTAATTATGAATTTCTTTTCGGCCCATTTATTTGTCTCGGAAAAAATCTTGAATAATTATTTTTCTTGGAACTAACCTTAAGTAGTTGGCACTATTCATTGAGATACTATTAAAGTTTTTATACATTTTCCACACTAACCTTTACACTCCCACGTGTTAAAATCACTGGTGATTGAACCTACTTGTGACCGTTGGATGTTATATAATCACAGAATTCTTGAGCAGTAAAAGAAAGAAAAAAATCGGTAAAGTTCTCTTAACTCCTTCAAACTATCACTCTAGGAATAATTTACCCCATAAACTATCAATTTTGACAATTTACACCACAAACTACCAAAATAATGACAATGTACCTCCAAATTCTAACAAAATAACGAAATTACCTTTATAAAAAATACTAAATTTTATAATAAATAAATAAATAAAGCAAAACGGGGTGCTGAACCACCCCTGGATGGTGGCCGGACCACCCCTAGGTAACTGGGGATGGTCCGGTCACCCACCAGGGGGTGGATCGGCCACCCTAGAGAGAAAAATCTAGGCTTGCCTAATTAATCTTCATATGAGCATTGATGTTAGAGACTGAAAAACTTCTTCTTTGCAAGGGATTGTGAGACCCATGCCGTCGCTGAAGGAGCAGGATTTGGAAATCAGGACGAGTCAAGTAAGAGATTGGGACAATGAATCATCTTTTGTTTTCTCAAACATATAGAACAAAATGAACTAGACATACAGAAATGGCTTCTGTCTTCTTCGGCTTGGGAAGGGGTCTTGGAAGTTGTATTTACGAAGAACCACCCCTGTTTTTTTTTTTTTTTTTAACTTTTGTTTTACATTTTTTTTTTCAAATTTTTAGGGATATTTTGTATTATTGAAAATTCTATAGGGATAATTTTGTTCATTTTTCTAGCATTGGGGTGCACATTGTCGTTGTTTTGGTAGTTTGTGGATAAATTGTTGCAATTGATAGTTTATGGGATAAATTGTCATTGAGATGGTAGTTTAAGGGGGTTTAGAGGACTTAAAAAGTGATATCATCTCAAGTGTTCTTTGGTGGAATTTTAGGGAAGTACTATATTTTTCAAATTTTTTCTTTAAAACTTGATTTCTAAATGATGTATTACATTCACATCGAATTTATTATTTTAAAAAATGAATCACTAATTCATTAAATGATAAAACATTATTTGGTAAAACTTTTGAAGAAAAAAATTAGGATGTATGGTATTTCTCGAGATTTTATAAAAGAGAATGTTAGCTTATTTTATACAAGCCTCGCCTTGACAAAGTTTTTGCCAAATTTGTGGATTGTGCTCAAACGGAATATAATCTCTTCTTTCCCCAAATTGATATTTCTATGAAATCTATCATATTTCCAGAACTAATGAGATACGAAAAATAAGAAAAAGGCAAAAACAAACGATCACAAACATAGATATTTATATGGTTTACAACTAATGCTTACATTTACAGAGTTTCAGCGATATTTCTCTATTTTTTGTGAAACAATACATGATGCATCAATTACATCCATACAAACCTCTAAAGTCAAAAGTGACTACAAATAAGACCCCCAACTAGGTCAAAACACCAAGTTGGTAGACGTAATTATGATCACGACTATGTTGGTAAATGTAAATCTTCACCATGATGGAATTAGGATCAAAATATTATCGAATATCTAAGAAATCTTCTCAAAATGCTAGAGTTATCTAGAGTTTGAAGGAAAAATTGAAGAAAGCTCAACTCCAAGGCTTCTTATTGATAAAAACTCAAATATAATCAAAAGCTCCTGACTTTCTTACATATTAGGTCTACTGTATTTATAACAATAAGCAAATTTGGAGCAAAAGTAAACCTACGCATATTATGAAAGTTTCTAGAATAATAAAGGAAAAATTACAATTAAATAAAATCATAATTTAAATAACGTAAATAATAAAATAAAATATATTTGATTGTTGGAATAAAATCTTCATTAAAGTCCACAATAAAGCAATCAAGTCTTTCCTTCTTGGATTCTTGCCTTATTTCCGTTCAGCCTTTCAATCTCCTATTTGTAGCCCGTTTTGACCTAGTAAACATTAAAATTAGCCAAATATGATGAAACATGAATTTGCAGATCTTTGAATTAGCTTTCCAAAGCCACCACGTTTGTTCAAATCCAATATCCAAAACTCGTGATATCACATTTTTAGTAAAACTCGTCAAGTGCGAATTTCTCCTTACATCAGTAACCCTCTAACTAACCCTCATGGAAGTGGAGAGTGCCTTGGGATAAAAACTGTTGGATCGGGCCTAGGGATAAAAACGGTTGACCATCTCATCTGAAAACCAATTGGTGTCCAATGAGAAAAGCCAAATCCTTTTATGGCATTCGAAATCGCACCTCGCAAGGTATCTAAGAGCCGTCTAAGTGAACAGAGTAGCGGCATTGTTGAACCTCAACAAAAACTAATGGATCATTTTGTTGCAAAAACATGTGGTCTGATGACAGTCAAATGGTGGTGGGAAGGAATACCCTCCACGAATGTGTGTCGGAAATAAGAGATTGGCCACCTTGGTGTAGACCAAATGCGCCACGCATGAACAAGAAGAAGGCGCGAATGATTGCAACATTTCTCACACGAATAACGGAGGAATGCCCTTACAAGGACAAGGAGGAAGATGTTGTGAGTGTTGAGTTCCCACTTTGAAAAAATATAAAGAAGAAAAGTAGTTAAAATACCTAAGTGGACCTAAGCCAATTAGCTTAGGCTTAGGGCCTAGAGTCATGTTCAAATATGTATATGAATGTATTCTTGGTTAACATTCCCAAACACTTTACCTTTCCAACAAGTAGTATCAAACCCATAGTTAACTTCCACGTCTAGTATGGGAGTTGTGCGCTGCGGTTGATATAGGACGTGGTCCCCACCCCCATTAAAGGCTAAAAGCTTTTAATTTCTATTTAATTTTAAATAAGACTTTATTCTCATTTCCCTACTACGATTATGTTTACTTTGCCCATTAAAATTAAGTTTACTTTTGCTACTAGAAGTAATTTTACTTTATTACAAGTATTTCTATTTGTAATGTAAAACTCAATCAATTGAATTATTATCAAGTCAAAGAATTTCTCTCAAACACTCTACGGAGTCTTTCCTTTTTATTTATTTTTTTATTTTTATTAAGCCTACAAGCTTGTTTTATCTTTTGGTCAGAAGACGAAGACGTTTCTGATTGTGGTTACTTAGTCTTCTACTACGTCAGTGGTCCTCGGGGCAACTCTTGATGTAACCCACTCTTAAATATGTAAAAAGACTCACAAGCAAAGGGGAGTTTGTTCAATGTGGAAGAGACTAACAAGTGAGTGAGAGATTGATGTTAATACACTTGTGAGTGTTAAGTTCCCACATGAGAAAATATTAAGAAAAATGGCAATTAATATACCTAAGTGGACCCAAATCCATTAGCTTAAGCTTTCGAACTAGAATGATGCTCAAATATATATATATATAACAGAACAATCAAACAATGGCCCTGTTTGCCAATACCTAAAAGAAAATGGCCTGAAACTGTAGCAAAATTTGATTAATGTGTGAAAAAATAAGAATGTTTGATATGGAAAAGCGAAAAAAAAAAATTTATTTTATAGTGATTTTTTTATTTGAAAAGTAATAAAATATAATTGATGTGATGTAAAAAATTCAAATTTCAGTAGTAGTATCTACCTTCCTCAACCAAGACTTATATAAAGCCAAAAATTCTCTCTCTTGTTTAAAGAGAGAAGCTTTGGGAAACCCTTAGGGTTTTTACAATCATACTCTCAAACTTTAAAAAGTTTCAACTTAATGTATTCATCTTTCAATTTTACCAATCCTCTAGTATTTTCCGTTAAAAGAGTATTCTAATCTAAACAACCTACTAGAAGATTGGAAGGGGAGGCATGGAGGGAAATGAAATTGAAAATAAAAGAGTATTCTAATCTCTTCATTTTTTTTTTTTCTCTCGTAAATATTCTATTTTAAAAAGTTGGATTGGTATTACATATATGTAGTTGATAAACCATGGGGTGAGCACTACATTGTTGGAGAATTTGAAGTCAGGCGTTCAAGAATTCTTTAATCTCCCAATGGAAGAGAAGAAGAAGTTTTGGCAACATCCGGGAGATCTTGAGGGATTTGGGCAGGCCTTTGTTGTGTCTGAAGAGCAGAAGCTTGATCGGGCAGACTTATTCTACATGATCACTCTTCCAACCCATTTGAGGAAGCCCTACTTGCTCCCTGAGTTCCCTCAGCCATTCAGGTTCTCTCTCTTTCTCTGATTACGGGTGGTTCGGTGTTAGACGCATACATTCACCGCTCTAAATAGCTCCTAGGACTGCATTGTGCTCATTGACTTGAGATTTGATTATAATAAACTCTTAAATAGAGAATATTTTGATATCAACCTAATATGAAATATACAAAAAATATTATACATATCTTCTTTACATGTATACAGAAAATATACAGAGATACCTTAGAAGCTTACTCAGTTAAATTGAAAGCTCTTGCCATGAAAATCCTTGACCTCCTGGCAAAAGCTCTCAAAATGGAAGCTATGGATATGAAGGAGTTGTTTGAAGAAGGGTGGCAAAGCTTTAGGATGAACTATTATCCTCCTTGTCCACAACCAGAGCTTGTCATTGGCCTCAATCCTCACTCTGATGCTGTTGGCCTAACAATCCTCCTACAAGTCAATGAAATGGAGGGTCTCCAGATAAGAAAAAATGGGATCACTACAAAAATTAATTTTTTTTTTGACTGAGGGTTTTTGACGTGTCAATGGTATTGACACGTCAAAAACCCCTCTTGACGCGTCGTTTTTGACGTTCATCGACCGTGAAAAGGGTAGGTGTCAAAAAATTGGGGTTTTTGACGTGTCTACAGTGACACGTCAAAAAATTTTTGACGCGTCGAAAATGGCACGTCAAAAAAATATTTTTGACGTGCCGAAATGACACGTCAAAACTTTTTTGACGTGTCAAAATGACACGTCAGAAAATTTTTTGACGTGTCATTTTGACACGTCAGAAACTTTTTTGACGTGTCAAAATGACACGTCAGAAACTTTTTTGACGTGTCAGTATGACACGTCAAAAAATTGTACGTGAGGTTTTTGACGTGTCAGACAGTTTGACACGTCAAAAATTTTTTTTTTTTTTTTTTTTTAAAAATAATTTTTCTTGATAATTCCTGATATTACAATAATTCCTGATATTTCAATTCCAATTCCGATATTCCAATAATCCAATAATCCACTTATATAATCCGTATCCAACATCCAATATCCAACATCCAACATCCAATATATAACCAATATCCAACGTCCAATATATATACAACGTCCAATATATACACAACCAATATATATACAACGTCCAATATCCAACACAACCAATATATATACAACGTCCAATATCCAACACAACCAATATATATACAACGTCCAATATCCAACATCCAATATATATCCAACGTCCAATATATACACAACACAACCAATATATATACAACGTCCAATATCCAACACAACACAACCAATATATATACAACGTCCAATATATACACAACACAACCAATATATATACAACGTCCAATATCCAACACAACACAACCAATATATATACAACGTCCAATATCCAACACAACACAACCAATATATATCCAACACAACCAATATATATACAACGTCCAATATCCAACACAACACAACCAATATATATCCAACACAACACAACCAATATATATCCAACACAACCAATATATATCCAACACAACACAACCAATATATATCCAACACAACACAACACAACCAATATATATCCAACACAACACAACCAATATATATCCAACACAACCAATATATATCCAACATCCAATATATATATCATTAAACAAAATTCAATATCCAATCCACTTACATAATCCACAATCCAATCTATAATACACATCCATAATATAATCCACCTACATAATCCACAATCCAATACATAATACACATTCATAATACAATCCACCTACATAATCCATAATCCATAATCCACAATCCATCTACATAATCCATAATCTACCATATATATAATCGACATATATAATCTACCATCCATAATCCAATCTAATCCAATCCATAATCAATTTCCAACATCCAATATATATCCAACACAACACAACCAATATATAACCAATATCCAACATCCAATATATATATATCCAATATCCAACTTCATTAAACAAGATAATATATCCAATATATATATCCAACACAATACAATACAACTTCATTAAACCAAATTCTATTTCCAATATATACATCCAACACAACACAACTTAATTAAACAAAATTCCATTTCCAATATATATATATCCAACACAACACAACTTCATTAAACAAAATTCAATATCCAATATATATATCCAAGACAACACAATTTCATTAAACAAAATTCTATATCCAATATATATATCCAACACAACACAACTTCATTAATAATATGTATCCAATATCCAACAAACAAAATTTCAACACACATACTACATTTCAACACAACACATAACAAAACATATATATAAATGAAAAAACGTTCTAACATTTCTGGAGTATCTACTAGAAATTAGTTTCAATTAGTCTCAACAAGCATATAGTGAGATCTAACAATATACAAAACAACAAACAGTGTTGACCAGCCCTATGGCGCTCTACTCAACACAATCATCCTCCAACTCCTAATTTGCATTGCCTGCGAATTAATTGTGAACCAATAATAATCAATACAAAAATTAGAAATTATTATATAATACGATGCAAATATACGTAAGTTTTAAAATGGACCGCTGTAACTAGGGGTTTGTAACAGTTATTCTAACAGTGAACAATTGTTAGAAAAACAAAATAAAATATAGAATTACCTCTCGGGGGCGCAGACCCAGACGTCGACCCGAACATTGCCTCGAGCTGGCGTAAACGAGTCTCAAACATGTCATCTTTCTCTGCTATCTGCCTCGCCATCTCATCTATCGCACTTTTTTGTGCTGCCCGCTCCTCTTCAAGTTCTCTGATTCTATCTGCCATCTGTGACGAGGAGCTCCAAGAATTTTGAGACCGTGTCTGGGACGGTGTATAGTATGAATGTATGCTGCCCCGCACCGGCAGCACATTCGGACCCAGCTGGCGGACCCTACCAGCATACTCCGGCTTATTTCCATGCGCCTGAGCATACGCATCATTAGGTGTCCACCGTACCGTCCCTTCCGTTACGGTATCAGTATTTGCCGGGTCAGTGGCCGCCAATTCCTGCATCCTCTCCTGTACATTAAAAAACAAGTTAGTATCTCGTATAAGGAACGTTAATCATAAATAATTTATCAAAATATATATGCTTGAGTACTTACACATCTTTCTCTGACCACGTCATTCGGATAGCCACCTTCCTTGTATGTGTGAGTCTTGATGTAACTTTCCGCTCGAGTTGGAGGAGTGCCCCCCGCGTCTACGGTCTGCATACAAAAAAAAAATAAGACGGGTTTTGGACTTAAACAACCGATTATATATATATATATATATAAGTACCTCTTGATGTGCCACTCTAGCATAGCTCATCGACCCAGTGCAGTGAGGCGTGTTGTTTTTTGCTCGCAATTCTTTCATCTTGGCAGCATACTCCTACATGTATATAAGTCTTAAAATGTCAGGTCTAACCCAATTAGAATTAATGAAACTAAACATCTACAATTAATTTCACTAAGTCTTAAAACACTCCTGACGTACCTGATTTTTCGGGTCGCACCATCTCGCCAACAAGACATTCAAGTCCACTGGGTCGTATCTCCTAACGGCATCTTCACCCATTCTCGCCTTCACTGAGTCTGTAGTATCACCCGCTTGAATTTTTAATGCTCGTTTTACAGAGTGTCTCCAACTCTTCGGCTTTGTGCCCATATCTTTGAAGGCGTCCCTTTTAATCGCCTCAATATTGTACTCAGGCGGCATGTAGAACTGAGTCTGCATATATAAATCGAACAAATTAGGCGTATAATTGCACACTTTAATGTTTAAAATATTGAAATACATATGCTAAAATATGAAGAAAAATGTAACCATACCATAAGGGTGTCCCATATATCTTCCTTCGCACGAGGATGTACATGCTCTCATTCATCCCGGAGCTTAACATAAGTCCCTGCCCTTATGATGTTCCCGGCCTCCCTTCTGAATTTCATCCCGCTAAATCCTACGGGCTGCCATGCTTTATTGTACTCGCAGACGATTTTTTGGCCAAGGGGGACCGCCCACTTCTTGTTCGATGGTGGGATGTCCACCACCTGAAATTGGGTGCTCCCGTCTCCCCTGGTACCTAACACATTAATAATTGCCAATTATATTTATTTGAAATTTAATACTAACTACATAAATTTTATACATATTCAAAATGAGTTTTTTAAACATATATACTTACTTATTGTCCGGAGTTGTCGAACGCTCAACACTTCTGGAGGATCATCGTCCTC
>NC_081542.1:23934283-23936020 GCF_901000735.1 Corylus avellana
TAGCATATCAACCGACAATCGAATCCCTAGGAACTTAATTGGTTGAGTTGTTTTGGGTGGTCGATGGATTGCTAAGTAGCTAATAACACATTTTATTTTCTCATTGCTGTTGTCACTTTATCAAAGACACATTTGGTCACCACAAGGGTGGTAGTTGAGTTGGTAGTAAAATTCCTTTCATCTTAGTGGTCGCGTGTTCGAATCCGCTTGCGGTAGTAGATGCGTGAACCAGATGCTACTTTGAAGGGGCTCTACTGACTCACACCTTTGTGGGGTTGTGGTGACGGGCTCGTCTTCCCAGGCAATAGCTATGGCTCAAACCGAACATTCCACAGCGGGTGAGAACCCCGATGGTAACGCCCAAGGAGAGAAACTACACTGGTCGCCCCTTCTCACCTTTTTAATTAGAAAAAAAAAAAGAAAAAAAAAAAGACACATTTGGTCATCGTTGATAATGTGGTCCTATTAGTGAAGACTCAAAATCCATATTACACAAATCCTACCAATATAAATTTATACAAGTAGCTAATAGCAAATTGTATTTTCTCAAATGCAACTCAAGGAGCCCTGAAGCAAGCTGAATGAAAAAATTAGCCCAATTTGTTACAATAAACCAAAGGGCATAGAACAATATGCTACCACTGATATTAAATCCATCTGACAGTACATCTTCCTCAAAAACCAACTTATGCAAGTGTAGTTCTCTTTCAAAAGAAAGTTTTCACATGCCCCATGGCTACCAGTACAACAAGTGCTAAAATTCCATATTGAAAAACATGACAAAAAATTACTAATATGAGGAAATATTTTTGGATGATTACAAGTCAAACAAAGCAAAAGAACCACAAGGCAGCCTCCACTTCCAACATGCCAAATAGGCAGGCCCCCACTTCCATCCTCTTTGAGCATTCACCTACAGACCAAATTGAGTTCCCTGAAATAAGGAAGGCACAAGTGAATCCACAAAATTCAAACTCATAGTATCTTAACAGAGGCTTGTAATAGTATCTTAACAGTTAACACAAATCTATTCTAAGAACATTCAAATATGTGGACAAGAATCCAAAATTAGAGTTAGAACATTTCAGCATAACTCCAAACACAATAAGATTACTTGAAGGAAAAGAAAAATTATGTTTCAGTGAGGTCTAATTAGTTCCTCAAAAAATTAATAACTTTGTTCAAGATAGATAAATTCAACTATAAAATTATTTCCAAAATGCTTTCCAACAGATTTAAGCCCCTGCTTCACAAGATTATTTCTCTTACTCATTCAGCTTTTTTGAAGAGAAGATCTATTCATGACAATACAGTTTTGGCTCATGAGCTTTTTCATTTCATGAAACAAAAAAAAAAAGGTAATGGTGGCCTCAAGGCCTTGAAGTTGGATATGGAAAAGGCTTTTGATTATATGGAATGGGATTTTCTGATTCGGATCTTAACTCTTTTGGGTTTTAATTCCACCTGGCGAACCTTCCGATAGACTTGCACCATGAAACTAACAATAATCCTCTAAGAGGGATAATTAGGCCCACACAAATTTTCTCTCTAAGCACAGCCTCTCACGAAACCTGGGGTAGAATTTCGTACCTCTCTCTCTCTATAAAAATGAATATATAACATCGACAAAACCCTAGACCTAACACACTTAAAATCACATTTTGGGGTGTAAAACTTATGGGGTGTCCAGACAGGTTAATGGGCTGTTCGGATAGGGCCTTGCGGAGTAGAAACTAA
>NC_081542.1:23936120-23966612 GCF_901000735.1 Corylus avellana
GTCTTATAAAATAAATGTATCGAGTATTTTTTATATATTATTGTTTATAAATAATATGGGATGCTATCATATTAATATTACTAGACTGATTGATTTATGCATACATGATACATATATATATATATATATATATATATACCAACTTCATTTATACTAATATGATAAACTATATATAATTTTCCTATCCAATCAAAATTAATTTTCTATGCCAATTAACATTAAGTGTTGTTTATTACATATTTTTTTATATCATAATTAAAATTATGTTTGATATAATTAAAATTATTAATTATATAATTAAAATTATTAATATAATTTTTTGACGTGTCATGCTTGACACGTCAATAGTTTTTGACGTGCCATGCATGACACGTCAAAAGGTTTTTGACTTGCCAAACATGGCACGTCAAAAACTTTATATAAAATATACTCTTTATATATATATTTATATAAGTTTTTATATATTATCTTATTTAAGCTATTTTCATAAAATTTTATTTATTTAAATGTTATTAAAATAGTATTTACTATATCATATATATATATATATATATATTTATTCTCTCCAATTAAAATTAATTAGAGAATATAAAAAAAAAAACCCATATATTCTAGATGTACAGATATATAATTAAATGTATCAACTAACCGGCCGCATATATTGTGTTTGTCGAGTTCATATGAGTTTTGCAGGTCTTATAAAATAAATGCTTCGAGTATGTTTTATATATTTTTAGAAAAATAATATGTGTAGCTATCATATTAATATTAATAGACTGATCAATTTACGCATGCATACATATATACTAATGATAATGAACTATAATTTATACTAATGACAATAAATATTAATTTTTTATGCCAATTAACATTAATAGTTTGTTAATGCATATTTGTTTATATCAAAGTTATTGTTAATTTTTTTTTATATTAAAAAAAGTTTTTTGACGTGTGGAATTGACACGTCAAAAGTTTTTGACGTGTGGAATTGACACGTCAAAAGTTTTTGACGTGTCGATTTCACACGTCAAAAAACTTTTGACGTGTAGAAAAAGACACGTCAACAAAAATTTTTTTGACGTGCTTAAATAGACACGTCAAAAGTTTTTGACGTGGCAAACATAATTTACTGTTTGCCACGTCAAAAAAGTCATATTTTTTTGTAGTGGATGTGGACTCCTGTTAAACCCCTCCCTAATGCTTTTGTGGTCAACATTGGAGATATCCTGGAGGTAGGTTGCCTAAAATTTTGTAAATATAGTTAAAATTTTATAAAAAAATAAATAGGGGTATTTTGGACATTTTGACAAAAATTAATGAAAAATCCTAATGGAATGGAATAATTCAAAGAAATTGAAAGTTGGATACCCTTAATTGAAAGTTTTTAAATTTTGGGATAGTATTAAAACGAGTAAAAGTTTCAGGGAATTTTTTGAAGTTTCCCTACTTTATATTTTAACACTCGTTTTAATGATGGAGACAAGGTTCAAACTCAAAACTTTTGCTTTTATGCGTGTTAAATCACCACTTATTCCAAAAAATTTAAGCCAATAAGAAATGATAAATTTGTTATTTGTTGTATGATTTACCAGCTGGTGACGAATGGTCTATACCAAAGCATCGAGCATCGAGCGACGGTTAACTCGGAGAAGGAGAGGCTCTCTATAGCAGCATTTTACAGCCCAAAGCTGGATGGGGATATGGGACCAGCACCAAGCCTTGTTACAGCGGAGAGACCAGCATTGTTCAAAAGAATAGGTGTTGCAGAATACTTCAGGGGATTTTATTCCCGCGAACTAAGTGGAAAATCATATGTAGATGTCATGAGGATCCAAAATGATACCCATTAATTAATATGACAAGTCAATAACTACCTTAAAATGAGGTATATAAATGTCGTACAACTTATTGGATGCTAATGGATTGTCTATTCAAACTATTGTATGCAGATCATATTCAGACAATTGAATTTACACAAAACAACTATTTTGCTGCCTTAATTATGACTAATTTAATTTAGGCTCCGTTTGTTTCAACATAAAATGATTTAGAGAAAACTTCATAAAAGACCCATGAACTATCACGCGATTTGAAAAGACTCCCTTAAATTTCAAAACTTCTCAATTTTACCCCCCCTCCGAAACTTTCAATTTGATGTAATCTACCCCCGTCAGTTTTTAGACGTTAAAAGTAATGAAATGTGATAACCTTTATACCCCTGAAAACTTTTACAAAATTCGAAATTTACCCTTAATTGAAAATTGAAAATTAAAACAAAAATTAAATGGTAATTTGATATTTTTAGTGGTTTCTGTTAGGGTTTAAAGACAAAAATTGACGGATGGGGGTCAATTGCATCTAATTGAAAGCTCAATGGTCAAATTGAGAGTTTTAAAATTTGTGAAGTTTTCTCAAAACGTGTAGCAGTTCAAAAGTTTTAAGTGAAGTTATCCCAATGATTTATCATTTGTTGGACACAATCTATAGAATTAAACTTCTAAATGGAAGATAAGACTTATAGAATGTGATGCACTCCACTTCTGGAAGGGAAAGAACTTAATGTGAAAGGCTAATTTTTCAACAAACACTAGTAGATTAGTTAAGAGAAATGCAACATAATTTCACAATGCAAGAAAAATAGCCTTTAGCAACCATATTTTTAAAACAACTCAAATTCCATAGCTATTAATCACTTATCAAACTATCAGCGTTGGCAATTTCTAGTCGTTGCTAATTCCACACCAAAAAGGAAAAAAGATAATATTAGCAATGAAACCTAGTTTTTTTTTTTGGTTTTTTTTGGTTGTGGTTGTCATGTCGTCCATGGTACCAGCACAATTTTTGTTTTTTTTTGACGCGCAAAGGAATCCATGCATCTTATTTGTGATGACATATTAGCGTGAAACAGAATGTATTATGGTCTGTTTGGGTGCTTTGGTTAGCCTTTCGAGTACCCATCTGAGAAGAAATCTTGGATCCGTCCAGATTCTTTTCGCTTGTATAGGAAAGAGTGCCCATTTTGGGCGCTTTTGAACACTTTTTTTTTTTTCGTTTGTTTGGTTAATTAATTAATTAATATGTTTATTTGCAGATTTTGGGGTATAATTTTCACTAATTAACATGGATTTACACTAGCATCATCGGTGAAGCTGCCTGATTCTGTTTTCGTCCAAAAAGAAAAATTAAAAAATATAAAAGAAAACAAAAAGGTTTCAACTCAACTAAAATTCTGGTTTAAACAAAAAGGTATAATAAGAGAAAAAGACTTTTATTCTGCTGCTTTTAATTTATAAACCAGAATTTCAATCCCCATTTTGTTTTTTTTTTTTTTTTGTTCTTTATGGTTATGCCATCGAGAAATGTTAGGGAGCCAAACAAATGAATCCAAAAAATTTTCAAACGGACATGACAAGGGTTTTTAAATTTTTTTTGTTTTAAAAAAATGCAATTCCCTCTCTCTTGTTTGCCACTCACAGTCTGCCACGTCAGTTTGCAAATTTTTTTGAGTTCATTTGTTTGGTTTCCTAACACTTCCCTATGCCACCTAATGCTTAACATGCAACTGCCATAATACTTGATGAAATAATTTCTCTCATTTTTGTTGGTCATAACTTTTATTTGTAGAATTTGCAGCATAGCTTTATTTAAAACTAATACTAATTTGACCTTTATTGGACCAGTCCCTTTGTAACTTGCTTAATAAACCGGTACCAAGATTTTATTTAAACAAACATCGAGATGAATAAGAGTTGGATGCTGAAAACTCATAGATTTGGTGAGAAATATTCAAAAGGTGTTAAACAATTCATTAGTATAGAAAGTGGTCACGCGGATGGGCGGCCTAATAGGATCAAGTGTCCATATCGCAAGTGCGAGAACTGTTATTATAAGCCTATAGACTAGGCCGGTGGAGAATGATTTGTTCATTAATGGAATTGATAAGTATTACACACAGTGGGTATTTCATGAGGAAGAAGATCCGTTTCGTATCAATTTGCTTACTGATCAGGTTGATGAGAATGCAAGTGCGGAGGATATCGACGAGGTTGAAAAAACGTTAAATGACATCAATATGGGGACAGTTCTAGAAGCTGATACAGGTGAATCCTCTACTACTACTCCATTGTCAATTTCATTGTCAATTCCTTGAATGTGGTGTTGATAAAGACTTGGCAGCGGTGAAGGCAATAGTTCTAGAGAATGTGCCATGGGACATGTGGCCTAAGATATGTGTTTCATTTGACGACATAGGCTGGAAGGTAAATCTTCTTAAACTAAATTAACAATGAATTTAAACAAGATTGTTTGGTACATTTAGTAATAATTTAGCTAAAATTTGTCATAGAAAAAGTCCTTACGCACTAAGGCGAATAGATCAAAGTCCAAGTCGCAATATGGCAGCCAAGCCAACTTTGAGTTAGCAGAAATAAAGCTCAAAGTGGCCAAGTTATCGGATCAATTAGTGGAAAACAAACGAAAAAGAGATGAACAGATCGATCAAATGCAAAAAGAATCAAAGCAACTAATCAAAGAAATTCAAAACGAATCAAAGCGACAGATCGAGGAAATTCAAAAAGAATCAAAGTGTCAGTTTGGTAGAAAGGGTTTTGTTATGCTTTAATGCTATTACTTTGCTTCTGATGATTGTTGCTACTGGTTTGTGAAAGATTTCTTAGAGAAATAGAATTTTGCGGAATGATATCATCAGCCTTCTCATTTTGCTTAAATAATGAAAGAGTTACAATTACAATCAAACTTTAATCTTATCAAGATAAGAGTGATAAGATAACTATCTAAGAAACCTATTTACAATAGAAGACTTAATATACTAAAGAAATCTAATTAGAAATAATTACAAGAGAAGAGATATAATACAAACAGATGATGTTCTGTTTGTATTTACAGATAGAAGAGAGGTTGAGAAGGAATACAAGTCTTATGATGCTGGATCGCTACTGAGACTGTGATCGATCGCACTAGTACCTACGATCGATCGCACTCGGGTGCTCTCGAATGATAAATCTCTAGAGTATTGCGATCGATCTTGCGCTCGATACTCTGAAGGCTGCGATCGATCGCAATGTGTTGTTGGAACTTCATCATCTGCTGTGATAACAGTAGGATCATCAATTAGCTTAACATGCCCCCTCCAGCAAAAAGGGGATGGAATCACTTTGAGCTTGGATTTGAGAAAGAGAAAACGTGCTGAAGATAATCCTTTGGTAAAGACATCTGCAATTTGATCTGTTGTAGAGATGAAGGAGATTTTGATATCTCTGTTGAGAACTTTTTCCCTGATAAAGTGATAGTCAACTTCAATGTGCTTTGTTCTAGCATGGTAAACTAGATTGGCTGCCAAAGATAGGGCACTCACATTGTCACACTAGACAACTGGAGCAATTGGTAGAGAGATGTGAAGTTCATGAAAGAGCATTCTTAACCAATATAGTTCAGTTGTAGCAATAGCTAGAGATCGATACTCAGCCTTAGTGCTTGATCTAGAGACCACTAGTTGTTTCTTGGCACTCCAAGATACCAAGCAATCACCAAGAAACACAGCAAAACCAGAGGTAGATCTTCTATCATCAGGGCATCCTGCCCAATCAGAGTCACAGAATGCATTCAGTTGGAGATTAGTCTTGAAGTAAAACAGGCCATGGTCAGATGAGCTCTTAAGAAACTGTAAGACTCTCTTGACTGCGGACCAATGAGTGGCTGTGGGGTGGTGCATATGCTGGCACAGCTGGTTCACTGAGAAAGCTACATCAGGTCTTGTCAATGTACAATATTGCAGAGCTCCTACTACACTTCTGTATTCAGAGGGATCAAGTAATTCTTCACCATCCAATCTGGAAAGTTGGGAACCAGAGGAACAAAGAGACTTTGCAGGCTTTGCTCCTGTCATGTGAGTTCTGTTGAGAAGCTCAAAAATGTATTTGGATTGGCAGAGATGAATACCTGCAGGGCCTCGAGTGACTTGAATGCCAAGAAAGAAGCTTAGTGGTCCTAAGTCCTTTACAGGAAATTCCTGCTGCATGAGTTGTACTATAGATGTGATCATATCATAGTGTGTCCCTGTAATGATAATGTCATCTACATAGATTAGCATAAATATTTGAACACTGGCAGATATAAAAATGAACAAAGAGTTATCCACAAGAGATGCAGTGAAACCAATATCCAATAGATAAGTAGAAAGTCTTTTAAACCAAGCTCGTGGGGCTTGTTTAAGACCATAAATAGCTTTCTGCAGTCTGCACACTGAGTGAGGATGGTTTTTGTCAACAAAACCCTTTGGTTGTTCCATGTAAACTTCCTCTGATAAGGAACCATGAAGAAAAGCATTAGAGATGTCTAACTGCTTAATCATCCAGTTGAAGTATACTGCTAGTGCTAAAATAACCCGAATAGTGGATGGCTTAATAACGGGACTGAATGTGTCAGTATAATCCACCCCAGAGGTTTGTTCAAATCCCTTAGCAACTAGTCTGGCCTTAAATCTGTCTACTACACCATCTGATTTTCTCTTAATCTTGTACACCCACTTGTTATGAATCACATGTTGGTGTGAAGGCCTAGGACAAAGAGTCCATGTTTTGTTGGAGAGAAGGGCCTCAAATTCCAGAGACATAGCAGCCTGCCACCTTGGGTTAGGAGCAGCTTTACTATAGCATAAAGGTTCAGTTTCAGGTAGAAAAGTATGATAGCCTAGAAGGGGATACCTAGAGTGAAACATTTTGAAATCTGAGAAGTTTTTGGGTTTTTGACTTCCTGTTTTGGACCTAGTGGTCATGGGGTGAGATAGGAGAGGAGAGGGTGTCTCAGTTATGGGTTGAGCAATGGGTTCAGTAGTAGGTTGAGAAAGATGATCTGTAATTAAGGAGGATGCTGCAGTAGGATTTGGTTGAGTAATAGGTTCAGGGATAGGTTGGGGAAGATTGTCTATATTTGAGGAGGGTGCTACAGTAGATGCAGTAGTGTTTGTACTTAACAGTTGAGTTTTAGATCTTGTAGTCATTGGATGGGATGGCATTGGTGCAGTAGGCAAAGTAGGATTTGGATCTGCAGTATGGGAACAATTTGCAGTAGATGACTGGTGAATTGTATGAGGCAGGGTTGGGGGTACTGCAGTATGTGAACAATTTGATGATTCATTAGTGAAAGAAGAAATAGTAGGCAAAGGGAAAGGAGAATCACCTGTGGAGTGTAACCTGGATGGAAAGTGTGATGTAGCAAGATCCTTGGCTGGAAAAGAAGTCTCATCAAACACAACATGTCTTGAAAGATAGGCCTTATTGGTTACCGGATCAAGACATTTGTAACCTGCAAAGTTATAACCTAAAAAGATACAAGGTTTAGACCTATAATCTAGTTTGTGAGCATTGTAAGGCCGCTGGAGAGGATAGCACAAGCATCCAAAAACTCTGAGTTTTTGGTAGTCAGGGGCTTTGGTGTAAAGTTTAGAGTATGGAGACATGTTTTGGAGAACAGGTGTAGGCAATCTGTTTATGATGTATACAGCAGTGAGGAAAGAATCTACCCAATACCTATTGGAGAGATGAGAGTGAGCTAACAATGTTAATCCAGTTTCAAGGACATGTCTTAGTTTTCTTTTTGCAATGCCATTTTGAGGAGAAGTGTATGGACAGCTTTTTCTATGGACAATGCCATTGGTTTTGAGAAAAGATTGGAATTGAAGAGAGGTATATTCACCTCCTCCATCAGATTGGAGTTCTTTAATTGTTGTGGAGAATTGGTTTTCCACAAGCATTTTGAATTTCAGAAATGTTTCATAGGTTTCAGACTTGGTGTGTAAGGGATAAATCCATGTAAACCTGGAGTAATCATCTATAAAGACAATGTAGTATTTATAAACAGTGTTTGACATTACTGGAGAAGTCCATATATCAGTGTGAATGAGTTGTTGAGGGGATAAAGATACACGGTTAGAAGCAGAGAAAGGTTGTTTCTTACTTTTGCCCAATTGACATGACTCACAAAGGATACTTTTATTGATATTTGAAACTGAAACAGAATTTGAAAATAAAACAGGGAGATTATTATCTCTAATAATTCGAGTGACTACATCATTAGCAGGATGGCCTAACCTAAAGTGTCATACTAAAGAAGAGGTTCTTATTCCTAACAAAGCTATGAAAGACTTGCTGCCCTTGTGAGACTTCTTGCCTAACCGTAGAGGATACATGCCATTCTCACTCTTGCCTTCTAGGAGGATTGTTTTGGTCTGAAAATCAATGATATAGAAATTAGAGGAGGTTAGAACAAAGAAACAATCATTATCATGACAAAATCTTTGAATGGAAACAAGGTTTGCAGCAGATTGTGGACAATGCAAGACATTATTAAGTTTAAAAGTAGAGGTAGAAGATTGAAGAGTTGTAGAACCAGAATTGGCTATAGGAAGAGCTGTTCCATTCCCCACAGCAACAGTTTCATTGTCTTGGAATGGTTGCTGGATGTTAAGGTTCTCTAAGTCTTGAGTGATGTGCACATTGGCTGCACTGTCTGCATACCACTGAGGATCTTCATAGGTAGTGTTGGATTGGGCCACCATTGCAGCGAGTTGATGAGGTGGACGTCTCCCTTGGAAGGAATAGTCCATCCTATGGTAGCAATCCAAGGCTTGGTGGTTTACCGTCCCACATATTTGGCATGGAACTCGAGGAGAAGAATTGAGAGATGTCTAGCCTGAGTTTGGTAGTGGTAGTAGCCCAGTAGAGGTATTGTACCTTGATGCTGCATTGTAATTGTTGTTGTTGAAGAACCTGGCAGCAGGACGAGAAGGTCTAGGGCTAAAATTTCCAGTAGCAGGAGAAGGTGATTTGGGATTGAAGTTTCTTGCTGGAAACTTGGCAGGGTATTGTCCACGACCTCTGAAGGATTTTTGTCCTCGTTTTTTAGTAAACAAGGCAAAGTTTGAGGTGTCTGCTGATGATGCTAGCTGCTGATTCAATAGTGTTTCATGATTGACAAGCTCCTCTTGAAAATCATCCAGTGGATTTGGCGCATGGAGAGAGTGGGGAGTGTGTGGCGCGTAAAACTCACGCTCAGAGAGAGCATCCGACGCATGGCGGCGCGTGCATATCAGTGGAGGCGCGTGACGGCTTCATTTCTTCACAGACTTTCCGATTTTGCACAATAAGATCTCTAAAATTTTCGTCACGTACAAAAACAACTGCAACAAACGTTTGATGTATTGTTGAAACAAAAAGAAACACCAAAAAGAACGTTCAAACGGAAAAAGAAAACTGTACAGACGGGGAATGGAGGCTTAAAAGATGCACCAAGAAAAAGGTGACTCTGATACCATATAGAAAAATACAATAGAAAGATAATTGTAGAGAAAAAATTTGTATTTTTAATGTGTGGTCAATTGTACAATAAAATGACCTATTTATAGTTGAATGATGCCTTAAAATAAAGGAAATACAATAATTACAAAATCATATAAAATCAGCATATTTACAATAATGAATACAGTATCAAATATTTCCGTAATATATTAAAAATATTACAAAAATATAATATTTTAACAGACAATAACAATAATTGGGCCCGACTCTCTGTTGACAAGAACAATAATTGCTTGAATTTTGTAGAATTCAAGCATTCTGCCTTGTGGGTTTTCTTGGTTGGAGCTATGGAACCAGAAGTACCATGGTTAGACTTTGGGAACTCTCTCCCCGTTCCCTGTGTTCAGGAGCTGGCGAAGGAGACGATGGCGACAGTCCCACCGAGGTATGTCCGTTCCGATCAGGACCCTCCCAACATCTCCGACTCCACAGCTTCTTTACCACAAGTCCCGATCATCGACATGGAAAAGCTTTTCTCGCCGGAATTTATGGACACCGAGCTGGAGAAGTTGCACCATGCAAGCAAAGAATGGGGTTTCTTCCAGGTCTCTCTCTCTCTTATATATATATTTCATTTTAAAATAATTAAAAAAGTTGTTTATATGAAAATACTTGGATATACATGCTGGGTGTGGCTAGAAAGAGATTAATAATGAGTATTTGTGGTCGGTAAATAGTCATATGACTAATTTTTGCAATAGTTTTAATAAAACAAATCAATAAAAAAAATTATTGATGTAAATAATAAAATACCACATGGGTGATTAGAAAATTTAACTTTAATAAATTATTGGGGTCTAAATTGATTTTCCTTTGGTTTTTTTAGGTGCTATGGCCCTCACATGTTTGTTTCCATCCCTTAGTGGATGAGTTCCAACTGAATTTCCCAAAAAATAATAATAATAATAATTCTAAATGAATCTACCCAATACTTATAAATTTTCACAAAAATAGTTTATTTTCTACCACCTCAGTCTAGCCATGGGTGGCTACCACCCCATGAATCGTACGGTGATTCGGCCACCCGATTATTAGTCTATACAGGGTGGCTCGAACACCCTTTTTTTTTTTCTTTTTTTTTTTAACATATATTGGGAAAAAAAAAAATTGATAATGTCTTTTCTTCCACTGTTATATACACTATGAGGTTTGATCATTCATTTTTGAACATTGGACAGCAAAACAAAAATGGTGTATCTTTATCCGAGGGTAAAGTGTATTTTCAAAAAAAAAAAAAATACTGACTCATTTACACTGTTACGTCAACCGAGTTATAGCATTTCTCCTGGTATTAACATCAATGATTTTGGCTTTCTTTTGTCCTTTTGACTGTGCTGGACTTTTAAAGCTCAATGTGAAGTTATCCCATGTGCTTCCTCTTCAATGGGCCAAATAGGCTACTCAAACTTTGTAAAGCAAGTCAATGATTTGACAGTCCAACAAATCCTGGTTTGGTGACCGACTTGTTCAACTCCAATATGTGGATCTACTCTTTAATATTCTGGTGTTGTCTTTTCTTTAATTAATTTTCAGAACACTCACTAAATGAATAGATAGGGATTGGCCGAATTGCAGTCAATGAGAGAGGGCCTGGATCTACATGCTCGAATAAGTGAACCCCACACTTCGGGCATATGGATCCCATTGGGGCCTTGTTACCTGGTTGGCTGCAATTCGGTCAATCTCATCTCCATGCTCGAGTAAGTGAACCCCACACTTCGAGCATAGAACTTATTGGGGCCTTTCTTATTAGCTGTCCTGGTTGGCTGCAATTAGCTCAATCCCATCTCCATGCTCGATTAAGTGAACCCCACACTTTGAGCATATTGATCCTATTGGGGCCTTTCTTATTAGCTGCCCTGGTTGGCTGCAATTCGGCCAATCCCATCCCCATGCTCAAGTAAGTAAACCCCACACTTCGAGCATATGGATCCCATTGGGGCCTTTCTTATTAGCTGCCCTGGTTGGCTGCAATTCGGCCAATCCCATCTTCATGCTCAAATAAGTGAACCGCACACTTCGAGCATATGGATTCCATTGGGGCCTTTCTCATTAGCTGCCCTGGTTTGCTGCAATTCAGTCAATCCCATCTCCATGCTTAAGTAAGTGAACCCCACACTTCGACCAAATGGATGCCATTGGGCCTTTCTTATTAGCTGCTCTGGTTAGTGCAATTCGGTCAACCCCATCCCCATGCTTGAGTAAGTAAACCCCACACTTCGACCAAATGGATGCCATTGGGGCCTTTCTTCTTAACTGCACTGGTTGCAATTCGGTCAATCCCCATCATAAATGAATGGGTAAGTTTTGCTTAAATTATAAGAGATAAATCTCTCGTATGAAACTATTGTTATAATTCCTTTCAAGTAAAAGTTGGAAACGTTTTGCAGTTAATAAATCATGGGGTGAGCACTTCATTGTTGGAGAACATAAAATTAGACATTCAAGCATTTTTTAAGCTGCCGATGGAGGAGAAGAAGAAATACTGGCAAAAACCAGGAGAATTGGAAGGGTTTGGGCAGGCCTTTGTTGTGTCCGATGAGCAAAAACTTGACTGGGGAGACTTGTTCGCTCTTATCACCCTTCCAACCCATTTGAGGAAGCCCCGCTTGTTTCCCAAGCTTCCCCTCCCATTTAGAGATAACTTAGAAGCCTACTCAGCAGCACTTCAAAAGCTTTCCATGAAAATCCTTGAACTTATGGAAAAAGCTCTAAGAATGGAAAATAATGAGATGAAGAACCTGTTTGAAGATGGGTGGCAGACAATTAGGATGAACTACTACCCTCCATGTCCGCAACCGGAGCTTGTCATCGGCCTCAACGCTCACTCTGACCGCGTTGGCCTAACAATCCTCCTCCAACTCAATGAAATGGAAGGCCTCCAGATAAGAAAAGATGGGATGTGGATTCCTGTCATACCCCTCCCTAATGCTTTTGTTGTCAACATTGGAGACATTTTAGAGGTACGTAAATCATGGACTTGGAACCACCTCAAATCTCTTTGCTATGTAATTTCTTCTTATTGTGTTTTCATGCATCGTTTGGCAGATTGTGACCAATGGAATATATCGTAGCATTGAGCATCGAGCGACTGTAAACTCAGTAAAGGAAAGGCTTTCTATGGCCACATTTTACAATCCAAAAGCCGAAGGAGATTTGGGTCCAGCCCCAAGCTTTATTACTCCAGAATCACCAGCATTATTCCAAAGAATAGGTGCTGCAGAATACTTCAGGAAAGTTTCCTCAAGCAAGCTCAATGGGAAGGCGTACATTGATGCATTGAGGATCCAAAATGAGGAACAGAGAGGCTCTTGAGACTAACATTGAGTATTCTACTTTCTATAAGGAAATAAATGTCATGAAAACTACTGTGTAAAGAGTGCTTGTGGCTCATATGCTCAATAAACGAACACATATTCATGACAAAATTAATGCTTGTTTTGCTTAACAGATCACTTATGATTCCATAGTGAAAAATCATGACAAACACATATTCATGACTGTTGGTTATGTGATCCAGTTTCAAAGAAAATAATTCTCAAGAGAAATGGTATTTGATTAGACCGATATGTTAAGAAAAGGTGAAGATAAAGCATAACTGACATCCATATTTGGAAACAAGTCATGGACGTAAAGCTTGATTATTAGAGTTCACCCATGGATAAGACTTAAGTAATGATGAACAGTCAATTCCTTGTGTTAGTATCTTGTTAGCTTAATTCGGTTCTAAAATACAGAGGCTGCTGTCCTCAGGCTTAAACACTGGTATAGAATGCTTAGAATCCAATCTCTACTATTCACAATGAGGATTCACGTGTCATGAACATTCCTACAAAGTTTCAGCTCAATTGAACCATAAACACCCATCGATCGAAGCTGTTGATCAAGGCTGGACAGCATTTCCAAAATGCAGGTTTCACCCATTGCATGCCCTGTCCGGACAGGCCTTCCCCATGTCCGGACAGCAGTTCCAGAAACTCAGTTTTTGCTCCGCAAGGCCCTATCCGAACAGCCCATTAACCTGTCCGGACACCCCATAAGTTTTACACCCCAAAACGTGATTTTAAGTGTGTTAGGTCTAGAGTTTTGTCGAGATTATATATACATCTTTATAGAGAGAGAGATACGAAATTCTACCCTAGGTTTCGCAAGAGGCTGTGCTTAGAGAGAAAATTTGTGTGGGCCTGATTATCCCTCTTAGAGGATTATTGTTAGTTTCATGGTGCAAGTCTATCGGAAGGGTTCGCCAGGTGGAATTAAAACCCAAAAGAGTTAAGATCCAAATAAGAAAATCCCATTCCATATAATCAAAAGCCTTTTTCCATATCCAACTTCAAGGCCATGAGGCCACCATTACCCTTTTTTTGTTTCATGGAATGAAAAAGCTCATGAGCCAAGACTGTATTGTCATGAATAGATCTTCCCTTCAAAAAAGCTGAATGAGTAGGAGAAATAATCTTGTGAAGCATGGGCTTAAATCTGTTGGAAAGTATTTTGGAAATAATTTTATAGTTGAATTTATCTATCTTGAACAAAGTTAATAATTTTTTGAGGAACTAATCAGACCTCACTGAAACATAATTTTTCTCTTCCTTCAAGTAATCTTATTGTGTTTGGAGTTATGCTGAAAAGTTATATATGTTCTAACTCTAATTTTGGATTCTTGTCCACATATTTGAATGTTCTTAGAATAGATTTGTGTTAACTGTTAAGATACTATTACAACCCTCTGTTAAGATACTATGAGTTTGAATTTTGTGGATTCACTTGTGCGGCTGTGCCTTCCTTATTGCAGGGAACTCAATTTGGTCTGTAGGTGAATGCTCAAAGAGGATGGAAGTGGGGGCCTGCCTATTTGGCATGTTGGAAGTGGAGGCTGCCTTGTGGTTCTTTTGCTTTATTTGGACTTGTAATCATCCAAAAATATTTTCTCATATTAGTAATTTTTTGTCATGTTTTTCAATATGGAATTTTAGCACTTGTTGTACTGGTAGCCATGGGGCATGTGAAAACTTTCTTTTGAAAGAGATCTACACTTGCATAAGTTGGTTTTTGAGGAAGATGTACTGTCAGATGGATTTAATATCAGTGGTAGCATATTGTTCTATGCCCTTTGGTTTATTGTAACAAATTGGGCTAGTTTTTTCATTCAGCTTGCTTCAGGGTTCCTTGAGTTGCATTTCAGAAAATACAATTTGCTATTAGCTACTTGTATAAATTTATATAGGTAGGATTTGTGTAATATGGATTTTGAGTCGTCGCTAATAGGACCACGTTATCAAAGATGACCAAATGTGTCTCTGATAAAGTGACAATAGCAATGAGAAAATAAAATGTGTTATTAGCTACTTGTATAAATTTATATAGGTAGGATTTGTGTAATATGGATTTTGAGTTGTTGCTAATAGGACCATGTTATCAACGATGACCAAATGTGCCGTTGATAAAGTAACAATAGCGATGACAATCCGTCTCATGGAAGGTAGGTTTAGCGACCACTTTTAAGACTATTAATTAGTATCGATAATTGTCATCGCCAATAGTTATTATCAGCTACTGCTTAGAATGTCGTCTCTAATGTATATTTAGTGACAAGGTATTTGCAACCATGGTAGTGACAACATTTGTCATCTCTAATCATAATGACAACCAAAGTCTGGCCTTTAGCGACGACATAGGGTCGCTGTTATAGGCTGTTTTTCTTGTAGTGACTCTCATTCTCACTCTAAAATATATTTTATGACGTGATACTAAAAATCACCATTAAATTTAGATGTATCACGATTGAATTTTAGATCCAAATGGTAATTTTTAGTGTCGTGTCACAAAAAGTGAGTATATGGGAGTGGAAGTGTGTATAGCATTTCTCTAATGTTAAAATATAAGTAGGATGCTTAAAAATTCTTGCACTCCTCTTCTAAATTCAAGCCACCATATCAACAATAATTTTTAAAATTAGCAAGTGATTCCTCAAAGTGAGATTTATACTATGCTAGCTGATCAGTGGAGAATAATTATTTTGTGAGTTATTCATTAGATCTAAAACACCTTATTGCTAGCGGATTCTCAGGGCCCTACCTTAGCAGTCCATCTACCACCCAAAACAACTCAACCAATTAAGTTCCTAGGGATCATCGATTGTCGGTTGATATGCTGTCCAACATCAGAGCCAAAACCAAGCCCGACAGTCCAACCCAGCAAGCAATGGCGGGACAACGGGTCTACAAAACGAAAAAAGGTCCCACTAGGCACAAACTATTTTTACTAGACTTACGTTTTTATATTCAGATTTTCTCCTTCCGAGAGGCCCTTTACTAGCTAGCTAACGAACTCTTCTTTATTTTGCAAGAGTAGTTCCTCTCGAGGTTTATGTGAATCCGTACACCAACATGCCTCTAATTTTTCTTTTATTTATTTGTTAGAGATTAAATTTTTATTTTTTTTAAAATTTATTGAAATTTTAAATTAGTTGAGTTGGCATTAAGAAGTATTTGTATTTATTTAAAATTTATTGAAATTTTATAGACTATTTATGGTTTCTTCTTCTTTTTTTTTTTCTTTTTTTTTTGGATGAAAATCGATTTTTAATATAAAATTAAAAATAAAATAAAATAAAAAATTAGGGGAAAAATCTACTTTACCTCCCTAAAGTTTAAGATGTTTTTCAATTTGAACCTCAAAGTTTTAAAATTGGCAATATACCCACCTAATATTTCAAAAATTTTCAATTTAAACCTTCTGTTACTAATTTTCGTCAAATTTAATGAAAATTTATGAAATTACGTAATTACCCTCAAGCTTTTTTAAAAAAAAAAAAAAAAAATTCAGTCCAATTTAACAGAAATTAGTAACAGAATGTTTAAATTGAAATTTTTTGAAACATTGAGAGGATACATTACCAATTTTTAAACTTTAGGGTTCAAATTAAAAAATGCATAAAATTTGAGGAGAGTAAAGTAAATTTTCTCAAAAAAAACAGACACCATACCTTCATGGATAAGAACAATAATTGCGCCCAACTCTCTGTTGACAAACTTCATTGCCCGCTCAACACTAAGTCCACTTTTTTTGTTCTTCATATATATATAGATGTTGTGTATTGATAATAGGTAGAATTCAAGCATTCTGCCTTGTGGGTTTTCTTGTTTGGAGCTATGGAACCAGAACGAACAGGGATAAACTTTTGGAGCTCTCTCCCCGTTCCCTGTGTTCAGGAGCTTGCGAAGGAGACGACGGCGACAGTGCCGCCGCGGTATGTCCGTTCCGATCAGGACCCTCCCAACATCTCCGACTCCACAGCTTGTTTACCCCAAGTCCCGGTCATCGACATGCAAAAGCTTTTCTCCCCGGAATTTATGGACTCCGAGCTGGAGAAGTTGCACCATTCAAGCAAAGAATGGGGTTTCTTCCAGGTTTCTCTCTCTCTCTCTCTCTCTCTCTCTCTCTCTATATATATATATATATATATTTCATTTTAAAATAATTTAAAAAATTGTTTATATGAAAATACTTGGATATACAGGGTGTAGCTAGAAAGAGATTAATAATGAGTATTTGTGGTCCGCAAATTGTCATATGACTAATTTTTGCAATAGTTTTAATAAAACAAAATCAATAAAAAATTATTGATGTAAATAATAAAATACCACAGGGGTGATTAGAAAATTTAACTTTAATAAACTATTGGGGTGTAAATTGATTTTCTTTTTTTTTGGTCCTCACATGTTTGTTTCCATCCCCTAGTGGATGAGTTCTAACTGAATTTCCCGAAAAAAAATAATAATAATAATAATTCTAAAGAATCTACCCAATACTTATAAATTTTCACAAAAATAGTTTATTTTTACCACCTCAATCTAGCCATTGGTGGCTACCCACCCCATGGTCATAGGGTGGTTGGGCCGCCCCGGATTATTTGACTATAGAGTTAGGGTGGCTCAACCACCTTTTTATTATTATTATTATTATTATTATTATTATTATATATTTTCCTCAAGGGCAAATTGAGGAAAAAAAATTGACAAATTGTCTTTCTTTTTTCTTTTTTTTTTCACTGTTAGATTCACTATGAGGGTCCATCATTACTTTTTGAACATTGGACATCAAAATGATTGAATCACTTATGTGGTTGGCAAATATTGGCCAATGATAAAATAGAAGTGGTTGTACAGCACCTCAAACGGAGGAGAAGGTGGCCTCACAACCACCCTTGTTTGACAATGATAATTACATGGCCATGGCAACATATCAGAGGTGATTGTGTAGCCTCCTCGACCAAAAAGGAGTAACCACATAGCCATCTCTATTAGAAAAGGGTGACCGCACGGCCACCCCGATCAAATACGGGTTGCGTGGCTGCCAACATAGGCCATGGGTGGTCATTCAACTATTTCAACCAAATCAGGGTAGTCGCGTTGTCATCCCTCTCATCCATTAAGGGTGGCAAGCCAACCCTCTTATTTTTCTTTTAAGTCCATTTTTTTTATTGAGAAAACTTTACTTACCACCATTAATCTTTCATCACTTTTACAATCATACTCTGAAACTTTAAAAAGTGTCAGTTTAATGTATTCATCTTTCAATTTTACCCATCCTTTAGTATTTTCTGATAAAAGAGTATTCTAATCTTTTAAACAACCTGCTTGAAGATTGGAGGGGAGGCATGGAGGGAAATGAAATTGAAAATAAAAGAGTATTCTAATCTCTTCATTTTTTTTTTCTTTTCTCCTAAATATTCTATTTTAAAAAGATGGATTGGTATTACATATATGTAGTTGATAAACCATGGGGTGAGCACTACATTGTTGGAGAATTTGAAGTCAGGCGTTCAAGAATTCTTTAATCTCCCAATGGAAGAGAAGAAGAAGTTTTGGCAACATCCGGGAGATCTTCAGGGATTTGGGCAGGCCTTTGTTGTGTCTGAAGAGCAGAAGCTTGATTGGGCAGACTTATTCTACATGATCACTCTTCCAACCCATTTGAGGAAGCCCTACTTGCTCCCTAAGTTCCCTCAACCATTCAGGTTCTCTCTCTTTCTCTGATTACGGGTGGTTCGGTGTTAGACACATACGTCCACCGCTCTAAATAGCTCCTAGGACTGCATTGTGCTCATTGACTTGAGATTTGATTATAATCAACTCTTAAATAGAGAATATTTTGATATCAACCTAATATGAAATATACAGAAAATATTATATATATCTTCTTGCATGCAGAGATACCTTAGAAGCTTACTCAGTTGAATTGAAAGCTCTTGCCATGAAAATCCTTGACCTCCTGGCAAAAGCTCTCAAAATGGAAGCTATGGATATGAAGGAGTTGTTTGAAGAAGGGTGGCAAAGCATTAGGATGAACTATTATCCTCCCTGTCCACAACCAGAGCTTGTCATTGGCCTCAATCCTCACTCTGATGCTGTTGGCCTAACAATCCTCCTACAAGTCAATGAAATGGAGGGTCTCCAGATAAGAAAAAATGGGATGTGGATTCCTGTTAAACCCCTCCCTAATGCTTTTGTTGTCAACATTGGAGATATCCTGGAGGTAGGTTGCCTGAAATTTTGTAAATATAGTTAAAATCTGTAGTTAAAATTTTATAAAAAATAAATAGGGGTATTTTGGACATTTTGCAAAAATTAACGAAAAATCCTAACGGAATGTGATAATTCAAAGAAATTGAAAGTTCGATACCCTTAATTGAAAGTTTTTAAATTTTGGGATAGTGTAAAAACGAGTAAAAGTTCCAAGGAATTTTCTGAAGTTTCCCTACTTTATATTTTAACACTCGTTTTAATGACAGAGACAAGGTTCAAACTCAAAACTTTTGCTCTGATACTGTGTTAAATCACCACTTATTCCAAAAAATTGAAGCCGATAAGAAATGATAAATTTGTTATTTGTTGTATGGTTTACCAGATGGTGACGAATGGTCTATACCAAAGCATCGAGCATCGAGCGACGGTTAACTCGGAGAAGGAAAGGCTCTCTATAGCAGTATTTTACAGCCCAAAGCTGGATGGGGACATGGGACCAGCACCAAGCCTTGTTACAGCAGGGAGACCAGCATTGTTCAAAAGAATAGGTGTTGCAGAATACTTCAGGGGATTTTATTCCCGCGAACTAAGTGGAAAATCATATATAGATGTCATGAGGATCCAAAATGGTACCCATTAATTAATATGACAAGTCAATAACTACCTTAAAATGAGGTATATAAATGCCGTACAACTTATTGGATGCTAATGGATTGTCCATTCAAACTATTGTATGCAGATCATATTCAGACCAATGAATGTACACAAAACAACTATTTTGCTGCCCTAATTGTGACTGATTTAATTTAGGCTCTTTTTGTTTCAACATAAAATAATTTAGAGGACGCTTCATAAATGATGTACTGTCAGATGGATTTAATATCAGTGGTAGCATATTGTTCTATGCCCTTTGGTTTATTGTAACAAATTGGTTAAGTTTTTTCATTCAGCTTGCTTCGGGGTTCCTTGAGTTGCATTTGAAAAAATAAAATTTGCTATTAGCTCCTTGTATAAATTTATATAGGTAGGATTTGTGTAATATGGATTTTGAGTCGTCGCTAATAGGACCACGTTATCAACGATGACCAAATGTGTCTCTGACAAAAGTGACAACAGCAATGAGAAAATAAAATGTGTTATTAGCTACTTGTATAAATTTAAATAGGTACGATTTGTGTTATATGAATTTTGAGTCGTCGCTAATAGAACTACGTTATCAACGATGACCAAATGTGTCGTTGATAAAGTAACAATAGTGATGACAATCTATCTCATGGAAGGTAGGTTTAGCGACCACTTTTAAAACTATTAATTAGTGATGATAATTGTCATCGATAATAGTTATTATCAGCTACTGCTTAGAATGTCGTCTTTAATGTATATTTAGTGACAAGGTATTTGCTGTTAAGGAAGACCATTATAACATTACATAGCAGAAGTGCCAAGTCAATCAGTAGCATATCGCGCGTCTGCAATCTCGTTTGGACGCGATTGCAAACGAGACCAACCAGAGAGACTCATCCACAATCTCGTCCAGAGGAAATTGCAGATGAGAGGATCACTTGGAATCACAAAAAGGCTCGTCTGCAATCCCGTCTAGACGAGATTGCAGACGCACAATATGCTGCTGATTGACTTGGCACTTCTGTTATGTAATGTTATAATGCTTGAAAATTCTATATACAACTCTAAACGACACCTATTCTGAATGTATAGGTGTTTCACACAATATTATGCTGAAATAGATCTAACCTAACAAATAATAATTAACCAAAAACAGATATGCAATGAACAATAAAGAACACAGATATTTTGGTTACGAAGAGGAAACTAATTAAAGAACTCTCTAATTGTAAAACCTCTCAGGGGCAGCCAAAACCCAGGAAATCAACTAACTCAGTAAAAAAATAAAGGATTACAAGACGTTCACACTTACAAAACCTTTGCAATTGACACAATCTTGTATAAGACAAGCGACCCACTTGCCTTCTAATGCAATAGCCCTTTTCAGAGACAGTTGGCACAATCTTTCTACGTGATCTCCCTTCACCGGAACTCCGGTTGACGTCACTTCAACAATCAACAAGTAAAAACAAACAATCACTCTAAGAGAGACAACAGACTCTCTTAGCACACGACAGCGAATTCTAGATGCAGAAATTCATGTTTTAATAGATTTGTAGAGATCTATATATATAATACAAATACCCCTAGTCTAATTAGGACTCAATTACATTTAAATTAAACCTAGCAAACTACGGGCCGTTCGGACGGTAAATGGGCTCGTCCGGACGGGCTCTAGGGCAACATCGCTTTCTCCATTCTTTTGGCGCGGCATGTTCGGACGGACTTGCAGACGGGGTTGCAGACGAGGCTCTCGGGAGAAATTCATTGTGTAATTTTGAAATCCCGTCCAGACGGCTATGAGTCCCGTCCGGACGCCATAGTGATTTGGCACACTTTGAATCCATTTTGATCACCGAACATTTAGCCAATAATTAAAACTTACAAACTTCCCCTTTGGCAATTTCGGAGACAAAATCAATCGGACGAGTCACCATCTTCTCCCCAATTTTGTACTCCCCCTTTTTGTCATAAATTGACAAAAGGTATCATGTTTCCTAAAACACTCAACACAAAAACATCAAGGCATATGTGGAACAAAAAAAAAACAATAATCAAATACTCATGATCACATATAGGAAAATGCACAACAAGATCATGAATAACAAAAACTCCCCCTCAATATAAGACTTAATAATCAACAAGAAACTTTTAAAAAAAATTTCTCCCCCTCAAAAGTCAAATGAACACACATGATACACATATCAACAACTCATGTATTTTAGTAATGAATATCCCAAACATACTCCAAATATGCAAAATATACATGAGCCTAGAAATGGCAAGAAACTCATATTATTTAACCCAAGCCAAGAAAAATTATCCATTCAACCCATGCTTATGTGTTGTGTGTGTAAGCCATTTAATGAGAAAAAAAAAATACCAGTTTAAAAAAGAGGAGAAAGTTTCACCAACACGAGTTTTTAACAAGTAAATTCAATCAAAAGTCAAGCCTTATCATACTAGGGCCTAGCCACTCTCATCCAATATAATCCTCTTTTGAAAAAAATAGCACAAGTTTGACACAATGAAAATAAATTCCATAAGGAACTTGTTCTTTTGATTTTGTTTCACTATTTTGATTCTTTTTCTCTTTGAGAGAGTGTCCTTAAACAATTGGTGCTTTATACAAAAGAAAGAATGCATGAATTTTTAAGCCCTAGGTTCAACTAGCATATGGTCAATTTGAAAAAAAATATGACTAGTCAAAAACACCTCATGAAGTTACCTAACATACCTCACTTTTTAAAAAATAATTACCTCAAATTAAGCTTAAGTGTGCATAAGAAGTAAGCATAGGTAAAACGTACCACATATACTCAAGCTTTAGGTAACCACAAAAACAAGTCCATGAAAACAATTTTTTATCTCATGCATATTTAAAATATTCCAAGACGCAAGAAATTAAATCCATGAAAGCAACATGAGAAATTAATGGACTATCTGGGTACATAAGACAAAAGAGAGAAAAGAAAAACAACCAAATTAAAATATTTTTGTCTTTTTGAATATTTTTTTTTTAAAAAAAAATGCACACAAAACAAAACATGTAAAAAGAACCAAAACACAAACAACAAAAGCAAACAACAATAAAAATTTAAACCATAAAAAAACAAACACCCAACAAACTATGACGCTAGGACACAAATATATATATATATATATATATATATAAGCAAAGTCTATCCTAGGCATGCAATGTGCCCACCTAAATTAGGTGAGTCCAATACCACTTCCCCTTAACGGGTGAACGGTATCAACCTTCTCAACCCAAACTTTCTTTATTTTGGGAATAGAAGTGCGACTCTTGTCCAAGTCATTTGACTGGGTGATAACACCCCTTAGCATATTGAATAATTCCTCATGACTATCCCTAGAACGAAAATAGTCTCTTTTTGACTCATGATTATTCAACTGAAAACAATTAGGGCGAATATGCCTAATCTTACCATAGTGATGACATATAGGAATGAACCTTTGAGAAGGTTGGTTCCTTGGCATATGAGCACATCTCGGTGTAGAACGAGACACATAGGAATCAGTTAGAATTCCCTTACCTTTCTCACCTCTTGACACTGGAGGATACATTTTCTTCTTCTTAGTCAAGCTTTCTTCTTTACAAACTGGTTTCACAAAAATTAACTTTGAAGGAGAAGCAACATTAGTAGAAGAAATAGAAGATTTATCAAAGCCCAATCCAGTTCTATCAAACGAATGTTTCTGATTATGCAACATGTGATTTAGCTTTTCACTAGAGAAGATTTTCAGATGATTTCTTGACTCATTAAGATCATTCTCTAAGGATTTCACTTTGGCAATTAACATGTGATTTTCAAACCTTAAAGTATTATGAATAGCATGTGAATCAGTTAAGGTAATAGAAAATTGATTATTTTCAAGATTAACTTCTTTGAGTTTTTGCAAGTGTTGCTTATTCAACTTCTTCAATTTAATGCATTCCACATATAGATCATTATAAGCATTTTGCAAATCACCATCCTCTTCTAATTCATTATCACATATGTCAAGTTCACTATCTAGAGAGTTAGACTCACTAGCCTCATGTTCACTATCATAAGAAACCTCAAAAGCTACATAATTAACAACATTTTCAGCTTTTTCCTCATTGTCTGGCTCATCACTTTGAGTCACATTAAAGGCCTTGCCTTTTGAATTTATCAAATTTCCATAATCTGCACGAATATGACCAATACCACCACATTCATGACACTTACGACCACGAAATAATTTATCTTTTTGATTTTCATCATTTTAGCCTTCATAATTATCTCTAACCTCATAACTAGGATTCACAGAATTTTTTGATTCCCTAAAACTAAAATTTCCATTGTTTTTGAAAAAATTTCTAAACTTCCTAGCAATAATAGCTATTTCTTCATCGTCTCTAGAATCCTTATCAGAGTTAACTACTGATTTACCTTTAGCAGCCTTGATCTTAAGAGCAAGATTTTTTGAGCTTTTGGGCTTAGGTAACATGAGTTCAAATGTCTGAAGAGAACCAACAAGTTCCTCTACTCTCATTGACTCTAGATCTTTGCTCTATTGTATAGCAGTAATCTGAGGTATAAACCTCGCAAGTAGAGATATTAAGATTTTCTTTATTATCTTAGCATCAGTCATTTTCTTCCAAGATTAATAGTAGAGTTTCTAATAGCGCTAAGCTTAGAATAAAAATCATCAAATGTCTCTTTCTCTTCCATCTTAATCTCTTCAAATTGAGAAACTAACATCTGAATTTTTTAAGCTCTGACAATTTTAGTTCCTTCGTGAATAATTTCCAATGTTTCCCATGCTTCTTTAGCTATTACACATCGAGAAATTCTTGAGAATTCTTCGATGGAGATAGATGTAAAGATGGCATTTAACGATTTGTCATTTGCAGATGAAGCACTCTTTTCATCCTTTGAAAATTCGGCAATTGCCTTATCAAGATTAGTCCATCCAGATTTAACAATATGCTAAATGTCCACGGATTTGAGATATGCTTTCATACGAATTTTCCAAAATGTATAATTGGATCCATCAAAGACGGGAAATGAGTTAGGTGCAATTGTGTGAGACATATTATGAGGAGTCTAGGATCACACTCAGGAAATTAATCCAAACAGAGTGAACCCGCTCTGATACCAATTGAAAATTCTATATACAACTCCAAACGACACCTATTTTGAATGTATAGGTGTTTCACACAATATTATGCTGAAATAGATCTGACCTAACAAATAATAATTAACCAAAAACAGATATGCAATGAACAATAAAGAACACAGATATTTTGGTTACGAAGAGGAAACCAATTAGAAAACTCTCTAATCGTAAAACCTCTTCGGGGCAGCCAAAACCCAAGAAATCAACTAACTCAGTAAAAGAATAAAGGATTACAAGACGTTCACACTTACAAAACCTTTGCAATTGATACGATCTTGTATAAGACAAGCGACCCACTTGCCTTCTACCGCAATAGCCCTTTCTAGAAACAGCTGGCACAATCTTTCTACGTGATCTCCCTTCACCGGAACTCCAGTTGACTTCACTTCAACAATCAACACGTAAAAACAAATGATCACTCTAAGAGAGAGAACAGACTTTCTATATCAAAGACCCTTTTAGCTCACGACGGCGAATTCTAGATGCAGAAATTCGTGTTTTTACAGATCTGTAGAGATCTATATATATAATACAAAGACCCCTAGTCTAATTAGGACTCAATTACATTAAAGTAAACCTAGCAGACTACGGGCCGTCCGGACGGTAAATGGGCTCGTCCGGACGGGCTCTAGGGCAACATCGCTTTCTTCGTTCTTTTGGCGTGGCGTGTTCGGACGGACTTGCAGACGGGGTTGCAGAAGAGGCTCTCGGGAGAAATTCATTGTGCAATTTTGAAATCCCGTCCGGACGGCTATGAGTCCCGTCCGGACGCCATAGTGATTTCACTGATTTGGCACACTTTGAATCTATTTTGATCACCGAACATTTAGCCAATAATTAAAGCTTACAATGCTCTTCCTTAACACTGGGCACTTCTGCTACGTAATGTTATAACGCTCTTCCTTAACATTTGCAACCACGGTAGCGACAACATTTGTCATCTCTAATAATAATTAGCGACCAAAGTTTGGCCTTTAGCGATGACATAGGGTCGCTGCTATAGGCTATTTTTCCTGTAGTGACTTTCATTCTCACTCTAAAATACTCTTTAACGTGATACTAAAAATCGCCATTAGATTTTAGATGTATCACGATTGAATTTTAGATCCAATGGTAATTTTTAGTGTCGCGTCACGAAACATGCACTTGAGTGTATGGGAGTGGGAGTGTGTATAACATTTTTTTAATGTTAAAATATAAGTAGGATGCATCATGAAAATTCTTGCACTCCTCTTCTAAATTCAAGCCACCATATCAACAATAATTTTTAAAATTAGCAAGTGATTTCTCAAAGTGAGATTAATTATACTATGCTAGCTGATCATCAGAGAATAATTATTTTGTGAGTTATTCATTAGATCTAAAAGACCTTATTGCTAGCGGATTCTCAGGACCCTACCTTAGCAATCCATTGACCACCCAAAACAACTAAACCAATTAAGTTCCTATGGATCGATTGTTAGTTGATATGCTATCCAACAACAAAGCCAAAACCAAACCTGACAGTCCAACCCAGCGAGCAATGGTGGGACGACGGGTTTATAAAAGGAAAGAAGGTCCCACTAGGTACACATTATTTTTACTAGACTTACCTTTTTATGTTCAGATTTTCTCCCTCCGAGAGGCCCTTTACTAACGAACTCTTCTTTATTTTGCAAGAGTTGTTCCTCCCTAAAAAGCTTTCTCGAGGTTGATGTGAATCCGTACACCAACATGCCTCTAATTTTTCTTTATATTATTTGTTAGGGATTAAATTTGTATTTTTTTAAAAAAAATTTATTGAAATTTTAAATTAGTTGAGCTGGCATTATGACGTATTTGTATTTATTTAAAATTTATTGAAAATGGATTTTTAATATTAATAAAAAAAAAAGGAAAATTACAATTTACCCTCTAAAGTTGACCGTGTTTTTCAATTCGAATACCAAAGTTTCAATTTTTGTAATCCACCCCCACAAAGTTCCAATTTTTTTCAATTCAACCAATATTATCCCAAAATTTCCATATTGCCCCTGATTTTTTTTTTATGAAAAAATAAATAAATTTGGGTCTGCAAAAATGGCCAGATGACCAAAGCCACCCCGAATTTTTTTAAAAATTTTTTATAAAAAAAAATAATAATAAAAATTATGGTCAATATGAAAAGTTTTGGATACTATTAGTCAAATTGTAAAAATTTGAAACTTTGAAAGGATAAATTGCAAAAATTAAAACTTTAGTATTCGAATTGAGAAACACTATCAACTTTTTCCTAAAAAAAAATTCAGACACCATACCTTCATGGATAAGAACAATAATTGGGCCCAACTCTCTGTTTCATTGCCCGCTCAACACTAAGTCCACTATTTTTTTTTTTCTTAGAAAAGAGGATTCTTTATATATATATATATAATTTTGTAGAATTCAAGCATTCTGCCTTGTGGGTTTTCTTGGTTGGAGCCATGGAACCAGAAAGAACAGGGTTAGACTGTGGGAGCTCTCTCCCTGTTCCCTGTGTTCAGGAGCTTGCGAAGGAGACGACGGCGACAGTGCCGTCGCGGTATGTCCGTTCCGATCAGGACACTCCCAACATCTCCTACTCCACAGCTTGTTTACCCCAAGTCCCGGTCATCGACATGCAAAAGCTTTTCTCCCCGGAATTTATGGACTCCGAGCTGGAGAAGTTGCACCATGCAAGCAAAGAATGGGGTTTCTTCCAGCTCTCTCTCTCTCTCTCTCTCTCTCTCTCTCTCTCTCTATATATATATATATATAATAATAATTAAAAAAATTGTTCATATGAAAATACTTGGATATACAGGGAGTGACAGATTAATAATGAGTATTTGGTGTCGGTGCATCTCATATGACTAATTGTTTAAATAATTTGCAATAGTTTTAATAAAACAAATCAATAAAAAAATCATTGATTTAAATAATAATAATGACTTATTTTTACTGCTATGCCAGCCCAAAAATCGCAGAGTAAATAGCATTTCTCATGGTATTGAGTATGGCATCAATGATTTTGGCTCTCTTTTGTTCTGAACTTTCAAACTCAATTTGAACTTATCCCATGTGCTTCCTCTTGAATGGGCCATATAGTGTACCCGAACTTCATAAAAAGAAAGTCAATGATTTGACAGTCCAACAAATCCTTGTTTGGTGACCGACTTGTTCAACTCCAATATGTGGATCTGCTCTTTTCATATTCTGGTCTTGTCTTTTCTTCAAGTAATTTTCAGAACACTTACTAAATGAATAGATCGGGATTGGCTGCAATTTGCATACCAAATTGTAATTAATGAGAGTGCCCGAATCTACATGCTCGAATGAGTGAACCTCACACTTCGAGCATATGGATCCTATTGGGGCCTTTCTTATATTAGCTGCTATAGTTGGCTGCAATTCGCTCAATCCCTATCATAAATGAATGGATAAGTTTTGTGTAAATTATAAGAGATGAGTCTCTCATATGAAACTATTAGGGATAATTTTACTTTAAATTTTTGAATTATCATGCGATTTGACAAGTTTCCAAACTTCAAAACCTTTCAATTTGAATATTTGAACTTTCAATTGCAATTAATTTACCCCCCCCCCTCCCCCTTCTGTCAATTTTTGCAGTTAAAATCCTTAAAAAGATAAAATTACCCTTCAATTTTATTTTTATTAAAAAAATAAATAAATAAATAAAAGAAGGGTCACAAGGTGGGTCACCATGTGATTTTTTTAAAAAAAATTTAATTTAAAATTAAGGGTAAATTTGAAATTTTATAAAAAAGTTAAGGATATAAACGTTATTGTCTCACTTTTAACGTTTAAAATCTGACGGATGGGTTCAAATTGACTGCAATTGAAAATTCATGGATTCAAATTAAGAAGTTTTGAAGTTCGGAGAGAACTTGTCAAATCGCGTAGTAATTCAGAGGTTTAAAGTGAAATTACCTCAAACTATCATTATAACTCCTTTCAAGTAAAAGTTGGAAATGTTTTGCAGTTAATAAATCATGGGGTGAGCACTTCATTGTTGGAGAAGATAAAATTAGACATTCAAGAATTTTTTAAGCTGCCGATGGAAGAGAAGAAGAAATACTGGCAAAAACCAGGAGAATTGGAAGGGTTTGGGCAGGCCTTTGTTGTGTCTGATGAGCAAAAGCTTGACTGGGGAGACATGTTTGCTCTCGTCACCCTTCCAACCCATAGTGTGGCTCCCAAGCTTCCCCTCCCATTCAGTGAAAACTTAGAAGCCTACTCAGCAGAACTTCAAAACCTTGCCATGAAAATCCTTGAACTTATGGCAAAAGCTCTAAGAATGGAAAATAATGAGATGAATAACCTGTTTGAAGATGGGTGGCAGACAATTAGGATGAACTACTACCCTCCATGTCCGCAACTGGAGCTTGTCATCGGCCTCAACACTCACTCCGACACCGTCGGCCTAACAATCCTCCTCCAACTCAATGAAATGGAAGGCCTCCAGATAAGAAAAGATGGGATGTGGATTCCCGTCATACCCCTCCCTAATGCTTTTGTTGTCAACATTGGAGACATTTTAGAGGTAAATTAATCAAATCATGGACTCGGAAGTTGGAACCACATCAAATCTCTTTGCTATGTGATTTCTTCTCATTGTGTTTTCATGAATCGTTTGGCAGATTGTGACCAATGGAATATATCGTAGCATCGAGCATCGTGCGACTGTAAACTCAGCAAAGGAGAGGCTTTCTATGGCTACATTTTACAATCCAAAAGTGGAAGTAGATTTGGGTCCAGCCCCAAGCTTTATTACTCCAGAATCACCAGCATTATTCCAAAGAATAGGTGTTGCAGAATACTTCAAGAGACTTTCCACACACAAACTCGATGGGAAGGCGTACATTGATGCATTGAGGATCCAAAATGAGGAACAAAAAGGATTTTGAGACTAACCCTTTCGTTTTGAAAACTCATTGACTATTCTACTTTCTATAAGGAAATAAATGTCATGAAAGCTACTGTGTAAGGAGTGCTTGTGGCTCATGTATATGCTCCATCTGGTTTGATTTTATGCAAGCCGGATTTAGGTAGCGTCTCAACGAGCAAAGGTGCTCAACTATGTTCATTCAAATGTTTGGAGACCAGTGACAATATCTTCAAATAAAGGTGCATATTATTTTGTCAACTTTATTAATTTTTTTCAAAAAAATAAAAAATAAAAAAGGATATAGGTTTATTATATGAAGCACAAGTTAGAAGTTTTCACCATTTTCAAGCATTATTGAAACGCACAAATGGAAAATCAGACCGAAAGAAAAGTGAAGTATTTTAGATTTGATAATGAATTGGAGTATAGGGAAGCTGAATTTTTAAAGCCTCGCAAAACATAAGGTATTAATTGTCACTTGACGATTAAAACGACTCCACAAAAGAACGGATTTGCATAAAGGATTAATAAAACATTGTTGGAAAAGGCAAGATGCATGAGGTTAAATGTTAGGATTGCCAAACAATTTATTGGTTTGCCAGTTAATTATGTATGTTTTATCATCACAAATCAATCTTCATCTACAACAACTGATTTCAAGGTTCCAAATGAAGTATGAATAGGTAAACGGGTTGATTTTTCTGTTTTGAAAATATTTGGTTGTCCTAAATACGTTCATGTGCAAAGTGGAAAACAGTAGAATTTAAATCTAAAATCAACGAGACTAATATTAAGGACTATAGGTTATGTGATCCGGTTTCAAAGAAAATAATTCTTAAGAGAAATGGTATTTGATTAGACCTATATCTTAAGAAAAGGTGAAGATAAAGCATAACTGACATCCATATTT
>NC_081542.1:23966712-24134558 GCF_901000735.1 Corylus avellana
AGTGAAAATAAATTCCATAAGGAACTTGTTCTTTTGATTTTGTTTCACTATTTTGATTCTTTTTCTCTTTGAGAAAGTGTCCTTAAACAATTGGTGATTTATACAAAAGAAAGCATGCAGGAATTTTTAAGCCCTAAGTTCAACTAGCATATGGTCAATTTAAAAAAAATATGACTAGTCAAAAGCACCTTATGTTGTTACCTAACATACCTCACTTTTTTAAAAAAATTACCACAAATTAAGCTTAAGTGTGCATAAGAATTAAGCATAGGTAAAACGTACCACATATACTCGAGCTTTAGGTAACCACAAAAACAAGTCTATTAAAACAATTTTTTATCTCTTGCATATTTAGAATATTCCAAGACGCAAGGAATTAAATCCATGAAAGCAACATGAGAAATTAATAGACTATCTAGGTATATAAGACAAAAGAGAAAAAAGAAAAACAACCAAATTAAAATATTTTTGTCTTTTTGAATATTTTTTTTTAAAAAAAAAATGCACACAAAACAAAACATGTTAAAAGAACCAAAACACAAACAACAAAAGCAAACAACATTAAAAATTTAAACCAAAAAAAAAAAAAAAAAAAAACAAACACCCAACAAACTATGACGCTAGGACACAAATATATATATATAAGCAAAGTCTATCCTAGGCATGCAATGTGCCCACCTAAATTAGGTGAGTCCAATACCACTCCCCCTCAACGGGTGAACAGTATCAACATTCTCAACCCAAACTTTCTTCATTTTGGGAACAGAAGTGCGACTCTTGTCCAAGTCATTTAACTAGGTGATAACACCCCTTAGCATACTAAATAATTCCTCATGACTATCCCTAGAACGAAAATATTCTCTTTTTGACTCATGATTATTCAACTGAAAACAATTAGAGCGAATATGCCAAATCTTACCACAGTGATGACATATAGGAATGAACCTTTGAGAAGGTTGGTTCCTTGGCATATGAGCACATCTCAGTGTAGAACGAGACACATAGGAATCAGCTAGAATTCCCTTATCTTTCTCACCTCTTGAAACTGGAGGATACATTTTCTTCTTCTTAGTCAAGCTTTCTTCTTTACAAACTGGTTTCACAAAAATTAACTTTGAAGGAGAAGCAACATTAGTAGAAGAAATAGCAGATTTATCAAAGCCCGATCCAGTTCTATCAAATGAATGTTTCTAATTATGCAACATGTGATTTAGCTTTTCACTAGAGAAGGTTTTCAGTTGATTTCTTGACTCATTAAGATCATTCTCTAAGGATTTCACTTTGGCAATTAACATGTGATTTTCAAACATCAAAGTATTATGAATAGCATGTGAATCAGTTAAGGTAATAGAAAGTTGATCATTTTCAAGATTAACTTCTTTGAGTTTTTTGCAAGTGCTGCTTATTCAACTTCTTCAATTTAATGCATTTCACATATAGATCATTATAAGCATTTTGTAGATCACCATCCTCTTCTGATTCATTATCACATATGTCAAGTTCACTATCTAGAGAGTTAGACTCACTAGCCTCATGTTCACTATCATAAAAAACCTTAAAAGCTACATAATTAGCAACATTTTCAGCTTTTTCCTCATTGTCTGACTTATCACTTTGAGTCACATTAAAGGCCCTGCCTTTTGAATTTATCAAATTTCCACAATATGCACGAATATGACCAATACCACCATATTCATGATACTTACGACAACGAGATAATTTATCTTTCTGATTTTCATCATTTTTGCCTTCATAATTATCTCTAACCTCATGACTAGGATTCACAGAATTTTTTGATTTCCTACTTCTAAAATTTCCATTGTTTTTGAAAAAATTTTCTAAACTTCCTAGCAATAATAACTATTTCTTCATCGTCTCTAGAATCCTCATCAGAGTTAACTACTGATTTACCTTTAGCAACCTTGATCTTAAGAGCAAGATTTTTTGAGCTTTTGGACTTAGGTAACATGAGTTCAAATGTCTGAAGAGAACCAACAAGTTCTTCTACTCTCATTGACTCTAGATCTTTGCTCTGTTGTATAGCAGTAATCTGAGGTATAAACCTCGCAGGTAGAGATCTTAAGATTTTCTTTATTATCTTAGCATCAGTCATTTTCTTTCCAAGATTAATAGTAGAGTTTCTAATAGTGCTAAGCTTAGAATAAAAATCATCAAATGTCTCTTCCTCTTCCATCCTAATCTCTTCAAATTGAGAAACTAGCATCTGAATTTTTGAAGCTCTCACAATTTTAGTTCCTTCGTGAGTAATTTCCAATGTTTCTCATGCTTCTTTAGCTATTACACATCGAGAAATTCTTGAGAATTCTTCGATGGAGATAGATGTGAAGATGGCATTTAACGCTTTGTCATTCGTAGATGAAGCACTCTTTTCATCCTTTGAAAATTCGGCAATTGCCTTATCAAGATTAGTCCATCCAGATTCAACAATATGCCAAACGTCCACGGATTTGAGATATGCTTTCATACGAATTTTCCAAAACGTATAATTGGATCCGTCAAAGACGGGAAATGAGTTAGGTGCAATTGTGTGAGACATATTATGAGGAGTCTAGGATCACACTCAGGAAATTAATCCAAATAGAGTGAACCCACTCTGATACTAATTGAAAATTCTATATACGACTCCAAACGACACATATCTGAATATATAGGTGTTTCACACAATATTATGTTGAAATAGATCTGACCTAACAAATAATAATTAACCAAAAACAGATATGCAATGAACAATAAAGAACACAGATATTTTGGTTACAAAGAGGAAACCAATTAGAAAACTCTCTAATTGTAAAACTTCTCCGGGGCAGCCAAAACCCAAGAAATCAACTAACTCAGTAAAAGAATAAAAGATTACAAGACGTTCACACTTACAAAACCTTTGCAATTGACACGATCTTGTATAAGACAAGCGACCCATTTGCCTTCTACCACAATAGCCCTTTCCAAAGACAGCAGGCACAATCCTTCTACGTGATCTCCCTTCACTAGAACTCCAGTTGACTTCACTTCAACAATTAGTAAGTAAAAACAAACGATCACTCTAAGAGAGAGAACAGACTCTCTATATCAAAGACCCTCTTAGCTCACGACGGCGAATTTTAGATGCAGAAATTCATGTTTTTATAGATCTGTAGAGATCTATATATATAATACAAAGACCCCTAGTCTAATTAGGACTCAATTACATTTAAATTAAACCTAGTAGACTACGGGCCGTCCGGATGGTAAATGGGCTCATCCGAATGGGCTCTAGGACAACATCGCTTTCTCCGTTCTTTTGGCGCGGCGTGTTCGAACGGACTTGCAGACGGGGTTGCAGACGAGGCTCTCGGGAGAAATTCATTGTGCAATTTTGAAATCCCGTCCAGACGGCTATGAGTCCCGTCCGGACGCCATAATGACTTGGCACACTTTGAATCCATTTTGATCACCGAACATTTAGCCAATAATTAAAGCTTACAATGCTCTTCCTTAACAATGGGCACTTCTGCTATGTAATGTTATAACGCTCTTCCTTAATATTTGCAACCACGGTAGCAACAACATTTGTCATCTCTAATAATAATTAGCGACCAAAGTCTAGCCTTTAGCGACAACATAGGGTCGCCGCAATAGGCTATTTTTCCTATAGTGACTTTCATTCTAACTCTAAAATACTCTTTAACGTAATACTAAAAATCGCCATTAGATTTTACATATATCACGATTGAATTTTAGATTCAATGGTAATTTTTAATGTTGCATCACGAAACGTGCACTTGAGTGTATGGGAGTGGGAGTGTGTGTAGCATTTTTTTAATGTTAAAATATAAGTAGGATGCATCATGAAAATTCTTGCACTCCTCTTCTAAATTCAAGCCACCATATCAACAATAATTTTTAAAATTAGCAAGTGATTTCTCAAAGTGAGATTAATTATACTATGCTAGCTGATCATCGGAGAATAATTATTTTGTGAGTTATTCATTAGATCTAAAAGACTTTATTGCTAGCGGATTCTCAGGACCCTACCTTAGCAATCCATCGACCACGCAAAACAACTAAACCAATTAAGTTCCTATGGATCGATTGTTAGTTGATATGCTTGTAAGAAATTTCATTTAAAATATGTCCCTTATGTCACATATATTATTGTAATTATAAAAAATATATAATTACGGTGTTCAGTAATTTATTCCAATTAAAGTTTATTGTGTAAAATCAAATATTCTGAATTAAATTACTGATTTAATTCTTGTGGAACAAGTATTTGATTTTATTACTAATTTTATTTTGTGGAATCAATTAGCTGTATTGATTTGATTTTTATTCCTTGATGGGAGGAATAATTGAGGTAACAGCTCTAATTGAGGGTCCCCTGACCTACCTATAAATAAGGCCTGTGTATTCCATCAATTGGCACTCACTGGTAGGCATAGGTCAGAAGAACCTCTCAATATTTTTTTGTTTTCCAAATTTGTTTCTGTGAAGTTGTTCTTCAATTGGCTTGAGCAAAGTATGGCTAGAGGTATTTATATAATTATTCATTCCGCTGCTAATTCTTATTGTCAATTAGCATTTAATTATATATTGAATTCTTACATGTGGTATTAGAGCCTTCTCTAGACTATATTTGCTCAGTCTATATTTTTGATATGCCTGCTATAAAATTTTATTTTCGTTTCAATAATATTTATTTTGTTTACTTGATTATTGAAACAAAATATGGTGACCAACATAAAGCATGAAACCCACGGCATTTTGATATACATTTTTATTTCTTGTTTCTATATTGTTGAAACAAGCTAAACCCACGGTCATGAGTAAAAGAAACAAACTGAAACTCATGGACACCATGTCTAACCCAGAGGTGCTAAGGAAATCGTTGGTTTTGGTCACTCTTGGATACACTGTATGTTTTGCACCGACCCTTGTCTCACTGAACCAATTTCTTTGAGAAATCGAACCACCTGAACCCATCAAGGTGGTGTGTGGTGGACAGAACACCATGGGTGGCCCAGTTCAAGCCTTCGGTTTGCACCGATTTCTTCCCCCCCACCCCCAAGTTGCAGTGTTTTGGCCGCATGACTGAGCGACAGCTCGCTGCCTTGCATGAGGTTGAGCGGCATCTTGCCACATGCAGTGAGCGACGACCACCACCGGTTGTAGCAGCGGTAGCCCTTAACGGGCTGCTTGTGGGCTCTACGGGACGCCATTCACAGTGGCCCTTTGGCCGTTGGGCGGCGGTGCATGGTGAAGGGGAAGGCGGCGGCGGCGCTAGGGTTTTGGGTATTTTCGGATTAGGAAATATGATGATCTGGGTAGGGTTTCTAACCCATAAGGAAACCGAGTCTAGTGGTTTTGGGCCATTGGGTATGGGCTTTATTTTACCCAAACCCAATTCAGTTAAAAAAAAAAAAAAGGTTTATTAAGTGGGCTAACCCGATTGGGCCAACCCAATACAGAAACCAAAGGCTGACCCAATAAGGAAGCCCAACCCGATAACCCATTCAGTTTTAAAAAATAATAATAAAAAAATAAGGGGAGAAACAAGTTTTGGGCTTATTGGGTTTAGAACTTGGGTTCTTAAGGGATAAAAGGCCTAAGGTCACTTCAAGACCATTAGGCTATTGAGATTATTATGCTTTTATGTTGCATTTTTATTCATCTTATGATTTAAATTGTTCAGTATTAAATTATTGTTTCTTTAATGCATGAACTTAAGGATATATTGATTCTTTTAATTGTTTAAATATAAATTGTTTGATGCCTGGACCTGAGAATAATTAACTAAGCCTCATGTGTTGGTGAATGTTTATGGTACTATCCAAAATTGCAATCGGAAAGCTCTGGCAAGGTAAGTCTTGGGACTTAAGTGTGCCGTTGTGCGCCCCCTCACTTATCTGGGACACTATCCGGTTGTACTTTGGAAAAATACTGTTTACCCACTAACATGATGGTTTTGTCTTTTATTCTTGGGAACTTTATTTGTGGCATCTATACAGTTATTGGATGTTAATGAAGTAGTGATTATCATAATAATTTTGGGAGAGCCACAGCATCCCGATTTTATAATGATAATTGCATCAAGATCATATATGTGAACTTCATAAGGAAAATTAACATCCTGTTGTAATTAATTCATAAATTTAATTACTAATCCCCACAGGGACGTTATTATTTTTATGATTTAATTAGAATAAGATAATAAATTTAACTTTAAAAATAAAATTTCTCTTAGGCCCACAGGTACGGAGAATTTTATTTATTAATGTTAAATTTATTAGTCCTATTAAAGAGTAAATTTCATGCGTGATGCAACCTTTGCCCGTAGATAGGTTGAAATTTACTATTAAATTATCATTGGTTAATTTAAATAAATTCGATGTTAATGAAGTTGTAATTGTCATAATAATTTTTGGGAGAGTCACAGCATCCTGATTTTATAATGATAATTGCATCAAGATTATATATATGAACTTCATAAAGAAAATTAACATCGTGTTGTAATTAATTCATAAATGTTTTAAGGCCAAAGAAAGGTAATTGATGAACATTTAGTGAGTTCCAATAAGGCTTTGGCCTGCACCCTAATAGAAAAGCTTTAAAGTAAAACCTTTTACAATTTCAAAATGTGCTTGAGCACATTATGGAAATGAATGACATAACAGCTCATTATAAAGTCCCTAAAGGTTGAGTTTTTTGAGTCATTATGGTCAATTTTATTTTCTCATCTAAATATGATATTTTTTCAAATATCTTGTGGCACACATAAGGATAACTGATCAATGAAGGAACTTCTGATCATGTGTGTTCAAGAAGATGAGAGATTAAGGCATGAGAATCCAGAAAGTTACTCATGTTAAGGGAAAGACCTTTATAGGCAATCATGTCCAATAGTTGATGAAAGAGAACAAGGTGCCAACAAAGTGTTATGGCAATTAAGATACTTGTTTCTCTTACACTAAAGAAAATTATGGGCATATAAAGAATGATTGCATAAAGTATCATAAATGACTTGAAATAAGGTAATCTCATACATCTACTATGTCATGAATCTCTTTTATTGACTCTCCTAAATACTGTGTGGATTGAATTTGGTTTAGCGGTCCACGTTGTCAACATAATGCATGGTTTTCTAAATAATACTTGTTTACAATTGGAGGTTGTTGGGATCTATAGATTAATTTTTAAAAAAATTCAGTTACATTATTTTGGCCTTAATAATGTTTTTATATATTCCACAATTCTTTAAAAATTTAATTTCTATTTTAGTTTGTTAAAATCAAGTTTGAATATTGTTAAAATTTTAGGGTGGAATATTAAATTAATGCTCTATTTAAAATTGATCTAGATCCCAATTTTTGGAAAATTAATCCCTGCATATAAATGTTGACATAAAGCAGAGTCTTATGAATGAGAAAATCCTCTATGTTATGGCATTGGAGATTGGAATATATCTCTATAAAGAATAAAAGGTCGATAAATGATAGAGTTTTTACGACTCTTGAAATTTACTATCTTTGGTATTTATGTGGACTGCATTAAGGAAAAGCAGACCAACTATACCACTAAAGGTGCCAACAAAAAGATTTTTTGAAATTCTTGAGATCATGTACAAGTGTAACATTTTCCATACTTCTTGCCTAAATGGTTAGAGATATCATATCTCTTTCGGTAATAACCATATAAGGTTTATGTATCTCTATCTTCTAAATCATAAGGTTTAGGCATTAAATGCTTTCAGTACCTATAAGGTAGAAATAGAGAAACAAAACAAGACAAAGTCAAGATCATAAGATCTGATAGAGGCAGATAGTATTATAGTAGGTACAAGAAAATGGGACATGAAAGGTAATGTTCTATTCTCCTAATGGAGTGAAGCCTTGAAAGCTGTTGTGTATACATTTAACTGGGTTCCATTTAGGGTTGTCCCTAAGATGCCTAAATTAAGGAATGAATGGAATCAAGTTTAAATTGTTTACACATATGGGGTTGTCTTACTATAGTGAGGATTTATAATCCACACCTAAGGTAATTAGATTCAATGACAACTAGCGGAATTTTATAGGTTATTCAGTAAACTCCAAGGGGTTTAGACTTTACTGTTCTTCATTTAGTCCTAGAATTGTTGAGTCTAAAGATTCAAAATTTCTAGAGAACGCTGAACTTAGTGGGAGTGCTTATCCTCAAGGGATTGAATTAGAGGAAGCACAAGAGTTGACTGAAGCTCCTTCACATGAAGGGTGTTTGATTGTGCTTAAGAAAAATCAAATTGATTATCTTGAACCACAATTGGTTTCAGAACAGTCAACTCATAAGGAACAAGTTCAAAATAAACCTATTCAAACTTTGTCAAATGCAGAGGAAGTAGGATTAAGTAGATCCTCTAGAATAAGGTGACCAACAATCCCTAGTGATTTTGTTGTACACTTCCAGGAGTCTGATTTTAATGTCAGGCCTAAGGACAATCCAAAAATTGTTTTCGCATCATTTTGGATGGAGATAACTTCACATTGTGTTTTTCAATGCCATGAAGGAGGAGATGAAATCATTGGCTAAAATTCAAGTCTGCAGTCTTGTTGACTTACCAAAGGGAGTTGTAGCCATAGGTTGCAAATGGGTTTATAAAACCTAAAAGGATACTTCCGGGTAATGTTAAACGATATAAAGTTAGACTTGTAGCCAATGATCTTACTCAAAAGGAAGGCATTGATTATCATAGTATGAGTAGCTCATTTTGGTTTAGAGCTATATCAAAAAGATGTGAAAAACAATTTTTCTGAATGAGGATCTTAAAGAGGAGGTGTACATAAGACAACTTAAGGGGTTTTATTAATAACAGTCAGAAAGCTTGCAAATTAAGAATATCTATTATTGGACTAAGATATGTCTCTCACTAATAGTATATAATATTTTTACAAGGTTATTGCCTCACATGGTTTTATTGAGAACCTTGTTAATCATTGAATATACCTTAAGGTCAGTGGGAGTAAAGTTACATTTCTTTTAGTCCTATATATAGATAATATTTTGCTTGCAAGCACTAATTTAGGTTTGCTACATAAAGTTCCTCTCACTAAAGTTTTGTGAGAGATTCAGAATGAAGAACTATGAATCTTCAGTAGCACCTATTATTAAAGAGGATAATATCCCAAAATGTATTGGAACAAAGGCAGATAAAAAAAAAAAATTTCATATGTATGCACGGGTCTACATTAGACTTGGCATTGAAATAGTAGTTGGACTATTGGGTCAATATAGTATTGTGGAATATATCAAGAACTACAGTTTAACCTAAAGATACACTTACCATTTGGTGGTGTTTCTTTAGGTTTGATTTTTGCTAAATGTGTAGATAGTAGATAATCAACTTCAGTATATATTTACTGAAGATGCAGTAAGCAAACTACAGTTGCTACATTTACCATGAAAGCAAAAGTCATTACATGCTGTGAATTAACTACACAGGCATTATGGTTGAGACATTTTTGTTAAAGGTCTCAAGATTGTCGATTTTATAGCTAGACCCATAAAGATCTTCTAAGTTAATTCTACTACAGTTATATTTTCTAAGAATAAACTGAGTAGAAGCAGAAGTATGTATATCGACATAAAGTATCACTATGAAAGAGAACATTAAGTGACAATAAGTGTCTATTGAGCATATAGGTATTGAATTAATGATTGCGGATTCCATGACTAAAGGTTTACCGGTAAAGAAAGTATAAAGCCATGTGGAATATATGAGATTCATTAATTCATTTGTGCTTAGTTTCTCTTTAATTGGTCTATAGACATAAAGGTTATGTTATAAAGATTTTTTGTGCGCATATATATCATTCTTATTCGTGGGGATAAAATTAAAGTTGGACCCGAATGACTTATTGGAAGTTCATTCATAAAGTACATTATCCATAAGGTACTCATTTAGGGAGGTATTGCACATCGTGATACATTGAAGGGACGGCTTATCATATAAAAGCTTTACCGCCATGATTCGTGTGTGGTATTCCTTGAGTGAGTGGGAGGATTCCATGAATGGTTGGAATAAATAAAGTATTGGCCATATCATAGAATTGAACACCATAAGGAATTTATGTGTCATAAGGGCCAAGTGGGAGAATGTAAGAAATTTCATTTAAAGTATGTCCCTTATGTCACATATATTATTGTAATTATAAAAAATATATAATTACGGTGTTCAGTAATTTATTCCAATTAAAGTTTATTGTGTAAAATCAAATATTCTGAATTAAATTACTGATTTAATTCTTGTGGAACAAGTATTTGATTTTATTACTAATTTTATTTTGTGGAATCAATTAGCTGTATTGATTTGATTTTTATTCCTTGATGGGAGGAATAATTGAGGTAACAGCTCTAATTGAGGGTCCCCTGACCTACCTATAAATAAGGCCTGTGTATTCCATCAATTGGCACTCACTGGTAGGCATAGGTCAGAAGAACCTCTCAATATTTTTTTGTTTTCCAGATTTGTTTCTGTGAAGTTGTTCTTCAATTGGCTTGAGCAAAGTATGGTTAGAGGTATTTATATAATTATTCATTCCGCTACTAATTTTTATTGTCAATTAGCATTTAATTATATATTGAATTCTTACAATGCTATCCAACAACAAAGTCAAAACCAAACCCGACAGTCCAACCCAGCGAGCAATGGTGGGATGACGGGTTTATAAAAGGAAAGAAGGTCCCACTAGGTATACATTATTTTTACTAGACTTACCTTTTTATATTCAGAATTTCTCCCTCCGTGAGGCCCCTTTTATTTTGCAAGAGTTGTTCCTCCCTGAAAAGCTTTCTCGAGGTTGATGTGAATCCGTACACCAACATGCCTCTAATTTTTCTTTATATTATTTGTTAGAGATTAAATTTGTATTTTTTTTAAAAAAAAAAAAATTATTGAAATTTTAAATTAGTTGAGCTGGCATTATGACGTATTTGTATTTATTTAAAATTTATCGAAAATGGATTTTTAATTAAAAAAAAATTACAGTTTACCCCAAAGTTGACAGCATTTTTTAATTCGAACACCAAAGTTTCAATTTTTGTAATCCACCCCCACAAAGTTTCAATTTTTTTCAATTCATCTAATATTATCCCAAAATTTCTATATTGCCCCTGATTTTTTTTTTTAATGAAAAAATAAATAAATTTGGGTTTGCAAAAATGGCCAGATACCTAAAGCCACCCCAAAATTTTTTTAAAATTTTTTATAAAAAATAAAAAAAATAAAAATTATGGGCAATATGAAAAGTTTTGGATACTATTGGTCAAATTGCAAAAATTTAAAACTTTAAGAGAGTAAATTACAAAAATTAAAATTTTGGTATTCGAATTGAGAAACACTATCAACTTTAACGGAATAAAGTGTAATTTTCCCTAAAAAAAAAAAAAAAAAATTCAGACACCATACCTTCATGGCTTCATGGATAAGAACAATAATTGGGCCCAACTCTCTGTTTCATTGCCCGCTCAACACTAAGTCCACTATTTTTTTTTTATTAGAAAAGAGGATTCTTTTTATATATATATATATATAATTTTGTAGAATTCAAGCATTCTGCCTTGTGGGTTTTCTTGGTTGGAGCTATGGAACCAGAAAGAACAGGGTTAGACTTTGGGAGCTCTCTCCCCGTTCCCTGTGTTCAGGAGCTTGCGAAGGAGACGACGGCGACAGTGCCGTCGCGGTATGTCCGTTCCGATCAGGACACTCCCAACATCTCCGACTCCACAGCTTGTTTACCCCAAGTCCCGGTCATCGACATGCAAAAGCTTTTCTCCCCGGAATTTATGGACTCCGAGCTGGAGAAGTTGCACCATGCAAGCAAAGAATGGGGTTTCTTCCAGGTCTCTCTCTCTCTCTCTCTCTATATATATATATATATATATATATCATTATTAAAATAATTAAAAAAATTGTTCATGTGAAAATACTTGGATATACAGGGAGTGACAGAGATTAATAATGAGTATTTGGTGTCGGTGCATCTCATATGACTAATTGTTTAAATAATTTGCAATAGTTTTAATAAAACAAATCAATAAAAAAATCATTGATTTAAATAATAATAATGACTTCTTTTTACTGCTATGCCAGCCCAAAAATCGCAGAGTAAATAGCATTTCTCATGGTATTGAGTATGACATCAATGATTTTGGCTCTCTTTTGTTCTGAACTTTCAAACTCAATTTGAACTTATCCCATGTGCTTCCTCTTGAATGGGCCATATAGTGTACCCGAACTTCATAAAAAGAAAGTCAATGATTTGACAGTCCAACAAATCCTTGTTTGGTGACCGACTTGTTCAACTCCAATATGTGGATCTGCTCTTTTCATATTCTGGTCTTGTCTTTTCTTCAAGTAATTTTCAGAACACTTACTAAATGAATAGATCGGGATTGGCTGCAATTTGCCTACCAAATTGTAATTAATGAGAGTGTCCGAATCTACATGCTCGAATGAGTGAACCTCACACTTCGAGCATATGGATCCTTTTGGGGCCTTTCTTATATTAGCTGCTATAGTTGGCTGCAATTCGCTCAATCCCTATCATAAATGAATGGATAAGTTTTGTGTAAATTATAAGAGATGAGTCTCTCATATGAAACTATTAGGGATAACTTTACTTTAAATTTTTGAATTATCACACGATTTGACAAGTTCCCGAACTTCAAAACCTTTCAATTTGAATATTTGAACTTTCAATTGCAATTAATTTATCCTCCCCTCCGTCAATTTTTGCAGTTAAAATCCTTAAAAAGACAAAATTACCCTTCAATTTTATTTTTATTGAAAAAAAAAATTTAAAAGAAGGGTCACAAGGTGGGTCACCATGTGATTTTTTTTTAAAAAAAAATTAATTTAAAATTAAGGGTAAATTTGAAATTTTATAAAAAAGTTAGGGATATAAACGTTATTGTCTCACTTTTAACGTTTAAAATTTGACGGATGAGTTCAAATTGACTGCAATTGAAAGTTCATGGATTCAAATTAAGAAGTTTTGAAGTTCGGAGAGAACTTGTCAAATCGCGTAGTAATTCAGAGGTTTAAAATGAAATTACCTCAAACTATCATTATAACTCCTTTCAAGTAAAAGTTGGAAATGTTTTGCAGTTAATAAATCATGGGGTGAGCACTTCATTGTTGGAGAAGATAAAATTAGACATTCAAAGAATTTTTTAAGCTGCCGATGGAAGAGAAGAAGAAATACTGGCAAAAACCAGGAGAATTGGAAGGGTTTGGGCAGGCCTTTGTTGTGTCTGATGAGCAAAAGCTTGACTGGGGAGACATGTTTGCTCTCGTCACCCTTCCAACCCATATGAGGAAGCCACACTTGTTTCCCAAGCTTCCCCTCCCATTCAGAGAAAACTTAGAAGCCTACTCAGCAGAACTTCAAAACCTTGCCATGAAAATCCTTGAACTTATGGCAAAAGCTCTAAGAATGGAAAATAATGAGATGAATAACCTGTTTGAAGATGGGTGGCAGACAATTAGGATGAACTACTACCCTCCATGTCCGCAACCGGAGCTTGTCATCGGCCTCAACGCTCACTCCGACGCCGTCGGCCTAACAATCCTCCTCCAACTCAATGAAATGGAAGGCCTCCAGATAAGAAAAGATGGGATGTGGATTCCTGTCATGCCCCTCCCTAATGCTTTTGTTGTCAACATTGGAGACATTTTAGAGGTAAATTAATCAAATCATGGACTTGGAAGTTGGAACCACATCAAATCTCTTTGCTATGTGATTTCTTCTCATTGTGTTTTCATGAATCGTTTGGCAGATTGTGACCAATGGAATATATCGTAGCATCGAGCATCGTGCGACTGTAAACTCAGCAAAGGAGAGGCTTTCTATGGCTACATTTTACAATCCAAAAATGGAAGTACATTTGGGTCCAGCCCCAAGCTTTATTACTCCAGAATCACCAGCATTATTCCAAAGAATAGGTGTTGCAGAATACTTCAAGAGACTTTCCACACACAAACTCGATGGGAAGGCGTACATTGATGCATTGAGGATCCAAAATGAGGAACAAAAAGGATTTTGAGACTAACCCTTTCGTTTTGAAAACTCATTGACTATTCTACTTTCTATAAGGAAATAAATGTCATGGAAGCTACTGTGTAAGGAGTGCTTGTGGCTCATGTATATGCTCCATCTGGTTTGATTTTATGCAAGCCGGATTTAGGTAGCGTCTCAACGAGCAAAGGTGCTCAACTATGTTCATTCAAATGTTTGGAGACCAGTGACAATATCTTCAAATAAAGGTGCATATTATTTTGTCAACTTTATTAATTTTTTTCAAAAAAATAAAAAATAAAAAAGGATATAGGTTTGTTATATGAAGCACAAGTTAGAAGTTTTCACCATTTTCAAGCATTATTGAAACGCACAAATGGAAAATCAGACCGAAAGAAAAGTGAAGTATTTTAGATTTGATAATGAATTGGAGTATAGGGAAGCTGAATTTTTAAAGCCTCGCAAAACATAAGGTATTAATTGTCACTTAACGATTAAAACGACTCCACAAATGAACGGATTTGCATAAAGGATTAATAAAACATTGTTGGAAAAGGCAAGATGCATGAGGTTAAATGTTAGGATTGCCAAACAATTTATTGGTTTGCCAGTTAATTATGTATGTTTTATCATCACAAATCAATCTTCATCTACAACAACTGATTTCAAGGTTCCAAATGAAGTATGAATAGGTAAACGGGTTGATTTTTCTGTTTTGAAAATATTTGGTTGTCCTAAATACGTTCATGTGCAAAGTGGAAAACAGTAGAATTTAAATCTAAAATCAACGAGACTAATATTAAGGACTATAGGTTATGTGATCCGGTTTCAAAGAAAATAATTCTTAAGAGAAATGGTATTTGATTAGACCTATATCTTAAGAAAAGGTGAAGATAAAGCATAACTGACATCCATATTTGGAATCAAGTCATGGACGTAGAGCTTGATTATCAAAGTTCACCCATGGATAAGAGTAATGATGAACAGTCTCTAAAGACTTCCAGCACCAAGAAAGCCTTATTTTTTAGCAAAACGCAGAGAGAAACATGGGCTAAAAGTACCAAATTTCTATGGATTTAGGAGTTAGTAGAATTACCTAAGTAAAAGAAGGCTATGAGTTGCAAATAGGTCTACAAGAAAACAAGGTTAGCTAAGAAAGCTTTGTGGCCAATGGGACTAGTAGAGAAGCCTTGCGTTATGACTAAACCATGTCCTATGCTCAAGTTCAAGAAATGCTTGAACTTGAGTGGTACTTGTAGATTGTAATTGCCCTTAGAGGCTTTGGCACAGACATCTTGAGGAAATTCATACTATTAGACTTTAGGGAATTCAAGTCAAGGTGGAAATTGATATTGGTGGAATGTCCCATTGTAGAAGAAAAGCGACTTTGGTAGAAAAAAACCACATAGTAAGAGGAGTAGAGTTGTCGTTTGTCCCACCAAAAGAGAAGATTTTATTTTTGTTTTCTCATTTAAAGAAGAATCTCTTGTAAGAAAATGAGATTTGAGTGTGCGTCTTAGGGCTTTAGGTTTTGAGTAACTTTCTCTTCACTATTTTTTGTATTCCATCTTTAATTAGTGAATTCTTCACAATTGCCCCCACTGTAAATATACATCACATTGAAGAAACTACATAAATTAAGGTGTTCTTGTGAGTTTATTTACGTTATTTAATGTAACATATACACAATACCCTTAAGTTTGGGTATACAAATGGATATGGTTGCGGTTATTCTCTCTTAATTGCTACTGCTTTAGGCGGTTATCATTTTTAAGTAACTACAAATGTTAGGTCGATTAGCGGTTAACCGCAACTAGCGGTTATACAGTTATTGAAGGCTGGTTATTAACCGCTAACCGCTTTTTAGAGGTGTCCAAGCGGGGCGGTTATAACCACTCCACTAACTACTAGCCGCTTATAACCGCTAACCGCATAACTGCTTTGGTAGGCGGTTATTAAAAACTGATAACCGCTTAGGGTGGGGCGATTAGCTGTTTTAAGGATAGGAAAAAACGGTTAATAACCGCTAACCGCCTACCCTTATATATAATAATATAAATGTATATTTTTTATATTTTATATTTAAAATATAACATCAAAATGACACCGTTTTGGTTTTTTCTCCAAAACGGCGTCGTTTTGGAGGAAATCAAACACTCACTCACTCAGTCAGATTTATACATTAGGATATCATCATATTCTCTGTCTCAAACTCTCTCTAATGGCTCAAGTCTCACGCGGCACCGTCCCTCTCTCTCGTCTCTCGTCCCCGTCCCTCTCTCTCTGTATCTCTTCTCTCTTGTTCCCTCTGTCTCTCCTCTCTCTCATCATCTCTGTCTCATAGGCTGAATGGCTGATGATCACAATTGGGTGAGTTTTTGTCTATATTTTTTAGTTTATGGACTGCCCTGTTTGTAGTTGTTGAGAAAGTAAGGAAAAAACTCATAAATTGTTGCAATTATTTTGCATATAAAAAAACCGCCGGTTATTGATTTTAATAACGGCTAACCGCCTAAGTGGAGCGGTTGCAGTTATTAAAATTCAATAACCCCCTTAAGCGGTTGCAGTTAGCAATTTTAACCAATAACCGCTTGTAAAGCCCTATAACTTTTCAAGTAATAAACTTTTGGGCCTTATTTAATGTTTTTAGCCTATTTTTAAGGCCTATAAGCAAATATTTTTTGTTATATAATCACACAAACATATGCTAATTAATGCATCCACAAATCCTTACGTCAAACAACTAAAAATGCCACAAATGTTTTACTGCTAATATGTACCATCGCATTTGGCAGTATTTGCAATCAAACAGCAAACAAGCAAATCCTATATAATGTTTACCAAAATTAAAACCCAATTTTAATTATTATTATTATTCTTAATTAATTTTTAACATATATCATATATTATAAACCGATTACTGGCTATCGGTTCCTCGATTATTAACCGCTTTCATCAATCCTTAAAATTCTAGTAATTGGTTCCTCAATTATTAACCGCTTTCATCTATCCTTAAAATTATAACCAAAACCATAACCCGCTTGTACACTCGTTCTCTTAAGTCAATTAAACACACATAAAAGTAAAAAAAATAAAAAATAAAAACTTCATAATTTTTAGTCGAAAAGTCATATTCCGATGGGACAAGACTTCTAGAAGGTGGTAGACCCCTCTTCTAGAAAGGAAAGAAGTTGAAAGTGAAATGCAATTTTTCGTAGGAGTAGGGCAAGTAGGCTATGTTAATATGTAAGTGCGGTGCATGAAACTTCATGCATTCTTTCACTAAATTCAACCCTCCATATAATTTTTAAAATTAGCAGGTGTCCCTCGAGTTGATATTTATATTTTATATATGCTGATCATTGGAGAATAATTAATTTGGGATCGATTTATTTACTAATTGGATCTAGTGAATTAGTAGACTTTTAAGGTTTCTTTATATTGTTTATTTGATTGTTAGAGATTAAATTTAGGGTCAAACTCTAAATTGCGTTTACACACATATTCTACTTTATTCCATTCTATTGATGTAGACCCAATGGCAGATGCAAAGGGGGCCGTGCTTACATCACGATCAATCAAACATTAATTTTTTAAAAAAAATTAAGAGTTAGTTGGCTATATAACTTTTATGTACAACAAAAATATCCGACAAGAGAAGAGAGAGAAGGGATTCAAACTAATGATCTCCGCTTCATGATGCATGGTTTACTGCCGATTGAACTATTCCTTGGAGACATATGTACCTAACGTTACTCGTATGTTATATATTACATTTTTATCTCATAATACTGATGTGACAACTAACTCTTAAAAAAAAATATATATATATATATATATATATATATTAAAATAATGACTAATTTAAATGTTAGCCGCATTACGAAATAATTGTAGAGTAAAAATGTAATTTATAAAATTACTTATTGAAACTTATAAGAGTATTTATGATTTATTTTAAATAGTCTATTTATGATAAGATAAGAAGAATAATTGAGCCCCCCAATTAACTCTCTGTTGACATACTGCATCCGGCTCAAGGAAGTCTAACTTTTTCTGGTATTTGAAAACAGAGTTGTTTATTCATGGCCTCGATCGGCCACGTTATATATATATGGAAGCAATTGTGTATTCATTGATAATAGGTAGAATTCAAGAATTGTTGCCTTGTGGGTTTTCTTTATTGGAGCTATGGAATCAGAAAAAACATGGTTAGGGAGCTCTATCCCCGTTCCCTGTGTTCAGGAGCTGGCGAAGGGGACAACGGCGACAGTGCCGCCGCGGTATGTGCGTTCCGATCAGGACCCTCCAAACATCTCCGACTCCACAGCTTCTTTACCCCAAGTCCCGGTCATCGATATGCAAAAGCTTTTCTCACCGGAATTTATGGACTCCGAGCTGGAGAAATTGCACCATGGAAGCAAAGAATGGGGTTTCTTCCAGGTCATCATCTCTCTTTCACTCTCTGCCACTTCTGTCTTTGTAAAAATGTTTTGACGTTCGAAACTTTATTTTAGATCATGAACTACAGTTTTTGGGAAACTCTTAAAATTCAAAAACTTTTAATTTATACTCATGAATTTTCAATTTCAATTAATTTACCCCATTGATTAGTTTTAGCTACTAACTTCTAACAAAAATGCTTAAAAAGACTAAACTACCTTTCGATTTTTCTTAAAAAAATTTTTAATTTAAAATTAACGGTAAATTTAGAATTTTATAATAATAAAAAAAATTAAGAGTATAAACATCATTTTATATTTTTTAATCTTTAAAATCTGACGAAAGTGATCAATTGAATCAAATTCCCAAACTCCATAAAGCATGTCAACGATTTGAGAGTCCAACATATGGTGACCGACCCGTTCAACCAATATGCGGATTGGATCTTTAGTATTCTGGTCTTGTCTTTTCTTCAATTAATTTTCAGAAATAACGTGAGGGTAAAATAGTAATTTCACTTTTTGTTTGGATTATTTTAACCTCATGTTATAATTAACTGGCTTCTCTCCCGTTCTTTTGAACCAAAAAGTTCCTTGTTCGACTTGTCTTTTCTTCAATTAATTTTCAGAAATAACATGAGGGTAAAATAGTAATTTAACTTTTTATTTGGATCATTTTATCCTCTTATTATAATTAACCGGCTCCTCTCCCGTTCTTTTGAACTGAAGGGGATCTTATTTCATAGAAAAGATATTTCAGCCATTGCAATTGATTTGGCTGGGATTGGCTGCTCAAGCAAATGAATCCCATTGGAGCTCTCTTATTAATTGCTTGGTTGGCTGCAATTTGGTCAATCCCTCATCCTAAATGGATGGATATATATAAGCTTTGTTTTAATTATGGAAACTATTGATATAATTGTTTTGAAAAGTAAAAATTGGAAATGTGGTTTTTTTTTGGCAGTTAATAAATCATGGGGTGAGCACTTCATTGTTGGAGAAGGTGAAATTAGACATTCAAGAATTTTTTAAGCTGCCAATAGAAGAGAAGAAGAAGTACTGGCAACAACCAGGAGAGTTGGAGGGGTTTGGTCAGGCCTTTGTTGTTTCTGATGAGCAAAAGCTTGATTGGGGAGACATGTTCTCCCTTGTCACCCTTCCAACCCATTTGAGGAAGCCCCACTTGCTCCCCAAGCTCCCCCTCCCATTCAGGTCCCATCTCTCTCTCTCTCTCCCTCACATTCACACACACGATTCCCATGAAGCGTTTTTATTAAATACATTGATGATCTGGCAGTGAAAATAATCTTTAGATTAATGATTGATTTTCATTGGTACATCATTCTAGTTGTCTAGTAGTCGTATAATAGTCTAATAAATAGCATTCTATTGGAATTGAGCTGCCATGATCAAACACTTGAGGCACATCTTAAATCATCACATGCAGAGTTGACTTAGAAGCCTACTCAGCTGAGCTTCAAAACCTTGCCATGAAAATTCTTGAACTGTTATGTTTAAGAATGGAAAATAAAGACAAGAAGAACTGCATGTTTAATCTTAAATCATCACCTCATGCAGAGATGACTTAGAAGCTTATGCAGCAGAGCTTGAAAACCTTGCCATGAAAATCCTTGAACTTATGGCAAAAGCTCTTAGAATGGAATATAATGACATGAAGAACCTGTTTGAAGATGGGTGGCAGTCAATTAGGATGAACTACTACCCTCCGTGTCCGCAACCGGAGCTTGCCATTGGCCTCAACGCTCACTCCGACGCCGTCGGCCTAACAATCCTTCTCCAACTCAATGAAATGGAAGGCCTCCAGATCAGAAAAGATGGGATGTGGATGCCAATTAAACCCCTCCCTAATGCTTTTATTGTCAACATAGGAGACATTTTGGAGGTAAGTCTCTTTTTTATGTGATTTCTAGAATCAAACATATGTTTGAGTTACCAAGACTTGTTCTTATGTGTTTTCCATGTATGTTTTTGCAGATTGTGACCAATGGAATATACCGCAGCATTGAGCATAGGGCTACTGTTAACTCAGTAAAGGAAAGGCTCTCTATGGCCACATTTTACAGCCCCAGACTGGAAGGAGATTTGGGTCCAGCCCCAAGCCTTATTACCCCAGAAACACCAGCATTATTCCAAAGAATAGGTGTTGTAGATTACTTCAAGAGGCTTTTCACACGCAAACTCGATGGGAAGTCTTACATTGATGCATTGAGGATCCAGAATGAAGAACAAAATGGCTCTTGAGACTAACCCTTTCATCATAAAAACTCAATGACTACAGTACTTTATAATTAAGGAAATAAATTTCATGAAAGTTATTGTGTAAAGAGTGCCTGTGGCTCCTATGCTCAATCTGGTTGGATTATATGCAAGCCAGATTTAAACAAACACATATTCATGACAAAAATGCTTGTTTTGCTTAATAGAACTTATGATTCCAACGGAAAATATTTTACGTCGAAACAAACGAAGCCTTAATATGATCATTATCCTAAGTTGAGTTTGGTTTCGGCAGCCTATACCCTAAGCTGCTCAAGTCATACTGGGCTCTTATTCCCTTGTGCCTAAGAGTAGATTTTCTTTTAATTATGCTGGATTTGAACTGGGCTAGCTGAGGCCCATATATAAATAGAAGTGCTCAACAATACACAAGTACACTAGGGTAAAGCAAATGTGTGCTATTTTAGCAGGTAATCCAAGCGTAAAGCAACACTCAATGCCAACAGGCTACAAAGCCAAAAAGCCAAAACAAAAAATCTCTCAAAGGAAAGAACATAGAAGAGTACAAAACACTACTTCTGGCTAAACAACAACAAACAACTCACAAAGAAAAGACATCAGCCGCATGCTACCAAAATCTGCATCAAAACAACAAAAGAAACAGAGCATCAGTAGAACTACCAAAACCTCAGCAAAGCATCAAGCACCAGCTCCAAAATGGCTCCACATTCCAGCAACCCAAAACACAACAGGAATGCCAAATCCAATAAAGTAGCACTAGCAAAATAACAAAGCTCAACCAAAACTATAAAGTTTAGGCTTTGAATATGCTTAATACAATCTTCAGTACTGTAATTATTGGGTACTGTATGGTTATTGTGTGTTACCACTTTCAAACTCCCAGATTTATTACATGACACAACCTCCACTCTAATTCATTATCTCCCTTCAACAAACTTACAGCCTCCAATATTTAAATTCTAGGGTTCTATATGGTTATTTCATTTCTAAAACTTCCTATCTTTTGCATCATCACAAATAACATAAACTAAACCCTATGCCAATGGTTCAAAACAACATCATTTTGATGAATTTGTTCATACATATTTGACCTAGTTAGACCAAAACGCAACATGTTCGACCCGAACACAACCCGTTTGACCCATTTCAACATGTATTTATTATATAAAAAATATATATAATCGTATAAACTTGTCAATTTATTTATTACAAACCCAAATCCTATAATTTCGTGTCAAGTTTGCAAATCATGTCAAAACATTTGAGAAAATTGCCTTGTAACAATCATGTCCAATTGACCTATGGTTGAGCCCAAACCACCCATGGTAATTGGGTATACCATGTATATAGTAAAAAGAATATACAATAAAATTAATATGGGAAAAATGCAAAATGTATTTATTGAATTGGAATTGACCCTGCATTTCTGATTATAGTAGTAAGTAAGCAAAGGGTCCTACTCATTCATTTATTATCTGACCAAATACATGTACATGGGTTTTGATTAGTGATTAGGAAGCAGACACACCTACTCATTAATTACCATAACCAAACCCCATTGAAAGCGGTCAAAGCAACAAAGTCAACTTTAAAAATTGGACAACAAAAAGAAATTGAAATCATATTCAAATTCCAAGGCAACACAAAAAGGACCTTTTAATTCTTCGTCTTCTTCTCGACTGCAACGACCTTTTCGTTGGTCTCTTTCTTCAAACACCTCATTTACGTTTTCCATGGTGGTTTTTGTGTATATAGAAGTATAGAACTCCCCATTCTCTGGGTCTCTCTCTCTTTGTGCGTTGGTTTTGTATATTCCACTTTGAAGAAGTATGTTTGATTCTTATCAGCAGCTTGCGGCTGGGCCTTCTTATCAAGAGTCCCTCATGGTTCTTGAGGCTGATATTCAGCATGCCAACGTACTGTGAGTACTCTCTCTGTCTCTCGCTCTCTGTTTATGTTTATTTTTCGTTATTTCCTTCTAATTTTGTAATTGGGGCTTGTTTGAAGTGCGAATTTTAACTGGGTTTCTGTGAATTTTAGTAACGGGGCTTCTGGCATTAATGGGTTTTCGTTTTTTTCGCGAATTGGTTGTGGGTTCTTTTTTTCTTTTCTTTTTTTCAAATAATGTGTTTTCCATTTCTACCTCCCTTTTTTGATGCTGAAACTTACTTATAATGCGCTGGAAATCCCAGAAAGGTCGCATGACTTACTAGGAGTTTGCTTCCTTCTCTTTTTTCTATATTAGTTCTCCTGTTAAAGGATTAATCTCTAACAAATAAAAATAAAACTAAAAAGAAATTTGATTTTTAATGCATTTTAGAAAGAATTTCCAATTTCGGTTTATATGGAATGTGTACGTGATACCTGTACATTATACTGTTTTAGTCATGCTTGATTATGTTGAATCTCTTTCCCTCGTTTCGTGCATTTTAATGTTCATGTGAGTAATGGTCACCCTTTCAAGAAATACTGCAATTCCTCTGATTAGTTAGTAAGGATAAAACTGCTATATTGGCTATGATTTCATCCTGAATTTCCATTATTGGTCACAAATGACTGGTTTATGTAAACCAATTAGGTTTTGCAGAAAATCTGCAATGCGGGAGGCGCAATGTCAATAGTGAGAGTAGTGTTAGACTGGACCCCTTTCAAATTTAATGGTGTATACTATCAATTTTTTTAACAGATATAGAGATTTTCTGTTGAGGACATTAACAGCTTGGATAATCTTTTGACGATATCTATAGTATAACATATTGTTACACCACTTAAGCCAAAAGCTTAAGTTCATGGGTTTTGACCCAGTAATATTATAATAACTGCTCAAACTTGTGATAATTTTTCAATATGAGGCTTAACCTTTTGTCACTCATACACTTATACTTGATTACACCACTTAAGCCAAAAGCTTAAGTTCATGGGTTTTGACCCAGTAATATTATAATAACTGCTCAAACTTGTGATAATTTTTCAATATGAAGCTTAACCTTTTGTCACTCATACACTTATACTTGATTACACCACTTAAGCCAAAAGCTTAAGTTCATGGGTTTTGACCCAGTAATATTATAATAACTGCTCAAACTTGTGATAATTTTTCAATATGAGGCTTAACCTTTTGTCACTCATACACTTATACTTGATTACACCACTTAAGCCAAAAGCTTAAGTTCATGGGTTTTGACCCAGTTATATTATAATAACTGCTCAAACTTGTGATAATTTTTCAATATGAGGCTTAACCTTTTGTCACTCATACACATATACTCGACAATCATCCTTTCACATAAAAGTCCATCACCACATCAACTATACTCTCACTCAAATAGAAGTCTTTTACCAAGTATCATGCTCATTACCAAGAGGGCAACACTCCATTCTACAATGGGTGAGAACATATCAATCACCCTATAGAGGACACCATATAGATGCTGCAACGAACATTTCCTACCGACCCATCAGCTCGGATACTACCATTGGGGAGATTAATATTCTAGGGAGTCTACTTGTAAAACCATAATATAGCGTATTGAAACATCATTCAATTCAAAAACTTAAAACTATGGGTTTGGACTCAATTATGTTACATTAATTATTCACGCTTTGACAACTTTTTAATGTGGGACATACCCTGTTTTACTCACCCGTGCATACTCGACGTGTCCTTACTTTCTCTTAATATTGTTATGTGTTACTTTATTTAATTACAAGTGAGATATTGAGCATTAGCATGGTCACCGAATTGATAGACCAATTTATGATTTTTAAAAATGAGGAATTTTTTTTATTGTCTGGATTAATATGTATGCAGGGCAGCTTCTATTTCAAGAGGCAAGGGTGGCGCTTGTTTTCAAATGAAATTGGTTTACAATCACTTGGCACCCATTTTCTTGTTTCTGCTTCAATGGATTGATTGCTCATGTACATGTCTACTTTCAAGTTATTTAAACCTTTTTCAAGTAGTTGTATTTAAGGTTAGTTTCTACTTCTGTAAGTTTGCATTACTATGCAAATCAGACCATTAGATGGTGCCTTTTCTTTTTTTGGGAAATTTGGTATGTTTGTTAATTTCTTTCTTATTTAGGTGTGTGCGGATGGGAAGCCAAATATCTCTTCATGCGGAAGGAAAGCTACCATCAGAGAATTCTACAGTGTGTAAACCATCTTAAATCCTTTGTTGTACTAGATGGCATTTGGACATCATACAAAGATTTGAAGTGCTCCTTTGTTTTATATAATTTACAAAATGAGTGTGTATTTTTCAAAATTTTAATGGTTCCATTTTAGTATTTTGAGCATTAATTATTAATCTCTATGAATCTAATTAGCCTGCTATGTTTAATATTTGTTTCAAACCAATTTATTCAGAAAGATACATTATTCTTTCAAAATTTAGATCATGTGAAATTTGGAGTATAATAACATACTATTCATGTGCTGTCTTTTTTCTTCACTTATTCATATTCCCCCCTTACCAATAACTGCAGCTGTTATATTACCATCTCTTCAGCGTCTCCATGTTGACTCATTAGAATTTGAAACTACTCATGAGGATGTCCATGGCTTGGAGATGGTTGTCCGTAAGAAATTAGAGGATAAGAGAAAGCTTTCAGATTTGGACTTGGAGAGAGAAGATGAGTGTGGGATATGCTTGGAGCCTTGCACCAAAATGGTTTTGCCAAACTGCTGTCATGCCATGTGCATCAATTGTTACCATAACTGGTATTTCCTATTATTTTCCTCCTTTTCTTTTCAATTTATTTCACTGTGAATTTTAGCGAGAAGCAGCAATTCTTAAGAGTTGGCACCCTTCCCTTCCTTTTATATTTCACAGGAACACAAGATCAGAATCTTGCCCATTCTGCCGGGGAACAATAAAGAGAGTTAATTCAGGGGATTTATGGGTTCTGACATGCAGTAATGATGTGGTAGAGACTCAAACTGTGTTGAAGGAGGATGTATTGCGGTTCCATCTTTTTATAAACAGCCTCCCTGAGGATATCCCAGATGCTTTATTTTTAATGTATTATGAGTACTTATTTTAATCTAATAGATAAGAAGAATGGTGTACAGAAAAAGCCATTTGCACATAATCTGCTGAGGTTGTCACATAAAAAATTTCACTCCCAGTTCATAGTTTGCAGAATAATGTATATGCTGTGTAAGAGACCCAATTGCTGATATTGAAATGCACTTCTTTCCGGCATGATATTGCTTGGGTGTTCATTTGTTGAGATTTCACTAGAGGTCTGATGTGATATCTTGCATTAAACTGAGAAGACCATTTGTATTGTTGAAGCAATGTATGCGTCTTAGTTTATTTCTTGGAATTTGATGAATGGATTATTACCAAGTGTACCAAGTGATGCTGATGAAACAACTGGATTGATTCTTTTGATTAGGCTACTAGCTTTGGTGGTACAAATCTTTTCTCTGAGAGTGACTCTGGATGTTTTGTGTAAGTGCTGCCCTGTATCACAGCACAAGGATGAGTTACCTTGTTGAAGTATTTATATGTTAAACATGTGCTAGTGAACACATTTTCAAGTGTCACCTGCAATTTGATTTATACTTGCAATTTGAGCATGTGCTATATATTCTATTCTTAACCCTGTGCCTCTATTATTATTATCTATACTATTAGAGAAAGGGGGAACTTTCATATGATCTCTCCCTGTGCCTCTCTTTTTCTCCATATTTGCCCTCTTCTGTGAAAAGAGTGCCTTGTACGTGTGCAGCACCTGCAGGAAGCTAGTCCATTCTCAGAATAACTGCTTCAGCATCAAATCAATCCTTCTTCTAAAGTTTCATCTCATATTGTCAAGTTAGTACTTGATAAAATGTTGTAGTTTGTAGTTTGTAGTGTACTCTTGACAGTCTTCTGAAGCTTCATGTTGCTGTGACTTGATTGCTTAAATTACCTGTGTAATCTAGGGATTTATGTGTAATAATCTTGGTTGCCTCTATTACTTCCTGCTCGAGGTGCTTAGAAAGTGGGGAAAAAAAATTGTTTAGAGAGAAATTAAGATTGAGAGTTTCTAAGAAAGAACTAAGAAATTCCTTGGCAAATTTAGAATACATATGATTTGCTTTCTATCTCTGTGACTGGTGCTAGTTTTCCTCTTGATCTTTTTTAACTCTGTTTTGTTTCAACAAATTTGGCCTTGCAGCTTAAACAGGAAAAATCAAATAGTTTTCTCCTCTGCTTTCTTGCTCCCAGTTCTTTTGTTAACAAAATCTGACTAAATTGAGGAATCTAGAACTTTCCAGTTTGCTGATGACTACTCCACTTATGCCTATTGATCTCATACAAAGCTTTTTCTATCATTCTATGTACCATCATGTACACCCTGTAATCTGTTGGATCCAACATGTATCCTTCAAAGACAGCCAAAACATAAATATAAGCATCAACCACCTAATACAGCCAAAACATAAATTAGGCCCAACCTGAATGTCATGTCATGCTGAAAGTGATTCATTTGGGAGTATGTTTGAAAGAAAAAAAAAAAAAAAATAGTGGTTTGAAAACATTAAACTTTTTACCTTTTTAAATTGCAAGGGATTGCATTTTAAAAAAAGCATTATTTTAAAGGCCGAACTGCAATTCTCATTTACTGTGTTTTGAAACAGCTAAACCAACCAGGCCCTTAGTTTGATACTTTCAGTGTTTTTGGTGAATCCTTTACCTACTGAGAACAATAAATTATGCAAGGTTGGAGCATTGAATGGTGATATTGTCATTGTATTCATCTGCTTGCATCTAAAACATTCAAGCGGTTAACTACTTTGGTCTCATTTACAGAACAAGATTCCCTCCATTTCAAATGAAATTGAGAGAATTCGGTTCCCTCATTTACATGTTTGCTTCATGCAATTGGGTCATAATTGGGATTGTGATCAGCTTGAACTTTATGATCTTACCCAACTCTAATTGGTTGCTAATAAATTATAAAAGTAGTGCAAATATTCAAGAATTCTAAAATATGATTTTTAATCCAAAAAAAAAAAAAAAGTAATTAGTCTCATTTGCACACAGGCAGAACTACCCTTTGGGTTGGGGGCTACTAAATTTTTAAAAAGCCCTTTAAATTTTTATGTTTTTTATGAGATGAACCCTTAAAATTATTTTTTTTTTACTCCCTAATTTTATATATATATATATATATATATATATATATATAATTTTACCCCTCTCACATAAAATTCTAGTTCCGCCTATGCATTTGTGTATTCATCACCATTATATTTTAAAAAAGAGATATTATCGCCATACTAGTTAGAACATAGCGTGTCACCAAATAAATTAATAACTAACGCAAAGACTTGAATGGAGTTGGCCACATTAAAATTACCTTCTAGAGAGATCGTTTATTTATTTATTTTCAAAGTTGGTCCGATCTATTGCTCTTTTGATATGCCTATTTTGCATTTGAGTTTTACTTTTATTTGTAGGTTTTTCCTGACTATTAGTTATTTTATTATTATTATTTTTTGTCCCTGTTTGGCGGCCTTATGGGTTGATTGAGAGGCAAATCGTGAGAAGATTCAAGTTCAACTACAAGACCACATCCTGCTTCAGTTGAAAATTTTTTTAAAAAAAATGTTTTCATATTTTCTCATAGAAAAGAAAATATGTCACCATGTGAATACGTCATCCAAAGTCATTGTCCAGCATTGGTGCGTGGAGACCTACTTCCTAGAAAGTACAACAAAAGAGATATCGAAAGTACTTAGATTATGACTAGGAAAGAGGAGGGAAAAAAAAAGATAAATGGCCAAAGACATTTTCAATTTTGACATAAAGAAAGAAAGAAAAAAAAATGAAAAAGCATTAAGAAATAATTGTTATGCTTCTTGTTTCTAATTAAAATTGGGAAAGGGTTACAAGGAAATATTTATCATTCTTAATCCGAAATAAAGAGAGAGTGTGAGATCTTAAAAAAGTAAAAGAATAATAGATTAAGCCGAACATATCTGACCCCCACTTGAAAACAATAACCATCAGTAGTAGACATAATAATTGTTTCTTTTACAGTGTCTGATTCAGACACTAACAGTAATTCTATCGCTTCAGCTTTAACAACAAATGAAGATAGAATTAAATACTGTCAGAGTTGGAATCAGAAACTGTAAAAGAAACAATTGTTATTTTTATTATTGGGTTAATGTCACCCTATTCAATGTATTCATAGATCCCACACATTAATAAAATTCAACCGCATATCATTCTTTCACTTCAACCCTCTCTCTCTCTCTAGAAAAAAATTGAGGGTAGCATATTTAATTTATGCCATCCAATAGTAGTCAAATTTGTAGGGCAGACCAAGAATCCAACAAATAAGAATTAGTATTAATTGGAAGAAAAAAAAAATTACCTTTTAGAGAGGTCGTTTATTTACTAATTTTTAAGATTGGCATGATCTATTGCTTTTTTTTTTCTTTCTTTTTTATGCTTATTTCAGGTTCAGGTTTGACTTTCGTTTATTTATCTGCTCCTATTGGAGGGTGCATTTACACCCGACCTAATTGAAGTTATTCAATTTTTATTTCTTTGCTTTATATATATATATATATATATATATATATTAATGTGACATAAAGGTGAAAATTATTTTAAATGGTTATTTATTAATATTTTGGTTTGAAAACAAAAACCAATGAAAAAGAGTTAAGAAACAAGTGTTATATATGCTTATTATTGGGTTAATCATCATGTCACCCAAGTCATAGATCCCACATATCATACTCATATACTAAATCAACTCTTTTTTCTTTGTTATATATATATTAAAAAAAACAAAGAAAAAATATTTTCTCTAATTAAGTAAGTTGAAAATTTCTCAAGCTCAGTCTATACCCTAAAAGGGAAATGATGGTACTCTTCTGGTGTTCTCATACTCTTAGGTGGATATTATTTTCTAAATTTTTTTTAAAAAAAATGGCTCTTATTTCTCTTACACGATTTTTAGAAAATAATATTTACTATGACTAGGAGAAGAACACTAGAAAAACACTTGGAGAGTGGAGAGCCCCTGCTTTTAGTTGGAAAACAATTCTAAAAGAATCCGAATATATATATAGGGGGGACATTTGGATTCAGAATTGATCACATACTTTTTGGCAAGCCTTAATTAGTTAACTGATGATTTTACCATAAATAGATGATTGGTAATATAATTATATAGGAGTTGTCAACAGACACGACTAGCTCAGAAGTATTAGCCACTAAAATCTCACATTAATTTAAATTTAAAAAATCTGGATTTAGCCTTTGTACGTGCTATAAAAAATAAATAAATAAATAAATAATACAGAAGATTTTGTGTAGTTGTTTTCATTATTCAGATTTAATTTTAAATTTTTTTATGAAAATAGATATTGAAATTAAATCTGAAATAAACAAAAATACAGAAAAACTTCTATAATTTTTTTTTTTTTTAATAATTCATATTTAAGTTTAAATTTTTTATAAAGAAACCTCTTCAATTCCCATCAGATTTCCTTCTTAAACACATCCTCTGTTTTTTTTTTCTTCGATACTCATCTTCTGCTGGTACGTCTCTCTCTCTCTCTCTCTCTCTTTTTCTAATCCTATGAAACAAATTAATGTTTTTGTATATAATTAATTAATTAATGTGTTTATAAATCTGTAGAACCATAAAGATGGACAAGGAAAAGGAAAAGGAAATGAAGGAAGGTGGCAGCCATGGAGGAGGAGGCCGAGGAGGAGTTGTTGCCGTTGGAGCGGCAAAAGTAGTGAAGAAACAAAAGGTATCGTTCCATAAGCTGTTCACCTTCGCCGACCGGCTCGACGTGATCTTGATGGTTGTGGGGACGATATCAGCGGCGGCCAATGGGGTGTCGCAGCCGCTCATGACAGTCATCTTCGGCGGACTCATCAACTCCTTTGGCAGCTCCGATCCATCCCAGGCCGTTAAAGAAGTCTCTAAGGTTTGTTTTCTTGCAATATTTTGCAGGTTTTTTTTTTTTTTTTTTTTCTTGGCTTGCAAGTAATGTTGCACGAATTAAGAAATACAACATAATTTTACCAAAAGTTAAACGTTTGGTAAAATCTATTCAGCTTTTAAAATATGGACAAAAATTTTTTTCAAATCAGTCTGGAAGAAATATCCTCCAACTCATGTAAAATAGTGTCAAATGTTTATAAATATTTAAAATGCACATTAAATTCAGTCTAGAAAATATTTCCTCCAGACTGATTTGGAGGAAATTTCTATCTTTAAAATACTACAGGATTCAAAATCACAATTTTGGCGTACAAGATCAGGTACTCGCAAACGCAGTCTAAATGAAAATATGTATAATAATATACCTCCTCTTGGAAGCTAAATGGCACAATTTGACTGCAAAATGACTAGGGTTTTATTTCTTGGCACAATTGAATTACTAATTATATTTGGGTGTTTGATTTTCAGATGTCACTAGAGTTTGTATACTTGGCTATTGGTGCGGGCATAGCTTCATTTCTACGTAAGTGCAAATGTTCCTTTTCTCTCTTGCATGATTGCATGCGTGTTTTCTTTCTTTCTTGAGCATAATTTCTATTGGGAAGTCTTATTCCGGTGTTTACTTAGTTCTAAATGAATATTATTTTAGAAAAAGAAAAAGAAAAAGAAAAAAAAAAAAAAAAAGCAATACTTATTTTTCTCACTTGGTTTTTAAAAAATAATATTTATCTATGATTATAAAGATATCAGGAAAACACTAAGAGAACACCTAGCATTCCTTTTCTATAAGCATCTAATGATCAAACACCTAATTTTCCTATAACTGGCTTTTGATTTGAATCAAATTTCACCATGTGAATTATGTTCAGATTTGATTGCAATTAAATCGCATTCAGATTTGATAGCCTTATTTAATAAAAAAATAAAATAAAAAACCTTAGTTGTATGGCTTTCACTTACCACATTTTTCTTATAAATATGAGTCATTTGTATTGTAACCGTTAGAGCAATTCCTAGGGTAGTGGTGGATGTGGATGTTTAAAACCCAAAATTCTTTTGTACCCATTTTCTCTTGCTCCTGCTATTTTTCTCGTATTTCATATTTTATTCCAAATCTTTACTAGGTATCAGAATTAAAGTTATGAGTTTAAACTCTCGCTCCTACAATTTACCCTACATTTCAATCAACCAGTTCCACACGTTAAAAGAAGTCTTAAAATATTATTAAATAATTGAATTTACCTCTTCTTATCCATTTACGCTTTCATAATTATATAATTGGTGATTTATTCCAAATCTTTTTCAAAGATCACATGTCGATCACTAAGGAGTACTTTTTAACAATTGATGGCTTCCATTTACGCTTGCATTGATATATTGCAGAGGTGGCATGTTGGATAGTTACAGGAGAAAGACAGGCCTCTCGAATTCGTAGTTTGTACTTGAAAACGATACTGAGGCAGGACATTGGCTTCTTTGACACTGAAACAACAACCGGAGAAGTCATCGGGAGGATGTCCGGCGACACCGTGCTGATTCAAGACGCCATGGGTGAAAAGGTAAATTCTCATTCAACACCATTCTCTTTCTTCATCTGGGTTTTCTCTACTTTCCCATGCATGTATGCAAGAAGTTCCATCTCTCCATGTTAATTTGTTTAACATATATATATATATTGACAGGTAGGGAAGTTCGTACAGCTGGTTTCTACATTTGTGGGTGGATTTGTGATTGCGTTTGCGAAAGGATGGCTTCTTTCTCTAGTGTTGCTTTCCTGTATACCTCCCATTGTTATTGCTGGTGGAGCCATGTCTATCCTCATGGCTAAAATGTCAGGCCGTGGACAAGTTGCTTATGCTGATGCTGGGAACATAGTAGAACAGACCGTTGGAGCCATAAGAACAGTAAGTCATCTATATGTTAGTTGTCAACGCTATATGACTAGTACGACTATGATGACGTGACAGTGAAAATTAGTCATTAATGTTTCTTTGGAAAAATTTCACGTAATCTCCTAAAGTTTCATTGCTTTTATAATCATCTTCCAAACTTCAAAAAACTCTCAATTTAGTGTATTCAATTTTAAAAAATATGCAATGTCACTCGTATTGTTAAGGTTTGGGGTTTAATCAGACGGTAAAGGGGTGAAACAACCCTTATACCTCCTTAAAATTTATAACAATACAAAATTACCTTAATTAATATCTTTTTTTATATATATATTAAAAAAAAAAAAAAAAAGGTATTTCATGAACTTTTAAGGTCTTCGCTAGGATTTGTGACATTGTAAATTTTTTAAATCACTAAATTGAGAGATTTTTTAAGTTTGGAAAGTAATTACAAAAGCGATGAAAGTTCAGGGAGATTTAGTGAAGTTTTCTTTTTTACAAAGAAACTTATTGATCCAAAAAGGCTAATTTTCACTGGCAAGTCGACCGGACATTTATAAGTACTACTTGCTTCACCGAAATCCCAGATTCTTGAATATATTTTTAATTTGTGCAAGGTTGCTTCTTTTACTGGGGAGAAGCAAGCAATAGAAAAGTATAACAAGAAGTTGAAAATCGCCTACGCTGCTACAGTTCAACAAGGGCTGGCCACAGGGGTAGGGCTAGGTTTAGTTCTTGTGATTATATTTTGCAGTTATGCCCTCGCGGTATGGTATGGATCCAAACTTATCATTGAAAAAGGATACAGTGGGGGACAAGTCATCAATGTTATCATGTCCATCATGACTGGTGGAATGTAAGTACCCATCATATCATATCATTACAAATATTATATATACTTATAGATTTACACAAACAAAGAAAAAACAAGCGGGACGGTCTCAATCGGTATTCAGTCACCCAAAAATCTGATCCAGATTGCCATAAGATTCGATACTGATGATTTGTTTTTATGAAAGAACGTAGAATGCAGTTTTAGATACTTTTTGTTTTAGTGATACTCGTATTGTGTGATAAATTACTTCATTTGTGTTTTAAATTATATTTATCGTATTTTTAGTCCGGTTCTTACAATAATGATTTTCTGGCTCCGGTACTTACTCCCATATGTTTGTTTGTGATCTTCTGGACTAGGTCATTGGGCCAGACATCCCCTTGTATGAATGCATTTGCATCAGGGCAAGCTGCAGCATATAAAATGTTTGACACAATCAAACGAGAACCAAAGATTGATGCCTATGACACAAGTGGGATTGTATTGAAGGACATAAGAGGTGAGATAGAACTAAAAGATGTGCACTTCAGGTACCCTGCAAGGCCAGATGTGCAGATTTTTTCTGGATTCTCATTGCATGTTCCAAGTGGCAAAACTGTTGCCCTAGTTGGGCAGAGTGGAAGTGGGAAATCTACAGTGATCAGCCTAGTAGAAAGATTTTATGATCCTGATGAGGGTCAAGTGCTTGTAGATGGTGTGAGTTTGAAGAAGTTGCATCTTAAATGGATAAGGGACAAGATTGGCCTTGTTAGTCAGGAACCTAATTTGTTTACAACAACTATAAAGGAAAACATAGGATATGGGAAAGAAAATGCAACTGATGAGGAGATTAGAAATGCAATTGAGCTTGCTAATGCAGCAAAATTCATAGACAAACTGCCCAAGGTAATGTTAAATTCCTAGTCCTTTGTGTTTTTGGTGCTTCATAAGTCTTTTAGTAATTGAAATTCAAGAAGAGGGTTGGCTGCATTTTGTTTACAGGGCCTTGACACAATGGTAGGGGAGCATGGAACTCAGCTTTCTGGTGGACAAAAGCAAAGAATTGCAATTGCAAGGGCCATTCTGAAGAACCCTAGAATCCTGCTCCTCGATGAGGCAACAAGTGCATTGGATGCTGAGTCTGAACGCATAGTTCAAGATGCACTGGTGAACATTATGGAAAATAGAACAACTTTGGTTGTTGCACATCGTTTGACAACTATTAGGAATGCTAACATTATTGCAGTGGTGCAGCAAGGGAAAATTGTGGAGAAAGGTAAAACTCAACCTGCTATTTTTATACCCAAATTGCCAAACTTGTTGCAACGCCCTTGGCCCGTTAGGGTGAGGTTTGTCAACTTGTTATCGTAGAGGCGCAAAGCATTATAAGGTTTAATTACCACTACCAACTTAAATTTAATTGTTTCAGTAAACCTTATAATGGTTTGCGCATCTAAGAGCACTAGCAACAATACTCTATAGCTCATTTCCTTCCTTATGTTTAGGAAAAATTAAAAATCAAAATCAAAAAATAAAACATTAAAACACACCCACATCAGAATCCTCATATTTAACCTATATCAATGGGTAGCTACAATGTTTCCCAATGCATTAGGAAACACTGTAGCTACACAATACTTCATTAAATTATAAACAAATCATTCTCTCTCCTCTCTTCTTCACGCATCCCTATGAAAACAGTGTAATGATAAAAAAAAATAAAAAAGAAAAAAAAATAGAGATAAGAGTAAAAAATAGTATTTGATTGATATAAGAAAAAATAAGAGAATCTATTGTGAAGTGTTTTTTTATAAGGAATCAAAAAGTAGTTTTATTCCCTAAATGTAGGAAAAATAGTTAGGAAGCTGCTGCTAGTGCTCTAAGAGGCCGGAGGCGTGGCGTTACACATGTGATCAATCACCAAAATTATTAAGTGTTTTGAAAATTTGAATTCTAGGAACTCATGTGGAGTTGATAAGAGATTCAGATGGGGCTTACTCCCAGCTGGTTCGTCTGCAAGGAAGAGCTAAAGCAGAAACCACTGAAACCTCTGACACAGATAACAAGGCAGATACAAATTTAGATAAGAGCATGGCCAAACTTGGGAGCCAAAGAAGATCTCTGGCGAGGTCCTTAAGCAGAGGTTCATCCGGTAGCCAGGGGTCTTTCGCAATGAATTATGCAGTCCCCGGCGTCCCGATCAGTTTTCTTGAGACTGAAGATATAGATGAGAAGGATTATGAAATAACAGATATGGATATTGAGAAGCGTAAAAAGGCTTCCACAAAACGGTTGGCCTACCTGAACAAGCCTGAGATTCCAGTTTTGCTGTTGGGATCTGTTGGTGCAGCCGTACAAGGTGTGATCTTCCCCATCTTTGGCCTCTTACTCTCATCAGCAATAGGAATGTTCTTTGAACCTCCAAGCCAGCTGCGAAAAGATTCTCAATATTGGGCAAGTGTGTATGCAGGTTTGGGTTGCATTGCTCTAGTGGCCATTCCTGTACAGAATTACTTCTTTGGAGTTGCAGGTGGGAAATTGATACTGCGAATTCGTTCCATGACATTTGAGAAGATTGTGCACCAACAAATAAGTTGGTTCGATGATCCTGCAAACTCAAGGTGTGTTAAACATATGGTAATTCTTATGTGTTTTTGATACTTAAACTCTTAAGTCTCCACATATCGCTTAAGCTTATAGAAAATGGTAAATTAAACATATGGTAATTCAAACTCATAATCTCTGCTCTGATACCATACTAAATTACTACTTATATCACAAAAACTACTTTAACCCATAGACAAAGATTTTCTCCAAACTGTTTGGAGGAAAATTGCCATGTGTCCTTTACGATGTAATATGTTTGCACTTTTTCAGCGGCGCAATTGGTGCAAGGTTGTCTACTGATGCTTCCACAATCCGAAGTCTTGTTGGTGATACCCTGGCTCTAGTTGTGCAGAATATAGCAACAGTCATTGCAGGGCTAGTCATAGCATTTACAGCAAACTGGATGCTGGCTTTTATAATTCTAGCTGTGTTGCCCTTGGTGTTAATACAAGGAGCCCTTCAGGCCAAGTTTAGCAAGGGGTTTAGTGCGGATGCCAAGGTCGGTTTCCTCCTCAAACTTCTTCTGCAAATTTATGAAAGGAATGTGTTGGATAAATCATCACTTATCTCAAAAGCTTAAGCTAATAGGAATGGTGAATGATGGAGACAATGTTATCTCACAACTTATCCCAAAAGGTTAACCGTTTCAGGTGATGTATGAAGAAGCGAGTCAAGTGGCAAATGATGCCGTCGGTAGCATCAGAACTGTTGCATCATTTTGCTCTGAAGAGAAGGTGATGGGTTTGTACCAGAAGAAGTGTGATGGCCCCAAGAAACAAGGAGTTCGATTAGGACTGATAAGTGGGATAGGTTTGGGCTTCTCTTTCTTTGCACTCTACTGCACCAACGCATTCTGTTTCTACATTGGTTCTGTTCTTGTGCAACATGGGAAAGCAACATTTGGGGAAGTTTTCAAGGTACTGTTTGGTTCTTTCCTCTCATCTCCATGTAGGGTTGCTTTCCTTCTAGTTCTAACCAATGAGAATTTCTGCAGGTTTTCTTTGCTTTGACAATATCAGCAGTAGGGGTTTCCCAGAGTAGTGCCTTGGCTCCAGACAGCAACAAAGCCAAGGATTCAGCAGTTTCAATACTTGATATTCTTGACAGCAGACCTAAGATAGATTCAAGCAGCACTGATGGCATCACACTACCATCTGTCACTGGGAATATTAAGCTAGTTTGTGTCAGCTTTAGATACCCCACACGTCCAGATATTCCAATCTTCACAAACCTGAGTTTGAATATCCCCTCTGGAAAGGTATAACATCAGGACCATTTCTTTTCTTTTTTCTCCCTTACTGATCTCTTCTTGGTAATGTTTCAAGTTGTTGAAAAACTCTGATGTTTGTATGCTCAGCTAAGGGTGGCAATTCTTGTTCGTGTGTCGGGTTCAGATCATGTCAAGATATTAGTATAAATATATATAGATCAACTAGAACCCGATCCATTTAATTATATGGATCATACTCCACAACCCTAACCAACTATTTTCATGTCGAGTTCGCAGTTCATGTAAAAATTGCCAACTCTGCATTTGTCTGAAACTTGTCTGCTCTTCCACTTGACATATACCCTAGTAATCATAAGAGTTCAAAACACATTTCAACTATCTTATCTAGCATGTAGCTCTGCTTTGTCTATGTGCATATATTGATAAATTAGTTATGAAAACACATTTGAGCTGGAAATTCTTTTTGCAGACGGTTGCTTTGGTTGGAGAAAGTGGCAGTGGGAAATCAACAATAATCAGCCTCATAGAGAGATTTTATGATCCTGATTCAGGTACTATACTGTTGGATGGTGTGAAGATCCAAACTTTCAGGATAAGCTGGCTTAGACAACAGATGGGTTTGGTCAGTCAAGAACCTATCCTCTTCAATGAAACCATTCGTACCAACATAGCCTATGGCAGCCAAGGGGATTCTACCGAGGAAGAGATCATTGCAGCCACAAGAGCAGCAAATGCACACAACTTCATATCCTCTCTGCCTCAAGGCTATGACACCTCTGTAGGGGAACGAGGAGTGCAGTTATCCGGCGGCCAAAAGCAACGGATTGCCATTGCAAGGGCTATACTAAAGGACCCAAGAATCCTTTTGCTCGATGAGGCCACAAGTGCACTAGATGCCGAGTCTGAACGAGTAGTACAGGATGCTCTGGATAGAGTGATGGTAAATAGGACGACTGTCATTGTTGCTCACCGCCTTACCACGATCAAAGGAGCTGATATAATCTCGGTGGTGAAGAACGGCATAATCGCCGAGAAGGGAAGCCATGATGAGCTGATGAAGATCAGTGATGGGTCCTATGCCTCCTTAGTAGCACTTCATATGAGTTCTTCAGCATAAGGTGAAAACGAGAACCAAAAATAAAACAGTAGGACAAGCCCTATCTTGCTTTGCAACCATGGATAACTTTAGGTGATGTAAGAAGAGCTTTACTAGCAAAAAAACCGGTTTCGCTCTAAATGTAAATGGGAAGTTGTTTATACAGTAGAAACAGTCGGATCCCATAACTCTAACCCGTTAATATCGTGTTATATTTGTGTCGGGTTCCCAGATAAGATCGTGTCAAAAATTGTCTACCGTAAATGTCACATTTCAGGCTTGGCTTGTGTCAAAGTATAGATATATACTTTTATAAGTCAAACTTAATTCGACGCACTTAATTGAATCCATCAACTTTAATTCGTTAATTTTTATATTGGGTTCATATCGAATTTACAGTTCATGCAAAAATTATTTCCCCTAGTTTACCTCATGTAAAGTGCATATGTACAAGCATATCAATCTTTATGGAGTAATTCTAAAAGTCACTTTTGTGTCCCTCAAAAAATGAGATGACTTTTAAAATCATCATTCGATCAAAATCTAATAGTGATCAATCATAAGCCTAATAATAATTTTAAGAACCACATCATCCTTGGATGAATACAAGAGAGACATAAGGACTTGTAACATTACTCATCTTAATGTGCTTTATGCCGTTATTGTATTATTATTTGTTAAATTTATCTGAGTAACTTTTTAATTTATCTGTAAAACAACAATATTTTTACTATTTTGTTATTTTGTTCAGTAAGATGATTTTGTTGAAGAAGACATGTACCTGACCCCTCATTAGTTGAAACATGATTTATGGATCCAATCCAACTTAGTTGGAATTAAGACATAGTCGAGTTAGATGATTTCAATAGAGGATCCAGCTTACATCCAAAACAATGGTAAAAGATTTAATTTTACACAAACACGTGGGTGACCAAAATTTACACACTTATCATGCCGGTCAAGAGCAACACCTCGTTTTCAATGGTTGCTCCAATCCCTCCATCATCTTCCTGAGTTTATAAGTGAAGACACCGGCAAGAACTCCATGCCTGCTCCAACCCTTCAATGGCTGCTCCAACATCTTCCGTTGCACACTTTACTTCCGAAACTCAAAGATGATGGAAAGGTCGGAGCAAACGAGGTGCTACTCTTGAAAACAAATGGTGTTTGTTTGCCAAAGGTTTTTTAATATTAAATCTGGACCATTGAATACTTTTACAGGAGATGTCTGGTTACTAAAGTAACCGGATGTAAGCCAAATCCTTCAATAAAACAAAATAAAGGAGTAAGAGAAGAAACTCAGAAACAACCTCAAGTTTCCGAAGGAAGCATAATCTTACAATAGACAACAATGAGTATATGCTACACAAAAGCGAGCCTTCTTTATGCAAAAATGACTGTTCTCCTTAAGTAAATATGAACAAACACACATACACAAGACATTCATAGCATTATGCCTTCACAACAGAATGCATAAGAAAAGGAAACAACATAATTTGAGAAACCCTTGCAGCAATAAAACTAGCAATGAAACCCCTACTATTATATGATTAAAACAGTGTTTCTTTTTTTCAAATTGGAGGCACGACAAACTAAGTAACCAGCTGAATATTTGGGTACCACTTAGTAAACTTCACCAGCCCCATTACTCGTAGGAATCCTTTGGCGCTTCTCCACATATCCTGATGGAAACCACCCGGCTTTACCTCTGCATTCACCTTCTGACCATCCTGATGGGCTTACCTGGAAAACAAGTGAAGTTTCAGAGTTACCGAACAAGCAAATATAAGGTGTCAAACCCAAACATTGAAAAATACAAGATCCATAAACTTTAGTTGTTTTCCTCCTTTTTTTAGCATCTAAACAAAAGCATGGCCTCTGTTTGCTTCATCGATGAATCTATTTCCTTCATGACAACAAAGTGGGCATTTCAATGATGTTGGTGAAAATAAGAACTAAAATTGATGGTTAGACGTCAACTTCTTTACATTAGGGAAAAACATAAAAACATTGAACACACTTTTTCAAATTTTTAAAAGTTTTAATAACATCATGATCAATTGGATGTCTTATAGTTGTCACAGTTTCAGCAGAAAAATATATGCAAGGAAACAGGAAAATGGAGAAGGGGAATAGAATACATAGGGATCATGTGATACCAACAAACAGGAGAGGATGATTCAAAAACCTAAAAGTAAACCTATTATATGAGAATGAAGAGGACAGGACCATCAGGAGAATTAAGTATTCCATTCGTTCCAGCTACTAGAGGTGCATTAAATGAGAACCGTGACTCGCAAGGAGAGTATCCCACCACATAGAGACATGTCATGGAACGCTAAGATGGATGTAGAGCAAGCCAAAATGAATATACATGTACGTGTATGTGTGTGTATTTATAAAGAAAAGTGGACTTCCATATTTTACTGCTATAAAATTGTATCCAGCATATTTCCATCTCTTCCAACCATGTCACAGTGTGCTTATCCATTAAGGAGATGCTGCCTATATGCAAGTATGTGTCTCAGAAGTAAGATATGCGTCTCAAGGAGGAGATAAAGCACCTTCCGCACAACAAGGTAGTCACCCACTGACAAGCTCAGTTCCTTCTCAGATTCAGCACTAAAAGGATGTGTTGCCTGCAAGAGGTAAATAAAAAATTTAGTGAAATGATGCTGTGATATCTATTCAACAACAAAGTGTTCTAAGGAGTCAGTTCAAGGAAGAATGGCTTAAAAGTTACAGTGGCTACTGGATCAATTTCCAATGGCATACTCTTAAGAAGAAGCAAAATTTCTTGGTAACAAGACAAATGAGAGTATATCCACATCAGAATCCTACACTCTAAGATGCTGTGTTGTTTACCATCCCAATTTCTCTCATAAGGATGTGTCAATTCTATGTCCAAATTTTACTTCAACAGTATCCTTTTCCACATTAATAAAAAAAAAAATCACTTCATGTAAGAGGAAACTTTTATAGAGAAGAGTAACACCCTGTGAACTGAGAGCTAACCCTTACACATAAAGGAGTAGAAAAACACTACGCAACGTGAACTGGCACACACTTTGCCCTTAAAAATGGAATTATAATTTGGCATCTACTACAAAAAATGGCATTGGAAAGTTTCTAGTGAGGATGAGAGCCACAAGTTTTGTCTTTCATTTTCTAATATGGTCTCTGAAATGATTGGCATTGCAAAACGTCACTTGTTCTTATTGTAGCTTATTGTAGCTTTATTTCCATTTCTTTTTGGTTGGGTTTTCCTTTCTCTTCCCCTTGTTTGAAAAGGCACAATAGAGAATTGCAAGAAATCTCACTGAATACCAAATGGGGAATGGATAGGAAATGATAAATTTTGAAAGACAGACAATGGTGTAATGCCTTTATGCCATTGCAGAGGATAGAGATGAAATGTGGCCGTCATACAAATCCAAGGATTGTCCAAGCTCTTAGAATTTGAAGTTCAGAAGAAATCATGACTGGGAGATCTCAAGTCTTCAGACTCATTGAGCTGCTCTTCCATTCATTTGAGGATGTAGATGAAGAGTTAAGGTGGTAGCTGCCTTTCTAAAAAATTTCTACTCAGTCAGATCATTCTACTACACCTTACAGCCCCAAGTAAGACTCTCCTCTTAGAAGTTTTCCCCTGCTCTTATTCCCTTCAACATCTGGCTTTTATAGATAAGTTCTAAGGACATAACTTAAATCAGCTTGATAGTAAGAGATATAGGAAGTTAACAGAGAACGTCAGGGCACATGAACCCAGGCTCTAAAAACAGGCAATCATTTTATACACCATCAATTTGCCTCTCTAATCCTAGAAACTCTTGATTTGGGATATCAACGGTATTTCAAGCTTCTTTGGAAGATAATTCGGCTGTCATTGGTTCTTGCACATTAAGGCTCTTCACCCCAACGCAAGTCATGGCTAAGAAGCAGCCCCTCCATGTTGCTATGTAAAAGCTTTGGTAAGCTAAGGAATGCTAAAACCTTTAAAGGGAGCTCATCATTTTATCATCTTTCAACTATTCCTAGAAAATGCCACTGTTGTCCATATAGCCTTAGTGCGATGCTATTCCTCTTCTTTAAGAGGCCCTCGTAACTTGTGTCTCCTGATAACAAATGTAATAGAGTTTCAGGCCATTAGCTCTTCATCTTCTAGAAATGGCTGCTTCATAAAGAATCAAAGGAAGTCTGCAACTTTTATGATTTCGCCTTCCTCTTCTTTCTGTTAAGCATTCACCTTAATACACTTATTGATAACTCTTCCATGTGCAATTTTTTTTTTTATAAGTTGCAGATGCAGCCAGTGGGTCTTGACTCACAAGCTTACCCTCTGCCCATCCCAAGGAAGGAGGGGGGGGTGGCGTGCAGTTGAGCTAGAGCTCATTGGCATAAATCTTCCATGTGCAATTATCCAGCCATCCTAAAATTTGAGCATTCATTATTCTGTGCCATACACAAGCATTCATTATTTACTTCTCTTCAAGAGAAGAAAGGCAAAAAAGAATACTGATCGAGCGTGGGTGTTACAGTTGAAGTTGCCATACACAAAAAATGTTTTCTCCAAATTCTTATCACCATAATCTGCCCGCCTCTTAAACCACCTTTCCAACTCTAGTCTTCCACCTAATCCTTGAAGGAATAATCCAATAAGTTGTCCAATTTAAGCTCATCATCTACTGAAAAATTTACCTCTTTCCTGACTCCAGATTTCCAAACAACTCTCAATCCTGTTGAGGAGCTATTAAGTTCCTGGCAACACTAGAGATCAGAAAATGCCTAAACATAGAACTCAATCAGATATATCTTCAAGTCCATGTAGACCACTTCGCACGAAAGTTTTGGGCAAAAATCTAGTCCTCTCGCTTACCAGAAGCAATCTCTACTCTGGTCTAAAAATCACTCACGGTTAAGTATTAACTCAAAATGGTAATCCATTAAGCGCACAGAAGGGGAAGTTTTCACGAAATTGATATCCACTAATCACTTGATTGCATCTTCCTCTAAAAGAACACAATTGAGGGATTTCCACATTCTGTCACTCTGATCAAACCGCTAAGAGTCTTGGATTATTTAGTTAAAACTTCAATTGGTAAGTCTTGAGTATTGATGCAATATAATTGAGACAATATCTAAATCTTATTTGAAATTTACCGAAAAATGAAAGTTTTTTTCCTTGAACTCCTCGCTAAAACAACCATTAAAAGTTCCAAGGCTAGGTACTAGTTGCATACCTCAGCCAAGAAGTACGTTGTTTTATCTGAGCAGATATCTGACATAATCACAGGGGGGGCAGACTCTTTCCGCTGTTTCTCTGTGACCATCTGCCACAAGTTCCAGGCCAATAAATAATTTTATATAGCTTAAAATGACTAGAATTCTCTTATGAAAACAACAGAGCCAGGAACAAACCTCAGCTTCAACCTCACCAAGAATAGCAGCTATTCTTAGATGATAATTCTTTTCTCCTTCAACCTTCAAAAGCAAAAGTTCAAAAAAATCAGACTCCAAAATCACCATGCCGGGAAACTTGTAGCACCCAAAACTCTCTGCATATACCATTGAAACAAGCCTCTGTAAAGTCAGTCTTTGCTGCTGGGCTTCGACAGCTGCCATTGCAGCTGAAGCTTCTTTACCCAGTACAGCCATGTTCGCTTTTAGTTCGTGCATCCTTGCTTCCGCTGCATGCAGCTTTGCAACATTTTCAGGAGTTGGAGATTCCCTTACTCGTGCTTGCCTTCTGGAAACTTCTGCTGCCTGTTTACTTTTTGTGGTCAATATGAAGAATGAGTTTACAATGCTTACATTCAAAATAGGAGGGAAGAAGTGAATATGAGAAAAAAGTGAGTTAAAGTATAATGATTATCTAATATAGCATGCTACTGATGCATAGGATGGCCAGTGTTTTGATTACCTGTGCCTCTGCTTCCTGTCTCATTCGACTATAACGTTGAGCAAGATGACGAGCATCTTCCAAAGGAGTGCCGATGATCATTGCTCTCAAGGGATCTAAAACCTGTGGAAAAAAACATTAGGGTTCACACTTGTATCTTAATTTGTTGATGAATGTGGGTTCCTGTAGAAAATGAACAGGGCTTCACTATATTCAACTTTATTTGTAGTTCATGAGAGTGGTAGACTAATCCTGACCTCCAAAACTTTAGCTCTAGCCATTGCAATTATTTTAAAATTTGGATACCTGACATTGAGAGCTTCTAAAGTTTTGGGGGAGTGATTGCAAAAGCAATGAAAGATTAGGGAGGATAAGTGAAGTTTCCCCAATAAATAATCATCATATAAGAGTTCACTACCCCGCACCACAAAACTAGCTTGCTGCAATGCTTACTAGTCATTGAAATACACACCAAATAATGTTAAAGTATCTTACATAGCTAGGGATCCTAAGAACTCCACAACTCATGTAACCCAAGTAGAAGCCACTCTTTCCCTTCCATGTTATAAATACAAACCTCTGGCTTCTGTGGCTGACAGGTCAACCACTCAAAACTTATCTCAACTATTTTTTTTTTTTTTTTAATTAAAGTAACAATTTTTGTGAGCTATCATTTGTCCTCGTAAGTGTGTAAGTTCCTACATGGAAGCTAAATAAAATTCTCAGTGCTGATACCAGAAATCAAAAGGCAAGAATGATATGCATCAACCAAGAGACGTTGAAAGCATATCAAATTTCTAGAACTGACTAATAAGATTGAAGTTAGGATTTCTAAAATTTGCCAAAGCATCAATTCGAGATGGGAGAGTTGGGAACTAAAATAGTCAATGTGCAATTAGGCAGCATCTAGGACAATAACATCCAACAGGATACGGCAGATTCATTGTTTCATTCAGAACCCTCCAATATTTTACATGTATGTAATAAAAATTTAAAAATGTCCAACTAGTACTTATCCAAAAAGCTCTCATTTCAATTAATACAATTTTTTTAATAAGTATTTCGATTAGCACAATGAAAAAGACAACCTGTGAAGATAACAGTTTATTAAAGTCCTCCTGCTCCTTTTCCACATGATTACGAGCATCTCCATATATAGATGCAGCCTTAGCTAAAACACTATCATTTATGTTCTCAGCTCCATATCTGCAGCAATCCTCAGACAACTTGGTTCCTAACTACCAAAAACATTATAAATAGTGAGCACAAGCATAAAGGCACCATTTTCTTCAAATCATGTTTTATCTGTAAAATATATCTAATAAACCCAATTGCATATCACTTCCAATCCCACCCATGTGATACATATATAGTAGTGCAGATAGTATACTTAGTTCATCACCTGTTTCTATATGCTTATAACCTATGGCAGTAAATGCTTCCGCTGCTCTAACAATATCTTTTTGGAAATCCTGAAAAAGAAAAGGTGACGAAAAAGATCATTACATGCAATCAGAAGTAGAAATTAAAGAATACCATGATAGTTACTTCCAGAGAATTAATGAACTACAGACAGTATGACAAAAATGTTCAACATAAATGTTACATAGTCGTGTAGAATAGCTTAAGAATCATGGCCCCATGCTTGTGAACAGCAAAAGGATGATTAACAAAGCCAACACTCATGTTCACCAAAATTAGATGTTCTCCTTCATCATTTGCTTCGCCCTCCAATATCAACATACCTGAATACTTGAGTTTCTAAAAAACCTATGTAGACCACTATCTTTAATATATTTTCTAAGAAAGAAATCACAAAACCAACTACAGACAACCTACTAATACAATCTCCTTCCAATTGCTAGAAGCTTTAGAACCAGAAACTTCATCAGAAAATTAAACAAAGCTCAAACATTCCCTTCAAGTATTAATAGAGTTCATGAGCAATTTAAGGGCAGCTCATTCATGAGAAAACAATAGAAGACCAAACCATCATCTAATTATCAACCAAGAAGCAGAGTTTGCCGCTACTTTCAAAAATAAGAGATAATAAAAGATTTCAAGCTCAATTTTTAAATAAACAGTGAAACAGCAAAAACATCTCTACCCTTCCTGAGCGAGTGGATTTGTACAGTTTGTCTAGCTGTTGATGTCTGTGCATCTCGACCTCATCGATGACCATTACATCTGAGCTATCATAACCAGTTCCACCAAACTGCTTTATCACAGCCTGCAAATCCAAATAATAAAGAAAAATTATATACTTCGCTTCTACTATCTTACATTAAAATAAAAATCTTCCATTTTCTAGAACACACAAAACTGTCAAAGAAAGCCTTCAATTCAAAATGCAAATACAAATAATGAATGTTAATTCAAAACACTGTTTGGCCCCAGAGAAACCGTATGAAAAAGGAATAGAATATATAAATTTTCATTCTTGACCCCGCCATAACAAAACCCTCCACTAGAATAACTTAAGCACAAAATGAGGCCTGATTCATCAGTTTTCTTTGTTTTAACCTCAAAATTAAAACCACTTTCTGCTCCTTAATATCCTAACGTTTCAGGGCAACCAAATGGAGCATTAACTAAAATGAACAAACCAAAAGGAACAAAAACAAAAAAAAAAAAAACAAAAACAAAAACAAAAGAACCACGAAATTAAAGAATCTCCACTAATGTGAGCCATAACACGAAGTTTATTCTCCTTCGCTCATACGTTTTCTCAGAAACCAAACGGAGCATTAATTAAAATGAAGAACGAGCCTAAATGCCAAGCATTAAATTAGCTTTATTTGTTTGAAAACCTAAAATTACAACCACTTTCTTCTCCTTTTCTTTTCTTGATATCCTATAATTTCTCCTCGGCAACCAAACGGAGCATCAATTAAAATGAATAACGAACCAAAAGCAAATTTAAAATAAAAATAAAAAAAATAAAAAATTGAAGAATCTCCGCTAATGTGAGCCCGAACACGAAGTTTATTCACCTTTTCGCACACATTTTCTCAGAAACCAAACGAGCAGAGAACAAGAAGTAACAAGAGAGACTATAGTAAGCTAAACCTGCTGTTGTTTGGCGACTTGGTCCCTGAGCTTACTGGCTTGTTTTCTCAGAGCGTCCATGGCTTGCTCTTTTGCTCCGTCTCCGATCCTTGACTTCGCAACGACAGCGTTTCGAATGATCGGAGGCAGCGCGAGTGGATCGGAGAGCGTTGGTCGAGATCTGCCAGCTGCGTAAACGATAGAAGCTCTGCGATTTCGTCGTAGCTGGGTTTGTCGTAACGACAATTTTTCTTTGGGAAAGGTTTGTGTGGTTATCAGGTGTAGGAATTCCAAGACTTTTGGGCCGTTGGATGGTCGCTGGTGATCGATCTATCAATCTGGTTTTTTTTTTTTTTCTTTTTTTGAAAAATATAATTTACCTTACCTACAATAAGTTTCATGGTATCAAAATACCAGCTCTCACGGTCACGGGTACGCATAAATAACAAATTACTTCATATTGTCAAATTACATAAAAATCTTGATGAAATTTTTATTGGTGTGACACATCTCAAAGTCAATGAAATCTCGACACATATCATTCATAATAAAATATATAACGTATAACAATTATAAATTTATAAAATATTATGTTTTGAATTTGTATTTTTTTTTTTTTTTAAACGTTTACTAGATTTGTAATGTTGTTGAATTTACATTTGAACAACAATTCTTCGTATGTTTGTTCGGTTGGAAGTAAATTTCGAGTGCTTTATTGTTAATTTAAGGTGGATGAACCAATCATAGGATATTTGTACTTTCTTTGTTATTTTTAAGCGGAATGTGTAATCAAGATATGGGTTTCATTTAAAACACTAAAATATGCCAAAAACAGTTTTAAAATCGTGTAAAATATGCCCAAAAAAAATACACAAAGAAAGCTCAAAATACTAAATATATGCCTAAAAGGCCGTTGCACCAAACATGCCCTAAAAATAGGTCCAAAAAATGCTCAAAACACTAAAATAAGCTAAAAATGCCCTAACACCCAGGGGCGGAACCTCAACAAGCATGGAAGGCATTATCCCTCCCAAAAATTATATGTTTTTATAGGATAACTCCTTTAAAATTATTTGTGTCTTCCTTACCTAAAAGCGGCACCGTATTGCGGGTTGTTGCGATTTAAGCCCTCAAGGTAGAAGTTCAAGGTGAGAGTGGCTGGTCGAACTTGGATGCTGAGCGAGCGGTACGTGGAAACACACTCTCAACCTTGATGATTTTGAGCATTAGTTGTTCTATTTGTAAATCTCACAGATTTATTTCTTAACTCATTGTAATTTCCTTTTGCGATTCCTCATTGTACATGCATGATTATAAATAAAACTCTTGGCTGTAATATGGTCTCCGTCGGTCCAAGTATACTTCTTACGTTGATTCATTCTAAAAAAAATCATCATTTTTATCTTTAACCTATAATTCATTAAATTAATAATTATTCTAAGAGTTTGGAAAGAATAAAATTATGGAATAAAAGCTACATACACACATTATTGTAAAAAAATTGGAGAGCTAGAGATGTATTTTTTAGATTTTGAAAAGAAATTAGGTAATATTTTCAAAATTACTTGGTCCTCAAGAGGTAGCTCAATCGGCTAGAGACCACACCTCATGAAGCGGTGGTTACTAGTTCGAAACCCCCATCTCTCTCTTGTGTGGACATGTCAAAAAAAAAAAAAGTAATATTTTCAAATATTTGACTTTTTCTCAAGAGTTTTTCTCACCTTTAGGGGACCATGGTCCACCGTCACCCCTGTCCTCCGCCATGTAGCCGTGAAAGTTTGTGACCTTTTGTTTTTCTTTATGTTCAAACTACATACATACAAATAAAATAAAATAAAATAAAAGTCTTACTATTTGGGGGCAACAAAAGTCTATTACAACCTTATTGGGTGTGCGTTTGAGTGGCATAAAAGTGCGTTTAACACTAAAAAAAATCATTTGAATAAGTACTCGTTTGGTAAGAAAAATTGAAAATGCTTTTAAGGATAAAAAAAAAAACAAAAAAAAAATAGTAAAAACGCATTTTTGGCAAAAGGTTAAAAGTGAAGCTTTTGCCGAAAAACTTAAAAATGAACTGAAAATCATAACCATTAACTGAATATTCTCCGGCCCAAAATGAACTGAAGATGATCGGTCCAGTAAACTCAGCCTCCGTCACTTCCTCGCTGAATAATTAACGCCCAAACAAATAAGCATGAGATGGGCCAAATCCCTAATAAAGTGAAGTGGTGCCACATCATTGGAAAGGATTTAGCTTTAAATGGAATGATGTGTCTACGTCTCTCATGATTTTTTGCTTTCCAAAAGGATTTCTACTTTTCTTTTCTTTTTTCTTGTTTTCCCATTATGAGGGTTTAGATAAGCAATATATGATCTTTATTGACCGAGTCTGAAGGCTGATTTCAACAAGAAATTATCTTCTTCTTTTTTTCTGCCGACTATATATATATATATAATATCATGAGAGATCTTAGGGCATATGTGTAACTAGCATACATGATACAACCGATTGTGTTTTATTTATTTCTAATTAAAAAGGATAGAATGAGTGACCAATTGTGATTATATTATCTAGGTGTGACTATGATAGCATTTATCCACTGAGAATTGTTCAAGATAGGCCTAGACAACAAAGAACTGCAAATATTCCCTCAAAACAATTGAATTATAGCTTTACCCAATCCTACTAGAACATTAGTAAAACTCAAGATGGCTAACACTAATTAGAAGTAAGTGATTCCCGTTTCGGATTTTGAATTTACTCTTTAGTGTGTGTCTAACCACATGAAAATTAACTTGAGACTATTAAACCATCGCCATTGACGGTCAACCCATTGTGTTTTGATTAAGAAGTTGATTTGATTTTGATCTCGTTCCACTACCTAGGAAATGGTTTGATGAAACCCTTTTAGGTTTTGTATTTGTGTTTGCAAATCCCAGTATCAAAACATGAGTCATTTAAGTTAAAATTGATAAATTAGTAATTGAGTTAGAGTTGAGTCTTGTTTGAAATTTAATTTAAAACTTGTAATTTGTGAAGACTCATTCAACCCACGCTCAAGCGAGAAAGTATCACGCATAACCCGAAATGTCGGTTGACTCACATTCAACCCATATTCGAATGTTTAGTTCCAACCTCAAACAAAAACTTCGCTTGATTCCTCACTCAACAATCGCTCAAGCAAGTCCAAACAAAGACTTCACTCTCCTTATTACCAAATCACTAGCAAATCATTAATCCTTCTTCAAAGGGTTCGGTTTTAAAGAAATTTATAATGAAATAATAAATTGCAGGATAATAAAATAAGACACAAGATTTTACGTGGTTCGGTTTATGACTTACGTCAACAGATAAAGCCAAAGGGCTACATTAGGCTCTTATTTGAATGATTTGTTTACAATACAGATGATCTCTATTTATAGAGACGTGGAGATAATACAAAAAGATATGATTGATAAAATCGAATTAGTATTGAATATTTCTAATTTGATTTTATCAATTACAATCAATACAAAGATATTCTCATAATATCAAATCTCACATCATATATTCTAACATTTTTCCTCAAACTCAAGGTGAAAGATGCTGAAACTTTGAGTTTGATTTTCTTCAAATGTAGTGGTTGGAGGCGGTCGGCGACGTGATATGAGATGCGCCTTCAATAAAATTACTAATTAGGCCAACTATAGGCCAAAACGAAAAGTCAATTATGGGCTGAAATGTGCTTGGGTTTTAAGCAATACCCCAAGGCTGAAAAAGAAATCAGCCAACTATGGGCAAAAAATGAAAGCCAACTGTGGGTTAAAGAAGGCCTGGGTTTTAAACAATACCACAAATGCCAAACAAAAAGAAAGCCAATTTTTGGTTGGAGTGAGAGCCAACTTTGGGCTGAAGTGAGAGCCAACTTTAGGTAAATGACCTAGGTTTTAAACAATAACATAGAGCCGAGCAAAAATAGGCTAATTATGGGCCAATGGATGGGCAACTTGGCCTCTTTTGATTTAGATTTTTTTTTTTTTTTTTTCTTTTCTTTTCTTTCAACCGAGCTTCTTTTTTTTTTTTTTTTTTTTTTTCAGAGTTTCAACTTTTTATTTTTTATTTTTTAACAAACTAAAGAACTACTTGTTGAACCAAAAGACAAAATTAACCTTCTTTGCATCTCCACCAGTAGAGGCAGTGGCGGAGCCACTTAATGCTTTGGGGGTGCCCAAAGCTTTTTATTTATTTTTATTTTTTTGCTATTTTTCTCCCAAGTTCCACACATACTCCCATAAAAAAGGAAAAAAAAAATTATTCCCTCCTACTTACGCAAGTTACCATTCAGCACCTTCAAAAAAAATTTAGTGGCATCCTCAATATAAATTGTCTGGTTCCGCCACTAAGTAGAGGAAAAAAGCGGCAATGCTTGTGAGATCGGTCGAGGTGACACACGTGGGTCGTCGGTGAAAGCTAGAAGTATGACGACTTGGTGCAGTGAAGGAAGCGACATAAACAGGGACTAGTGGATGGCTGGAGAAACGTTGCTTGAGACGGGCCATGGATGGCCGACCTAGGCGCAGGTGGGATGGCAAAACATGGCTGTCTGGGGGGTGAGATCACTAGAGGCAGGAGGAAGATCACCGGAGGCGCGACAGACGGTTTGATGGAGCAGCTCATTTGTAGTGTCTATGTTGTCTCGGATGCATGACAAAACAAGGAGTCACGTGGTTCTGCTTCTCATGGGATCCATGTGTTGGATGAAAACTTCATCAACAACCACTAGAATTTGACGGAACAATTTTTTTTTTTTTTTGGTCAAATACAATGCAAAGATCTATGGCGAGGAGATATGCAGAATATTCACAAGACCACTGAATCGGACACCGGAGTAAACTATAGCTCTGATACCATGAAGTTTGGTGACTACAACCTATGATCTACGTCCACAGATAAAGCCTAAATAACTACATTAGGCTCTTATTGAACGATTTGTTTATAATACAGATGATCTCTATTTATAGAAATGTGAAGAGAATACAAAAAGATATGATTGAAAAAATCAAATTAGTATTAAATATTTCTGATTTGATTTTATCAATTACAATCAGTACAAAGATATTCTCATAATTTCAAATCTCACATCGTTTCACTAATAAGTTCATAAGAGCAACTAGAGTTCCAAAAAGCAAATTAGTTTTTTTTTTTTTTTTTTTTTACCTAAACCCTAAACTAGAGTTGGCCTGTTGAAGTACATGAGATAAAGTTTTTTAATTTTTATTTTTCCCTCAAATTTCAAAGTGCGAGATGTTTATTAGCAAATCAATAAACTAACATTAATTTTAAATACATGTATGTAAAAAAGTCAATCATATTTAGGAGCAGGTTTTGTCTTTGTTTCAAAGTATTAGTGGGTTTGGTTGGATGGATGGAAATAGGAGGGAATTAGAAAAAAGCGAAGGGAAAGGCGGGTCCCTTTCCGCGCGGGGCCACTTTTTTGGGCGGAAATGGAGGGAAACATAACGCGGAGAAGCTGTTCGTATTCGTCCTTTCCACGTGTTCATTTAATGTCACATATTTATTTATTTATTTTTCCTAATCATTTAATGCCACATATTAATTATTTTGCTTTAATATTGAATTTATTTGCAGAACAATATGTTGTATTATTAGATACACTAAGCCAAAAGATTAATTAAATTTGTCTTTTTAGTTGTGTATTTCTATATTTTTCTAATAAGATTGAATTATTTATATATAAATAATAAAGCAAGATAATAATGCATATGGTATATGAATATCCTTTTTGTCGATTTTCTCTACAAACAAAGCAAGATAATAATGATTAGAAAAAAAAAACAGCAAGATAATAATGATGTTACAAAAAAGAAGAAGCAAGATATTAATGCATTCCTCTCCTCTTCTTTTTATTTATTGTTTTTATGTAATTTTTGTTGTGTTTTGTTGCCTTTTTTTTTTGTTCTTTGTGGGTTATTGTCTCATGCTCCAACCCGAATTAATTTTGTGGAGGAGACTTTTGTGGTTGGTGTTTGGCCTTCAATTTACTACAGTACCTCTCCTGCAACAACCACTTCATTGTGATTGTTAGCTTCAGACTCTTAACTGAGTCTTTTTGCCATTTGTTATAGCCTTATGCGACCCTTAGAAAGGCCTGTCTTTTTTATAGTTCATTTGAAATTATGAATGAAACCATTGCATATACTTTGTTACTGTTTTTGAATCTGTACTATAATTTCAGTTTGGACTTTATTGTTGAGGCGCCCACCCCTTTGTTGTTCGATCCCATGTAACCATTTTTTTTTTATTTGAATAGAAAAAAAAAATAATAATAATAGTAAAAAAATAGCATTATTTATCCAAATAACACTGGGCAGCATAGTAGTGGCTCTCACCAGAGAGGAAAAACAGGGTGACACTTAGCAAGTTGACCCATTTATAATTTCTTAATTTGTACATTCTATTTTGGATAATTATTCATCAATTCTCACATGTTTTGATTCTTTTGAATTATCCAGCACACTTTTTTTCTTTTTTTATCTAATTATAGAATTATATTTTCAGAAAAAAAAAAGAAGATGATCCAAATCATTAATCTGCCGACATCATGTGAACTGCATCTCTCAAACTTTAATTCCCCAAGATAATAATTTGGAGCTGGGATGCTGACCCATACTCCTCCCTAAATAGCATTTGTCCCCCATCATTAAACTTGGCAAATCCTGCACCACTCAATTTCCCCTGTTCTCATCTCCCCACATCATTTTCAGCCATTTTCTCCCAATTTTGAGCCAATTTTGAGCCAATTTCCGACTCTGTTTACAGGAAACATTCCAAAGTTTCAAAAACCCACATGAAAATCCATTTCACACACTTCAAAAAATGAGACACGCACTAAAAAAATAAGAGCCTCCCCTGATCTGTAGCCAAAATGGTATATGATGGCCTAAATGGGGTGAGAGAAAGAGAAAGACAGAGAGAATCTTAAGACGCTTCCACAAACCACCTTTCGACCATTTGCTCCGGAAATCCCAGTAGGTCCTCATCTCATCTGTACAAAGTAGTACTATATTCTAGATTTCAAACACACACAACACACGCTCATTATTACATCAAAAGGTAGAGATAGAGAGAGAGAGGGGGCATCGGGGACCAGAAAACAGAGACAACCCACGATCTGCTGAGAGAACCCCATTGTAGAACTTGCCCACGAGAGGCCACCAATCATGCCAAAAGGTGCCAAGAAGAGAAAAGCTGCGAAAAAGAAGAAGGAAAATGAAGCCCACAACAACATCTCAACTAACAATCCTCAAGGTATAGGCTTTCTCCTTCCACTTTCTTTTTTTGAATACAGCCCCACAAGATTAATCTACTTTTTACCCATCTGTCATTCAATCATGCGCTCAACTTTTTTTTTTTTTAATTGATTTTTTGTTAAAGCTTTCTGTTTTGCGTGATTTTAACTCTATGAGACCAATCAATAGTTACCCATCTCCATGCTATACACGTATTTTTTAAATCTTTGTTTCTATTTATGTTTGGTCGATTTGGGTTTTCGGCTGTTCGTTGGTGCTTTCTCTTTTGCTTGATTTCAACGCAATCAGACCAATCCAATCTCTTTTTTTTTTTTTTAATCTGTCACTCAATTATACACTTGTGTTTCCCAATCTTTTGTTTTGATTCTGATTCTGATCGGATCAGCTTACGTCTCTTGTCACTAAAATCACGCTTTTAAGTGTTTTAATTTTCTTGTGTTGAATTGGCCAAATAGGTGTTTGATAAAAACTTGTTTTACTTTTCTTTTCTTTTTTTGTAGTTCTTGTGATTGAATCAGCTTATCCTTTGTCACTCAATCATAGTCTATTTTTTAAGGGTTTTTTTTTTCTTCCTGATTTTATGGTCAGGTTGGCTTTAATAAATATTTGTTAGTTGTCACTTGTTATGCTTGATTTTGATTGGAAATCTTCTGATTGATTGAAACTATGTTAGGAAATGATGATGTGAAATCCCTAGATGGGAAGGAAAGTGATAGTGGTGAGGTTAGTAGCCCTGTCTCTCGGGATCAAGATAGCGACCAAAATTCATTTAATGATAGGAATGAGGAGTTGGAGGAGAGAGACGCATCACCCATTCGATCACTTGTTGCTGAGGACAAGTCTATGGAGGATGTATCTAGTGATATAGAGGTTTCCCAGAAAATAAGTTCAGAGGATGATGCTGTTGTTAAAATGGAAAGGGAACTGAAATCTGATGAGAGTTCTGAGAGCAAAAATGGTAGCGTTGAGCATGTTGAGTCTGCCAAGGAAACACATGATGGGGTTGATCGGAGCTCTAGCAGTAGTAGTTCCGATGATGAGTCTCGAGCTTCTGAGAAGAAACCAAAGGAGGAGCCCTACAATTTAGTTTTGGAAGCAAGCCAATGTGATGATTTGGTTCAGCCAGTTGATTCTTCACTGGCAGAGGTGACTTGGGTTAATGAAAATGCACCAGTTGGGGAGACTGTTAATTCAATTGCAGAAAGTGCCCCACATGTTGATTCTGTTAAGTCACTGATATCTGTCTCTGAGGAGACAATTCACATTACTGAAAGTGCTCCAGTTGAGAATCTAGTGATTGCTGATATGATAGAACCAGGATCAAAAGAAAGTGAGGAAAAATTGTCGCCTAAATTGAAAGAGGCTCCAGCAGCTGTGGCGGATTTGGAATTGAAGAAAAATGAGGAAAAAGTATTTCCTTTATCCAATGAAAATGTTCATGCATCTTTGACTGTGGGGGAATCTGTGTCAAATGGATATGAGGGTAAAATATTGCCATCACCAAGTGCTCCTGTTGCTGCAACTAGCAATGGTGCAGCAAATGAAAAAGATTCTGAGATTCCTGAATGTTCTGAAAACCAGGTATTGCCCCCATATTGTCTTGATTGTATATTTACAGTAAAATGCTCCAAAATAAATGTGCTTATCTTTTGCTTAATTGACATGTAGCCTCTGGTAGCACCAGCCCCACGAGTTGTGCAAAAAACCTCCTTCCTGAGTTGCTGTGGATTGTTTGATGTGCTAACAGGCTCTGGGAGATAAGTTCAGGTTGTTATTTCTAATCCCGTTTAAATAGATTTTTGTTTTTCTCTCCCTAAAAAATTTTCTCTCTCTCTCTCTCTCTCTCTCTCTCTCCAAATTTGTCATGCAAGGGTCTTGTGTGCATATGCCTTGAAATACAGTCATTCTTTTATGAAGAGGTCCTATTGTAGCAAAAAAAAAGGTCTAAGATTGGCAAAACTAGTTTGTCTTTCTAGTAAATATTACATGGAAGAAATATAATATCTATTGCCAGGCAATTTGTACTAGCATTTGATTTGTGATTCATGTTTCCATTTTTCGTTAGGGAAACTAGGATAAATGGCCCTGTGGCATATATCAATTGCTTGATGATGTAGATTTCACATTTGTGACATATAATATGTAGATATGAATAGTGTTTTTTGCTTGGTTAAAAGTTTGGACAAGTGCTCTAAAATCAAAGGGTTCTTGAGATATGCGGTAAAAATATGATTTTGAGGAAATTAAGTGCAAATTGTTGGAAAACTTTTAACACTCACAATAGCTGAAATCATCCTACCCAACACCTCCATCACTAGAACAAACAACAAAGGAGACGAAGGATCCCCTTGCCTCAAGCCTCGAGAATTGCTAAAGAAGCCTGTAAAAGAGCCATTCACCAAAACCAAAAACCGCACTGAGGAAATATAACGAGCTATCCAACCAAGAGCACCACTTCCCCCCAAACCCACATTTTCTCAACATGTACAATTGAAAATCCCAATTAACATGATCATAAACTTTTTTAAGTCCATTTTACGAATGACTGCCAGTTCTCTAGATCTAAATCTATTATCAAGGCATTCATTGGCAATAAGAATAGGATCTAAAATTTTCCCTACCTTGGAGGAATGCATTTTGTGACTTAGATATGATTCTCTCCAACACTATTTTTAGCCTTTTCGCTAGAATCTTAGCAATCATCTTATAAATGCTACCCACCAAACTGATCGGGCTGGAATCCTTGGGGTTGACAGCCCCTGGGATTTTCGGAATGAGGGTGAGGAACGTAGCATTAAGGTTTCTCTCAAACTTGCCACTAGCATGAAACTCAAAATAGACCTTCAAGATGTCCTCTTTCAAAACAGCCTAACACGCTTGGAAGAAAGCCATAAAGTAACCATTGGCGCCCAGCGCATTGTCAATACCTTGTATCTTTGGACAACTACTTATATTTCTCATTTAATGATTAGTTATCATAATTTTCTTATTATTTTTGCCCCTACTACCTAGGTAGCTTCTCTTGTATACCTTCTGTGTACATGGGGATGCCTTATGTTTTTAATGATGGCTCGATTAATTATCAAAAAAAAGTATTGGTGGTTGTTGATACTTATTTAAAAAAGTGGCCCTTGACAAAAAGCATAATTAGATGACACAATTCAGCTAATCTACACAAAGCAATTAAAGTAGGATCTTAATGTTTTGCATTGAGTCAATAATGAATAATGTTTCAAGAAATTTGTTCAATTCTTTCCATGATGCATAACAGTTCAAGTTGAGTATTTTGATGTGCTTATGAAATATTGAACTTTGCCAAGACTCTCCTGTGGTTCATAAATATTTCACCCAACTCAACAGAGCTTAAACTTTAACTCTATGGGGTTGCTATGGGAATACTTTTTTAATCTTTTAGATGTCTCAAGAATCATATCCTACACCATATCATAGCCGATTCCTTTTATTTTATTTTTTATTATCTCTTCTGGTTAGGAAATGAAAATCATTTGCTGTCATATGTCAATTACTTGTACTTTTCAGTTTTAGGATTTTGCTTGCAGAGATTGATTCAGGAACTTTGACATCTTTTTTATGGTTGCTTCTGTATTCCGTGTATTGAGTAATGGTATTTCTGGTGGGTACATATTTTATAATGCATATGGCTATATGCGTCAGACACTCTTTGAGTGTTAGTCAGATGTTTGTGTTTTTTATCTCTCACAATTATAATGTAGTGTAATATAGCATCCATTGTCAGCCCTGTATGTGTGTGTCTCGCACACACACTTGTCCACACGCAGTATATTCAGGTGTATCCCTTACCACTTTCCTACAAATTTGATTTTACCCCTGAGGGTGAGGTGTTTGAGACACTGCCCTTGATGATAAAAGATTCAAGATAAAGGATGGAAAATCTTTCATTTCATGTTTACACTGCCCTTCTTCCTCTCTCTTTCACTCTTTTGAAAGCTACTGAGGCACTTAGTTGCAGTGGAGCAAAAATTTCATATGAAGGGAGAGCAAAAAGCATTTTCATTTATAGTCAAAATATGTTATGCCATGTCAAAGTCCTATAAGATCATCAGGCCCATGCCCTTGCTTCTTTTGGTCCCTCTTACCAAAAATCTGATATTCTCCAACTTTACTGCTACTATTGACTCGAGGGACTTTTTAGTGCCATTCAACAAAGTTTTGACCTTGCACATGCTCGCTCAACTTTTCCTTCTTGTCCTTGTTTGATTTCTGCATATTTCTTTGTTTCCTTCAACTTGAACTAGGGTACTACAAGATTGTTGAGATTATTTTTTTTTTTCACCCTTCAATTCATTGTTATTGAGCTTTAGCTCATGATCTGGGATTTATTCATAGGGTAGCAAATTCTGCAAGTAATGACTGCTTGAGATAGCGGCTTTTCAATTTGTATTAGAGAAATCATTGCTGAATATTTTACATGAGTTGCTTTCCTTTCTTTGTTCCAACTTCTTTGTTTAACTTATGTTATTTCTTGAGCCTATTCTACTCTGCATCACACAGTTCTTTTGTCTATAATGACCTTGTGGGTTTGATCTTGGAGACTAGATGCAGTAATCTTTTGTTCCTAGCAAATTCCTTTTAGATTCTGTTTGCCTTGTGAATTAGGTTGCTGTCTCAGTGGTGCTGGTGTGATCTGAAACTTTGAAAGTGAGGGATTATTTTCTTCCTGATTGGTTCACAATTGCCAGTAAAGCTTGTCTGATCTTGTGATTTGAACATCTCCCTTGTTGATTTTCTAGGTTTTTGTTCCTTTTTGTTTTCATTTTCCTTAGATTCAATCCACCCAAATTAAACCAAGTATTGGTTGGTAGTTACTCTCTATTAGCACGAGGGATGAGGCACTTGTATAATTGTTTTTTAAGGGGAAATTACACTTATGCTCCCTTGAACTGACACCTCATTTGCAAACATCCCTTCCAAACTACCACATGTGACACTTTGACCCTCTGAAACTATCATTTCCTTCCAATTTTCACCCTTCACAAGTGTTTAATGTTAAAATAAATGGAAAATGGTGCACTTGATCCACATGCATGAATTTTTTACTTGAAATGTCCAAAGTGCCTCGATTTTGAGAGTTGGAATGTTGTAATTGACCTCTAGATGGCAAAAAAACAGAAAGAGGAGGGCTAGGCAGACCTACCCTCAAGGCCACCGAGGGAGTGTTTGGCCACCTCCAAAACCCCTTTGGTGGTGGGCCTCCCCCGAAATCCCTAATGGGTGGTTTGGCGACCCCAAAAACTTTTGGAATTGTCATTAAAACATTATGATATGGTAATCATTTCTATAGTTGGATGTGAAAGACATCTACTGGTCAAAACCAATCGTTCTTTACTATATAATTCTTTATTTATTGTCTAAAATGTCTCTCATAAAAGAAATACAAAATTATAAAACCAAAGTGGCTGTCCCTTTATATTGTTTATTTTCATTGTGCTATATTTATACATTTAATAAAATACATCAAAACCTTAAGGGGGTGGTCTAACCAACCCGTCAACTCCTTTTTTTTTACTTGAAATGTTCAACTCCTTTTACTTGAACATTTCAAGTAAAAAATTTACACATGTAAGTCACATGCGCAGCTTTTTGTTTATTTTAATGCCAAGATCTAACGGATGGTGCAAATTGACATGAAATGGTAGTATGTAGGGGTTAAGTGTTGCAAATGGTAGTTTGTAGAGGTCTTTGCAAATGAGTTGTTAGTTTGAGGGGGATACATGTAATTTCCTCTTGTTTTAGACTATTCGACTGTTTTTTGAATTTTACTCATGCCTTGAAATTAGTTGATGCTGCAGTGTAAGAAAGTAATTGAAGTAACACCATCTCTTTCACCCTTTTAATGGAGTTGCAATTGATGATTTTCATGGTTTCTTTTTTATGCAGAAACAGAGTATGGATTGGCCCCAGGGACTTGTGAAGCTTGTGAAAGTGAAGGAGGAGTTGGTCTTGAGAAATTTTTGGTATTTCGAACTAGAGTTCTTGTTTTTCCCAATAAATGACGGGCAAGAGCCCTGACCATAATATAGACAGTCTTAAGATATGTGGTGGTGATGTCAATATTTGTAGGCGGCTTAGTGTCCCTAGCTTTCATTACATTGCTTGCTTACTTCTGTAGTCTAGTGTTTTTTCTAGGTGGTGTGCTGTATTTAGTTTCTTTTGCAATGGATAGGGCAGTGGTGCGACCTGGATTTTTACAAGCATTTTTCTGTGATATCAATATTCACTTGATTGCTGTCATGGTGTTTTCTAATGGACAGAGGATTGGGTTTAGGTGCTGTTAAAAAAACTACAATATGTGTGCTGTAGTTTTTTCAACGGCCAGATTTAATTTTACATCTATGATTTGCGTTTTTGGCATATGGGTTTGTTTTAATGCTACATCCTGCCTTTCTCATCGCATGACTGTCTTCTTTTTATTGATTGGGGTGCTTTTGGGAATGGATTTTTCCCTTTTGGAAGGTTAAAAGAGAACCATTGGGCAAAGTTTGATGTGGCTGGCTCTGACATGTATCTGAATGAAACAGGGTCTTGATTGATATATTCTTACATACGCTAGATGGGCTTTTCTGCCTTATTTTGGTCTAGGCAGAGCAATGAAATTAGGTGGCTTGGTAGAAGGTAATAGTTGAATTCAAATACTCAACGAACCTTATCAGGACTGGACATGTCACGAATCCTCTTGAAAGATGGGTGCCTTTGAGAATGCGGACGCATGTGGTGTATGGTTGTTGTCAGCTCGTGCTGTATTGTATTAGGTTCAACGAGTACAACTCATCTATAGTTGCTACCGTTAAGTTTGGAACCCCGAGCAGATTGCTAGTGATAAGTTGGAGGAAGGTGAGGATGACGTCAAGTCATCATGCCCCATGTCCTGGGTGAGACGTGTGCTACAATGACCGAGACAAAGGGACCAATCTTACGAGGTGAGCTTAATTTGCTAGGTCGGAGCTGTTTTGTTAATGTAATATCAGCAAGGTTTATTGAAGTTTACAAACTCTTTTTTCTTTTTCAATATGATGAAAAAGTGCTGTTGTTTCACTTGTTGGAAATTTCAAATCACTATTAAACAACCGATATATAGAAATACAGCAAATTCTTTAGCAAACAATCTCTTATTATTTGTTCATACAAATCAAATCAAACTGTAATCACAGCAATCACACGGAAGTCTGCCAAATCTTTGGCATTTTTGTACACGGTCAAGGGGTAAAAAATGAACAAACAAAACAAAATAAAAGAAAAAGAAAAGAAGACAATTCACAGAGACACCATGTCACCCAACTTTCAAGGTCTTCTATATGCAGCCGAATGAATGGCTGCAATGTATAGAAGCTGTGTAGCCGAAAGGATGATTAGGAATGCCTCCATCGTTCTCTGCAACAACAAAACACTTGTGTTTTAATTTCCCATACGAAAAGAAGAAAAAAGAAAAAGAGAAAGGAAAGCTGTTTTTTCTTGTGTCTTACCAGACGAGCATTTCTGATGCGCAGCTCAATCTCTTTGCAGGCAAACCTGCAGAATTTATTTAGCTGATTAGAATCAACAAAAACCACCCATTTCTGATGCCTTTTTGTCATTGCTGGTTGGAGATATAAAGAGGAAAAATTATTCTTACCCCATGGCAAGGATAGTAAGAGTCCAAGCAATGGTTGCTGCTGTAACTGCAGATGGCATGCTATCTAATGTCCAAGAACGAAGATGGTTGAATCCAGATATTACTGATGCAACACCAACAACTCCAGCAAGCAAAGCAAACGTGACAAAGAACCCAGTGGCAGCATTTCCCATTGGGAAGTATATGGGTGAAAAATGTGCAGGAAGCTCAAATCCAGATCCTGCAATGCTCAAACTTGATTAGCACCTTAGGGATGGGTGGAACAAGAAATTTTATATGGGGAGGGGGGAAATTGATATTTGAGGGTCTACTTTATAAAAATATGTTTTTGAGGGATTTCTTTTTTATAAACTTTTTGAGGAATTAGCTTGGGGGGCTTTCACATCTCGGCTCTACATTGAAAAGATGAATAGTTTACATAAAAAGAGCGAATTATAAAGGCGTTTATGGGTGTTAAGTCGAGCTTTATAAGTGATTGTAGGGAATTTTTAAATTGATAGCGCAAATGGTATCGGAACAAGCTAGTAACTCCATGTGATACTGAGGCACCTCATGATGGGGCCTTGATGAGAACGTTAGGGATTTAAGAGGAGAGATTATAGTACCCCGTCCTAAGTAGCAAACAAATGCAAAATGATAAGAAATGAGAGGAAGAGAGGAAAAGTACCGATGATGAAACCATGGTCAATTGCTCTATTCATTGCCCAACCACCAATGCCCAGAACTATGACATACATGCAGAAATTCAGGATCAAAAGTAGCCCAGCTGCCGATTTCATTTGGTCACCAGCCATCTATGAACAATATGGTTTACAATGAAAAGCTGCTAGAATAATAGGAAAGAGGTAGGAGTTTTTCAGGAAACCCTAAAAGTGAAATGCAGGGAAGATTACTACTTGATGTATGTGCTTTGTGCAAGAAGGGGTCCTATAAATATCATGGCATTGAGGGTTTTGGTTCTTTTCTTGCTTAAGGCTGTTGGCTACAAAGGATTCTGTGGGGGTTGTAAAGAGGATGCTTCATATTCAAGGCAAGCCAACAAAAATGCAAGATTCTTGCTTGGCGTAGATTTAAAAGTCTTTTCTTTTTTAGTGGTACATTCTTAAGAGGGGATTTGTGCCGTAAGTTGTTCCAGGGAGGAAAGTGATATTCTTTGCCAGTCCCATAGGATCAATTAGGTGTCAATCTTATGTCTTTTAGAGCAAGTAAATTTAGTACACTATTCTCTCTACAAATGTTGCATGATATGGATGTGTAAAAACATGCTCTTTCAATAAGAATTGCAACTCTAAGTGTGTCATTTTAATGCTTTATGAGAAATATTAACTGCAAATTACAATTTTGTTTGCAAGGGAGTAGTATTTGTTCTATATCATGGTAAATTGTTATGATTTTAGTAAGGCACAATTTGGAGTATGAGTTCTAAGTAGAACCGAGCCACCTTAGTATGTAATAGGTTTAAGGGCCTAACTTTTTGTATTTCATTAACTCTTGAAGCTTTTGGTGTATTGATAAGGTACCTGATATTGATTTACAAGCAGACACAATGTAGACGTTCGAATCTCAGAAAGAATAACCTATAAAAAGGGTTACTAAATGCCTGAGTGAAGCTGTCACAAAAGTGAAAAAGAACCATAGAGTAGGTTACCGTGAATGTTGACACAGAAGCATGGTGAATTATTAGGATCTGGGTGAGATCCAATTTTGGGTATAAGCGCTAGATTGAACCACTTTAATATGAAATAGATTTAAGGGCCTAACTTTCTGGTATCGGTGAGGTACATAACATAAACATAAACAACCAAAAAGAGAACTAAAGCTCAAAAATTAAAGGAATTGGGTTATTGGGCCATTATTAAAAAAAAAAAAAAGAAGAAGATAAATTTAAAAATAATTAAAATTTATTAAAGATTGAGAACTAAAAACGTGTAAAAGCCGGGACAAGACGGTGCGTTTTGATGCATTTTCCCTCTAAATTCTCGTACTCGTTAATCTATTATCGTTACACAGACGAATTTCCATGTTAACATTTCGCGCCACTTCTCGAAAGTTTAGATTTCCACGCGCTTCGTTTTCATTCTCTATTCCACGCTCTAATTCGAGCACTCCCTCTTATAGATCGTTGCTCTCTGATCACCTAAAGAACCACAGATTAGACGAAGCTCGTGAAGTTTTGGATCGAATCCCGGTTCGAAATGTAACTCTATGCACCATGATGATCAATGGGTATGCGCGAAATGGCAGGCTCGGTGAGGCCTTGAAGCTTTTTGACGAAATGCCGGAGAGAGACGTGGTTTCCTGGAATTCGATGATAAAAGGGAGTTTGGATTGTGGGGATTCGGGTATGGCTGTGAAGCTTTTCGATGAAATGCCGGAGAGGAATGTTGTGTCTTGGACGACGATGGTGAATGGGTATTTGCAATTTGGGAGTGTTGAGATGGCAGAGCGCCTGTTTCGGGAGATGCCAGTGAGGGATGCGGCGGCCTGGAATTCGATGATTTATGGGTATTGTGATAATGGTAAGGTTGAAGATGGTATGAGATTGTTTGAGGAGATGCCTTGTCGGAATGTGATTTCGTGGACTTCGATGATTGGAGGGCTTGACCAGAATGGGAAGAGCAATGAAGCTTTGTGCCTATTTAGGAAGATGGTGGGTTCTGGTACTGAGCCCACTTCGACTACATTTGTTTGTGTATTGACAGCTTGTGCAAATATATTAGCTTCACATCTAGGTGTTCAGAGTCATGGACAGGTTATTAAGTTAGGGTACTGCTTTGATGAATTTATATCTGCTTCACTTATAACATTTTATTCAAATTGCAAGCAAATAGAGGATGCTGGCAAGGTTTTCCACGAGGTAATGCATAAAAATGTAGTGGTATGGACATCTATTGTAACGGGATATGGTTTAAATTGTAAGCATGAGGATGCAATGAAGGTTTTTGGGGATATGATAAAAATGGGTGTCCTTCCAAATCAATCTTCTTTCACAAGTGCTTTGAATTCATGTTCTGGATTAGAGGCTCTTGATATAGGCAAAGAGGTCCACACAGTAGCTATTAAGCTGGGTTTGGAAACTGATGTCTTTGTAGGTAATTCTATTGTTGTCATGTATACTAAATGTGGAAATATAAATGATGGGGTTGCTGTATTTAAAAGAATTCGGGAGAAGAATATTGTCTCATGGAATTCAATTATTGTTGGATGTGCACAACATGGGTGTGGCTTCTGGACTCTAACTCTCTTTAACCAAATGATACGCGCAGGGGTAGAACCAGATGAAATCACATTCACAGGGTTGCTTACTGTGTGTAGCCATTCCGGGATGTTACAGAAAGGGAGGTATTTTTTCAAATATTTCAGTCAAAGTAAACATATTGAGGTGAAGCTTGAACATTGTACATGTATGGTTGATGTCTTGGGCCGATCTGGTGAGTTGGAAGAAGCAGAGGAATTCATAAGAAACATGCCTATAAAAGCAAATTCTTCGGTCTGGCTAGCTTTGCTTAGTGCCTGTAAGATGCATTCTAACTTATATGTGGCCGAAAGAGCTGCAAAATGCATTTTTGATCTAGAACCAAATTGTAGTGCAGCATATGTTTTATTATCTAATTTATATGCTTCTGCAAAAAGATGGGGTGATGTCTCCAGGTTACGGAGGAAGATGAAACATAGTGGAATTGTAAAACAAGCAGGATCCAGTTGGGTTGTTCTTAAGGGGCTAAGGTATGAATTTCTTTCTGGAGATAGGTCCCATCCCCTCAGTGAAAAAATATATAAAAAACTGGACTGGTTGGGAGGAAAGCTGAAGGAATTTGGTTATATTCCTGATCAACAGTTTGCTTTGCATGATGTTGAGGTTGAACAAAAGGAAGAGATGCTGTCTTATCATAGCGAGAGGCTTGCCATTGGTTTTGGGTTGATTAGTACTGTTGAGGGGAGTCCAATAACAGTAATGAAGAATCTTCGTGTATGTGGCGACTGCCACTCTGCTATTAAGCTTATAGCAAAGATTGTTGGGCGGGAGATCACTGTAAGAGATTCTAGCCGCTTTCATCACTTCAGGGATGGCATTTGTTCTTGTGGAGATTATTGGTAGTGCTACTCATGGGTTTGTGGGACAAACTATGTGAAATTGTTTTGGGGGGCTTTATAATGCTTGAAATAATTTACAGTAAAGCATGTTTAGGCATATCATATCATGCCCATAAAATCAGAAACTATCAGAGGAATGATGAGATTAAGAAATTCTTTGGCCATCTTTTGGTATGACTTGAGGACAAAGCACACCACTTTCTAGTTTAAGGTTCCTGGATGTAGATACTGCGGCATTTAATGATTTCCTTGTCAGAATTTGAACAGAGAAGTGGAGTTGTCTTGTCTACAAAAACTCTTTATATTTGGAGTTGCTTCTAGATCTTTGTTTCTAGATGGTCCTCTTCATCAGTTAAATAGACATTTTAGTGGTGATGGTTATGACATAAGAAATCGGAGTTCTATTGATCCATGTTTCTGTGGCAATCTCATAAGGAGGTATGCAAGAATTGTTTTGTAGATAGAAAGTGAATTTTCAAAGGGCAAAACGCTATTCATAGTGGTCAGAAGCAAATCCAATTCTGGTGATTGTGATAATGTGGTAGATAGTTGAGAGATTCAAGTTATTCAACTATGAATTATAGAACTTTTCCTTGGATGTTGACTGTATCAGCAATGGGAGTGAAGAGTCTTATGCTACAAATCATTCTCTACATGTTGTGAAAATGTGGATGCCCAGAGGAATGTTCCTCAAGGACCTCCATTTGAAGGTGATTTTTTTGTGTGTGTGTTAGAAAAGAGAGTGAAGTTTGAAAACGTGAAAATTTTATGTTTTTTAAAGTGGAAAAATACTTCAGAAGGTAATATCAAATCACTCCATAAAGTGTAAATTTTGTCAATTTACTCCCTAAGATTTCAATTGATATCAAATAGATCTTTCAGATTTTACGGTACTAGCATGCCATACCCAATCAAAAAGCAACCCATGCCCCCTTGAATAAAAAATAAAAATACAAAAACAATAAAAAAAACAGATTTTTTTTTTTAATTTTTAATTTTTTTAAATTGATCGCTCTTACCTCTAGGGGTGGCCTTGCAGCCACCACCATTTGTTGGGTGTAGCCAAATAGGGGTGATCGCGAGGCCACCTCCCACCTCTAGGGATTGGCTTGCGTGGCTGCCCCAAGCAAATGGGTTGGCTCGAGTGGCTAACCTAAATCTTGTGTGTGTGTTTCTTCTTAACAAAAAGATCCCGAAGCATTTTTTCCCTTTTAAAAATATAAATCAAATTGCACTTATTGTAGGGGTGAAAACGTGGTTACGGTTAGCGGTTATTGGCTAAAATCGCTAACTGTAACTACCTAGGCGGTCAGTAAAATTCACTAACGGCCTCCGCGGTTAGTGACTCCAATAACCGCTAACCGCTTTCTAAAAGAAAAAACTTTAAAAATTTTAATATATATATATACATTTTTATATATTTTTTAAATTTTAAACACAAAAAAGACATCATTTCATATATATATATATATATATATATATATATGGTTAGCGTTAGGGGTTTTAAAAAAACCTAAAATCACTAACCGTAACTACCTAGGCGGTTAGCGTTTTTGCTAACCGCCTTCAAAAATAGGTAGCGGTTAACAGTTAGTGTAGTTATTAATAACCGCATTTTCACCCCCGAGACTTAGTATATGGTTTAACCCCTGGTCCACTCATTTTTCCCAAAATGCCCATACTCTAGTAGTTATAAAGCTCAGTTTATTATCGGCGCCAAACCCATTTCATTTTCCCATTCCTCCAAACAACTCTCTCTCAAGAAACTCTCGATCTCTCAAGAAAACCAGTAATCTTCTTTTTGGTATTTCAAGCTTCTTCCAATATGGAAGGCAAGCCAGACAAGCTCTTGACTCATGCGATTCAAAATATGCTTGAATTTCAGACCAATATTTCGATTTTTGAAAAGAAGATACAAACCCTGATGCGTGAATGTAAAGAGGAATTAATCAAGAGAGCTGGAGATTCTGTAAACAAGAGCTCGATGCGGTGGATGAATGCATCTCACACATCCAATGAAGAATCTTCTTCCGGGTCTGTGATCACAATGAAGGCTCGAGTAGTTGAAGTTGGGATTCAGCTTAGTAATCTGGTTATTGATTTTGTGTTTATGATGTCGAGGCGAGATGAATTTGCAGAAAAGATAGGAAAATTCAAGGCTGTATTCAAATGGGCCACTAAGCTTAATTCCATGGTGATTGAGAAGGTTGTCAATCTGCTGGAAATGGCTGACAGTGAAGTGAGGAAGATGAGAAGATCCCAGGACTTGAAGAATAAAGGAAAGCCGGTAATTGATGACGGCAATCGGGATGAAAGATCAAACGAAAGAACTGGAGTTAAAGAACTCGTCCATCAATTCTTGGAGCAAATTCTGTATCAAATCTTTGATCAATTTCTTCAAGCAGTTCTGAGCTTAGAATTCATTACAAGTTATCGGAAACTTCCCGATTCGGAGTTGCAATTGAAAAAAGCTCTGTCAATGATAGAATGTGATGTAAAGCATTGTGAGACGGTGGTGGAATGGTTAAGACAGGATATCATGGCATTGCAGACATTGTTTCCATTCAAATCGGAGTTCGAGGAAGCGAAGATGGCGGAAGCTCGGAATTTCGTGGCTCTGAAGATATATGAAATGTGGATAGGATTACTGGATTCATCAGAGCCGGATGTTCATTGGACCAGATATGGCAAAGAAAATGGAAATACAGCATCAGAGACGAAGCCCGGAGATGTTCAGATGAGATCCGTTGGTGTTACGAGGGTGGAAGTAGAGCAAGTGCAGTCTAGCTTAAATGATGAAGGTGAGGACTTGCCAGAATCAGCATCAGAGACGGAGGTTGAAGCAGAGAAGCCATCAAAGAAGTGCTGCTGTTGTTGTTGTTGTAAATAAGCTGAGATTTCTGCAGCTTTTTTTCGTTTTCCTAAGCTTTTGAATTGTACCAACTTTCAATAAAATCTGTTTGTTTAGCTATGAATTGTTGCATAATAAGAAAATCATTTGTAAGCTGGTTTTCTGATTGATTGTTTTTGGTCTTTAGTTGATTGTCTATAGTTGTACGATAGTAATGTAGTTTCTAGCATTACTCTAATTATGTTGAGAACAATGACTACAAACTGGGCTAAAAATTTGCCATATTGAGGAAATGGAGGCGGTGCCTGAGCGGAGAAAGCAAGGTGAAAGGAGGGGAGGAGATGCCGAGGGGAGTAGAGGTGAGGCGTGTGAGCGGCGATGGAAGGCGGAGAATGGCTTATAAGAAAAATAAAAATTATAGAAAACCAAAAGGTGGAAAAATGGAGATAAGAGAAACTTCCTATATAAATACACAACACAATAGAGAAACATAACCAATATCCTTGAAGAAAATGAAACCATTAGCCAAGATCAGAATTGCCTATGAAGAGGGATTTTCGAGGTTACATGCTGAAGGGGTCAAGAAGAATGGAAGATCCGTGGGTTGTAATGGGTAGAAAAGTGAAGCCCTGAGTGGAGTTTCGATGGCAAGAAGTGATGAGAATGAGGATGAGTATTATCGATCTGCACCGGAGAATTCTGCTTTCTGTTGTAAATTGGCATAATGAGAATGATAATGGGGTTTCCTTGATGTTCAAGAAGGAAGAAATGGAGGAGATCAGGGAAATACAGAGAGAAGTGGATGTTGAGATTGTGAACTTGGCCTGGAAAAATTATTCGATTGAGCTTGATGGGCTAAATTGCTAGTGGTTGGCCGGTTTGATTGGGCAAAAATTGGCCAAGACCCGTAGACCATTGAATATGGTCTGACCCGAAAAGAAGTGACCCGTGTCTAACCCGGTGAACCGGGTTGACTACATTGGACTGGGTTGGAAGAATTGATCCGGTTGGCCTACTCGGTTCCAATTTGTTTCGGATTTGAGTGAACCGGGTCTATCCCGTGAGTCGGGTTGATTGACTAGCCCGTTCGGCTGAGCCTTCTGGGACCGGTTTGAGAGTTGGCCAGCTTGAGCAGGTAGGCCGAATTTATTGGACCAGCTGGAAACCGGTTTTGGACCAGTTTTAAACCCGGATGACCCGGTTAGAAACTGGTTTATGACGGAAAGGTCGCCGGAGTGGTGGCCGGATTATGGCGGCAGAAAGCTTTTTGATGATCAATGGGTATGCGCGAAATGGTAGGCTCGGAGAGGCCTTGAAGCTTTTTGACGAAATGCCGAAGAGAGACGTGGTTTCCGGGAATTCTATGATAAAAGGGAGTTTCGATTATGGGGATTTGGGTATGGCTGTGAAGCTTTTTAATGAAATGCCGGAGAGCAATGTTGTGTCTTGTACGACGATGGTGAACGGGTTTTTACGATTCAGGAATGTTGAGATGGCCGAGCGCTTGTTTCGGGAGATGCAGTGAGGGATGCGGCGGCCTGGAATTCGATGATTTATGGGTATTGTGATAATGGTAAGGTTGAAGATGGTATGAGATTGTTTGAGGAGATGCCTTGTCGGAATGTGATTTCGTGGACTTCGATGATTGGAGGGCTTGACCAGAATGGGAAGAGCAATGAAGCTTTGTGCCTTTTGAGCCCACTTCGACTGCATTTGTTTGTGTATTGACAGCTTGTGCAAATATATTAGCTTCACATCTAGGTGTTCAGAGTCATGGACAGATTATTAAGTTAGGGTACTGCTTTGATGAATTTATATCTGCTTCACTTATTGCATTTTATTCAAATTGCAAGCAAATAGAGGATGCTGGCAAGGTTTTCCATGAGGTAATGCATAAAAATGTAGCCGTATGGACATCTATTGTAACGGGATATGGTTAAATTGTAAGCATGAGGATGCAATGAAGGTTTTTGGGGATATGATAAAGATGGGTGTCCTTCCAAATCAATCTTCTTTTACAAGTGCATTGAATTCATGTTCTGAATTAGAGGCTCTTGATATAGGCAAAGAGGTCCACACAAGAGCTATTAAGCTGGGTTTGGAAACCAATGTCTTTGTAGGTAATTCTGTTGTTGTCATGTATACTAAATGTGGAAATATAAATGATGGGGTTGCTGTATTTAAAAGAATTTGGGAGAAGAATATTGTCTCATGGAATTCAATTATTGTTGGATGTGCACAACATGGGTGTGGCTTCTGGACTCTAACTCTCTTTAACCAAATGATACGCGCAGGGGTAGAACCAGATGAAATCACATTCACAGGGCTGCTTACTGCGTGAAGCCATTACAGGATGTTACAGAAAGGGAGGTATTTTTTCAAATATTTCAGTCAAAATAAACATATTGAGGTGAAGCTTGAACATTGTACATGTCTGGTTGATGTCTTGGGCCGATCTGGCGAGTTGGAAGAAGCAGAGGGAGTTCATAAGAAACATGCCTATAAAAGCAAATTCCTGAGTCTGGCTAGCTTTGCTTAGTGCCTGTAAGATGCATTCTAACTTATATGTGGCCGAAAGAGCTGCAAAATGCGTTTTTGATCTAGAACCAAATTGTAGTGCAGCATATGTTTTTTTATCTAATTTATATGCTTCTGCAAAAAGTTGGGGTGATGTCTCCAGGATACGGGGGAAGATGAAACATAGTGGAATTGTAAAACAAGCAGGATCCAGTTGGGTTGTTTATAAGGGGCTAAGGTATGAATTTCTTTCTGGAGATAGGTCCCATCCACTCAGTGAAAAAATATATAAAAAACTGGTCTGGTTGGGAGGAAAGCTGAAGGAATTTGGTTATATTCCTGATCAACAGTTTGCTTTGCATGATGTTGAGGTTGAACAAAAGGAAGAGATGTTGTCTTATCATAGCGAGAGGCTTGCCATTGGATTTGGGTTGATTAGTACTGTTGAGGGGAGTACAATAACAGTAATGAAGAATCTTCGTGTATGTGGCGACTTTCATTCTGCTATTAAGCTCATAGCGAAGATTGTTGGGCGGGAGATCACTGTAAGACATTCTAGCCGCTTTCATCACTTCAGGGATGGCATTTGTTCTTGTGGAGATTATTGGTAGTGCTACTCATGGGTTTGTGGGACAAACTATGTGAAATTGTTTTGGGGGGCTTTATAATGCTTGAAATAATTTACAGTAGAGCATGTTTAGGCATATCATATCATATCATATCATGCCCATAAAATCAGAAACTATCTGAGGATTGATGAGATTGAGAAATTCATTGGCCATCTTTAGGCATGACTTGAGGACAAAGCACACCACTTTAGCTAGTTTAAGGTTCCTGGATGTAGATACTGCGGCATTTAGTGATTTCCTTGTCAGAATTTGAACAGAGAAGTGGATTTGTCTTGTCCACAAAAACTTTCTCTATATTTGGAGTTGCTTCTAGATCTTTGTTTCCAGATGGTCCTCTTCATCAGTTAAATAGACATTTTAATGGTGATGCTTATGAGATAAGAAATGGGAGTTCTCAAACTGGCAAGTTGGAGTTCTATTGATCCATGTTTATGTGGCATAGGAAATAAGGTGTAAATTTTGTCAATTTACTCCCTATGGTTTCTATTATTTTCTTTCATTGTGGTACTAGCATGCCGCACCCAATTAGAAAGCAACATGTGTCTCCCTTAATAAATAAAATACAAATACAAATACAAAAACAATAAAAGAAAAAGAAAACATTTTAAATATTGACCACTCTTACCTCTAGGTGTGGCCTGCAACCACCACCATTTGCTGGGTTTGGCCAAATAGGGATGATCGCATGGCCACCCCCCTCCTCTAGATATGGGCTGCGTGGCCACTTCAAGCTAATGGGGGTGGTTCGAGTGGCCAACCTACTTTCGTATTTTTTAAAAAATTATTATTATTATTTCCTTTTAAAAATGTAAACCAAATTGCACTTATTGTATGTTTTATCCTTTGGTCCACTCTTTTTTCCCAAAACGCCCATACTCTAGTTGTTATAAAGCTCAGTTTATTATTGGTGCCAAACCCATTTCATTTTCCCGTTCCTCAGACTGTTAACAATATATCGTCTACTACATCATCAGACTCCAACATTATCTCAACAACCAAGTCAAAGATCTGTTCTGTTACTTGATATACTGCAGTTGCTGATATAGTGCAGAAGATAATTATTCAAATATTATTGTTATATTTTAAATTCAAATGTATACATAGCTAGGTGCCAAACCCATTTCATTTTCCCGTTCCTCCAGACTGTTAACAATATATCTTCTACCACATCATCAGACTCCAACACTATCTCAACAACCAAGTCAAAGATCTGTTCTGTTACTTGATATACTGCAGTTGCTGATATAGTGCAGAAGATAATTATTCAAATATTATTGTTATAGTTTAAATTCAAATGTATACATAGCTAGATATTATTTGATTCACTGTACGTGTATAAATATACACATTTGATAGTAATACAATTCATTCAATCTCAAGAAACTCTCGATCTCTCCAAAAAACCAGTAATCTTCTTTTTGGTTCAAGCTTCTTGGCCGTTCGTTGGGAAGACATTTCTTCCAATATGGAAGGCGGGTCAGACAAGCCATTGACCCATGCGATTCAAAATATGCTTGAATTTCAGACCAATATTTCGATTTCTGAAAAGAAGATACAAACCCTGATGCGTGAATGTAAGGAGGAATTAATCAAGAGAGCTGGAGATTCTGTAAACAAGAGCTCGATGCGGTGGATGAAAGCATCTCACACATCCAATGAAGAATCTTCTTCCGGGTCTGTGATCACAATGAAGGCTCGAGTAGTTGAAGTTGGGATTCAGCTTAGTAATCTGGTTATTGATTTTGTGTTTATGATGTCGAGACGAGATGAATTTGCAGAAAAGATAGGAAAATTCAAGGCTGTATTCAAATGGGCCACTAAGCTTAATTCTATGGTGATTGATAAGGTTGTCAATCTGCTGGAAATGGCTGACAGTGAAGTGAGGAAGATGAGAAGATCCCAGGAGATGAAGAATAACGGAAAGTCGGTAATTGATGACGATCGGGATGAAAGATCAAACGAAAGAACTGGAGTTAAAGAACTCGTCCATCAATTCTTGGAGCAAATTCTGTATCAAATCTTTGATCAATTTCTTCAAGCAGTTCTGAGCTTAGAATTCATTACAAGTTATCGGAAACTTCCTGATTCAGAGTTGCAATTGAAAAAGGCTCTGTCAATGATAGAATGTGATGTAAAGCATTGTGAGATGGTGGTGGAATGGTTAAGACAGGATATCATGGCATTGCAGACAATGTTTCCATTCAAATCAGAGTTCGAGGAAGCGAAGATGGCGGAAGCTCGGAATTTCGTGGCTCCGAAGATATATGAAATGTGGATAGGATTACTGGATTCATCAGAGCCGGATGTTCATTGGACCAGATACGTCAGAAAAACTGGAAATACAGCATCAGAGACCAAGCCCGGAGATGTTCAGATGAGATCAGCTGGTGTTACGAGGGCGGAAGTAGAGCAAGTGCAGTCTAGCTTGAATGATGAAGGTGAGGACTTGCCAGAATCAGCATCAGAGACGGAGGTTGAAGCAGAGAAGCCATCAAAGAAGTGCTGCTGTTGTTGTTGTAAATAAGCTGAGATTTCTGCAGCTTTTTTTCGTTTTCCTAAGCTTTTGAATTGTACCAACTTTCAATAAAATCTGTTTGTTTAGCTATGAATTGTTGCATAATAAGAAAATCATTTGTAAGCTGGTTTTCTGATTGATTGTTTTTGGTCTTTAGTTGATTGTCTATAGTTGTACGATAGTAATGTAGTTTCTAGCATTACTCTAATTATGTTGAGAACAATGACTACAAATTGGGCTTAAAATTTGCCATATGGAGGAAATGGAGGCGGTGGGAGAGCGGAGAAAGCAAGGTGAAATGGGTGGAGGAGATGCCGAGAGGACTAGAGGTGAGGCGTGTGAGCGGCGATGGAAGGCGGAGAATGGCTTATAAGCAAAAGAAAAATAATAGAAAACCAAAAGGTAGAAAAATGGAGATAAGGGAAACTTCCTATATAAATACACAACACAATAGAGAAACATGACCAATATCCTTGAAGCAAGTACATCTCCATCACCATCTTCTTTCTCTACACTTTTAAGTTTCTGGGTAATCAATCTTCTTCTTTTTTGTGGGTGTTTTTCAGGTCTCTTAGTATTTATACAACTCATCCTTCTTTTGACTGGAAATGGGTCATCGGACAGAAGAAAATGAAAGCATTAGCCAAGATCACAATTGCCCATGGTAGGGATTTTCGATGTTACATGCTGAAGGGGTCAAGAAGAATGGAAGATCCGTTGGTTGTAATGGGTAAAAAAAAATGAAGCCCTGAGTGGAGTTTCGATGGCTGGAAGTGATGAGAATGAGGATGAGGATTATCGATCTGCACCGGAGAATTCTGCTTTCTGTTGTAAATTGGGATAATGACAATGATAATGGGGTTTCCTTGATGTTCAAGAAGGAAGAAATATAATGGAGGAGATCAGGGAAATACAGAGAGAAGTGGATGTTGAGATTGTTGAGAAAGCTGAAGATCAATCGCGGAGAATTGCGATTGATGATTATTCTGTAGAAGAAAAAAGTGATGATGTGAATGACGAGATATTCTGTACAAGTACAGCCTAGCTTGAATGAAGGTGTGGATTTGCAAGAACCAATAGTGGAGGTGGTTGAAGTGGAGAAAGAAGCAAAGAAGCCATCAAAGGTCTGCTATTGTTGTTAATTAAGCCAAGATTCATAGCCATGTTTCTGCTTTTTGGTTAGTTTTTCTTAGACAGAATTCAATTGTACTCCAAACAAGGAGCAACTTTCAATATATGTTGTTTAGCTATGAAGCATAATAAGCAATCTTGTTTTCCGATTGGTTGTGGTTGTTTGATATTGAAAGCAATGTATTATCTAGTAGTATGAATTGACTGAAGAATATTACAACTTCTAAAAGGATTTCAATCTAAGAGTACCGAAGGCTTTTTTTGGAAGTGATACAGCACAAAAGAAAAACGATAGAAAATAAAAATAATTAATTTAATATTAAACAGAGCCTCATTGAGCAACAATGAATTTTGGTAGTCTCTCTACCAAAGGAAATAGGAGTCGCACCTCAAAAAGAGACAAAAACTTTAACCTTAATTTGGTTTACTTTGGGCCTGTTAAATATATTGTGTTAAATATATATTGGAGAGCGGAAGATGGAGAGAGAAGAGAGAGAGCGGAATCATATAAGAACTATATTGTATTGAGTAGTATATATATTAAAGTGTTATAGGGACCTCTATTTATAGAGAGGCTATGAGTGATAAGCAAAAAACCCTAGACTAATTAAGGTGGAGGATAAACCCTAGAAAATAATATAAAATATTCTAACATCAATTCTCAAACTCATGGTGTAAGCTTGAGTTTGGAAAAAAGAAAGAAAAATTATGGAATGCAAGGGGATCCGCCGAAGTGGTGGCCGAATTATGGCGGCTGCTGGTTGCCGGTAGTGGCTGTTGGTGGCTGCAGTTGGGCTGTGAAAGATTTGGGCCATGAACTTGGCCTGGAAAATTATTAGATTGAGCTTGATGGGTTGAATTGGTAGTGGTTGGCCAGTTTGATTGGGCCAATATTGGCCAAAATCCATGGACCATTGAATATGGTCATACCCAAAAAGAAGTGACCCGAGTCTAACCCGATGAACCCGATTAACTACTTTGGGCCCGGTTGGAGGAATTGACCCGGTTGGCCTACTTGACTGAACCGAGTAGAATCCAATTTGTTTCGAATCTGAGTGAACTCGGTTGACTGACTGGCTTATTTGGCTGAGCCTTCTAGATCGGTTCGTGAGTGGGCTGGCTTGGGCAACTGGACCGAATTGATTGGGCCAGCTGGAAACCGGTTTTGGATCGGTTTTAAACCCCAATGACCCAGTTAGAAACCGGTTTTGGACCGGGTTGGAGTGCGTTGACATGGCAGAGGAGCTGATGTACAGCTAGGGCTGATGTGGCAATCTCTTTGGGTGACACGTGGCAAAAGGAAAAGAGCTAGCATGTGTGGTACATGCGCTTAAGTGGAGCGGCGCTGGGGTGCGTGAAGCCCACGCGCAGAACCTTCTGCCCACCTGTGGCGGCACGTATGAGCCCCGTTGGCGGCGTGCTGGACGAAATTGAGACGACTAACAGAGGATCTTTCAAAAGGCACGGCAACAACCCTGATCGGAAGAAGGTGGCGGCACTTGGGCGGAATAGTAGCACCTTCGGGAGGCGTGTGCGAGCACGTGGACTGCCAAAATTGGTAAATATTTCTCAGATCCACTGAAATATCTAGTATCAATTGCACTTATTATAATGGTGAAAAGACAATCACAGTTAGCAGTTATTGGTTAAAATTGCTAACCGTAACCGCCTAGGTGGTTAGTAAAATCCACTAACAGCCTCCGCTAACTACGTAGGTGATTAACCGGCGGTTAGCACTTAGTAACTCTAATAACCACTAACGCTTTCTAAAAGAAAAAAAAAAAAAACAAAAAAACGATATTGTTTCCATGGTAATACGATAATATCATACTACACACGACATCATTTCTAGATTGTTATATATATTTTAAATTTTAAACACAAAAACGACATCATTTCATGTATTATATATATAGGTGGTTAGAGCATTTACAATGAAAGAGTCAAATGTTACTTTTATCTAAAATGACTAATTAAATTTAAAAAAAAACCTTACATTAAATTAGCAAAAAAAAAAAAAGAAAGCAAATAGATATTTGATTGAAGAGCAAAAAAAAAAAAAAAAAAGCTAAATTTAGCCACACTTTTCAAGGAAGCCATTTTATTTTTTATTGTTTCTCTCACTTGTATTATCTTTTTCCCAAAAGTTTTCACACTTTTTTCCAATAACTTTTTCCCAATAAAAGGTAAAAAAATAATATTTAAATGATATAGATAAAAATATAGCTAATCAGATGTAGGGGGCCTTTAAAAATTCATTAGCTAAATTAGATAAAGTGAGTTTTGAAGAGCCATTTTGCATAAAAATTTGACTCGTCAATTGTGAATGCTCTTAGCGGTTAGCAGGTAGTTATTAACTGCGTTCCTTTTCACTCCTAACTTATTGTGTGGTTTATCCTTTGGTCCACTCATTTTTCCCAAAATGCCCATACTCTAGTCGTTATAAAGCTCAGTTTATTATTGGCGCCAAACCCATTTCATTTTCCCATTCCTCCAAACAACTCTCTCTCTCTCTCAAGAAACTCTCGATCTCTCAAGAAAACCAGTAATCTTTTTTTGGTATTTCAAGCTTCTTGGCCGTTCCTATGGAAAACATTTCTACCAATATGGAAGGCGAGGTACATAGGCGGTTGACCAACGCGATTAAAAAGATGCTTGAATTTCAGACCAATATTTCGGTTTTTGAAACAAAGATGGAAGCAATGATGCATAAATGTAGAGAGCAATTAATCAGAAGAGCTGGAGATTCTGTAAACAAGAGTTCGATGGGGTGGATGAAAGCATCTCACACATCCAATGAAGAATCTTCTTCCATGGCTGTGATCGCAATGAAGGATCGAGTTGTTGAAGCTGGGATTCAGCTCAGTAATCTGGTTATTGAATTTGTGTTTATGATGTCGAGGCGAGATGAATTGGCAGAAAAGATTGGAAAATTCAAGGCTGCATTCAAATGGGCCACTGAGCTTGATTCCATGGTGATTGAGAAGGTTGTCAATCTGCTGGAAATGGCTGACAGGGAAGTGAGGAAGATGAGAAGATCCGAGGAGTGGAAGAATAAAGGAAAGTTGGTAATTGAGGGCAGCAATCGGGATGAAAGATCAAACAAAAGAATTCGAGTTAAAGAACTCGTCGATCAATTCTTCGAGCAAATTCTGTATCAAATCTTTGATCAATTTCTTGAAGCAGTTCTGTGCTTAGAATTCATTACAAGTCATCGGAAACTTCCCGATTCGGGGTTGCGATTGAAAAAAGCGCTGTCAATGATAGAACATGATGTAAAGCATTGTGAGACGGTTGTGGAATTGTTAAGACAGGATATCATTGCATTGCAGACAATGTTTCCATTCAAATCAGAGTTCGAGGATGCAAAGATGGCGGAAGCTTTGAATTCCATGGCGCCTAAGATATATGATTTGTGGATAGGATTACTGGATTCATCAGAGCAGGATGTTCATAGGACCAGATAACCAGAGAAATGGAAATACATTCTAACTTTGAAGAAAATGTTACTGCTATGAATGATGAAAACGATGTCGTTGAAGATGATGTTGATCATCAGATGAGATCTTCTGTAGAAGTACAGCCTAGCTTGAATGAAGGTGTGGATTTGCAAGAACCAGGAGGGGAGGAGGTTGAAGTGGAGAAAGAATCAAAGACGCCATCAAAGGTCTGCTATTGTTTTTAATTAAGTCAAGATTCATAGCCATATTTCTGCTTTTTGGTTAGTTTTTCTTAGACAGAATTCAATTGTACTCCAAACAGGGACCAACTTTGAGTATATGTTCTTTAGCTATGGAGCAGAATAAGCAATCTTGTTTTCTGATTGATTGTGGTTGTTTGATATTGAAAGCAATCTATTATCTAGTAGCATGAATTGACCGAAGAATTTTACAAGTTCTAAAAGGATTTCAATCCTGAGACAAGAGAGTACCGAATGCTTTTTTGGAAGTGACGCAACACAAAAGGAAAATGACAGAAAATAAAAATAAATCAATGATGAACAGCGTCTCACCCAACAACAATAGAGTTTGGTAGAGTCTCACCACAAAAAAAGAAAAAGAAAAAGAAGTTGGACCTCAAAAAAAGAAATCGCATCTCTAATAAGAGTATTTCAATGAGAAAATGTAACTCTTCATTCATTTTTAAACTATTACAATAGTTCACTTAAATAGAGAGACAAAAATCTTAACCCTAATTTGACTTACTTTGGGCCAACATCATCATATATATATATAGAAAGTAAAAAACACCCCCCCTAAAAGTTGTCAAACTCACTTGCTATAGCTTGCTGCTAATATTGCTAAATATCAAGTTTTATCCCGAGTGAATATCTTCAAGTATGACTTTTTTATTAAATCAGATCCTAAGGTGTAAATTTTGCCAATTTTCTCCCCTAAGGTTTTAATTGTTATATCAAATAAATTTTTTTGTCAACCTTATGGTGCTACCACATCGTACCGAATTAGAAGGCAACATGTGTGCCCCTTTAATATAAAAATAATAAATAATGAATATAAATTAAAAAAAATAATAAATAAATAAATAATTGACCACCCGAATCTCTAAGGGTGGCCTTGTAGCTAACCCCCATTTGGTGGCAGTGGCCAAATAGGGGTGATTTTGTGAGGCCACCCCTCACCTCTGGGGAGTGGTCCGCGAGGTAAAGTGTACAAGCGGTTGAGATTAGTGATTATTGTCTCTAACCATCAGTTGTGTTTTAGGCAGTTATCAAATTTTTGTAACTGTAGCATCGCTGGTTAACAGTTACTAAAACTTATCACTGTATCGCATAACCACTTTTTTAGAATGGACCATTTAGGCCTATTCTAGTGTTTTAGGCATTCATTGAGCATCTAGTATTATTATTATATATAAGGGTACACTACAAAAAAAATAGCATTTTCTGACGTGGTTACAGTACATATTTTGTTGCCACGTCATTAATTTTCTGACGTGGGAATTTTACCACGTCAAGAAATTATTTTTTGACGTGTGAATAGTATCACGTCAGAAAATTATTACAGATTTAGCAACTTAAAAAAATTATATATTTTCTGACGTGGCCACATTTAGCACGTCAGAATTTTTCTAACGTGGCACTGTAGCACGTCAGAATTTTTCTGACGTGGCACATTGCCACGTCATAACTATATATATATATATATAGATCATTTTTTTTTTTTTCTGAGTAGATTCCTGACGTGCGACACCTGGCAGGTTAGGAAATCACCTCAAATCCCTCCCAATTTCAGAAAATGGGCAGGATTTTGAACTTTTTCCCATTTTTTATTTCCCCCCTCAACTTTTTCCCTCTTCTTATTCTTTACCTCTTCATTTATTTTCCCCACACACTCTCTCTCCTGTCTCAATCTCCCTTCTCTGCGCTCTGCACAGCACCTCTAGAGGAAGAAGAAAAACAAAAGGTGAAGAGAAAAAATTGAGAAGCAGCAGATCGAAGAAAGCAGATGAAGAAGAAAAAGAAAAGGAGAAGAGAAGAAGAAGAAGAAGAAGAAGAAAAAAAAAAGGAGAAGAGAACAAGAAGAAGAAGAAGAAGAAGAAGATAAGATAAGAAGATTTTTTGGGTTTTTGTTTTTTCAGATTGATTTTTTGATTTGGGCTTTTGATTTTTTGACTTGGGTTTTTAATTTTTTGAAGATTTTTTCAGTTTGAGTTTTTGAAAATGGAGATCGAAAAGAAGAGGGAGAGAATGAGAAAATGGAGAAAAGGGAGAGCTGGAGTAAAGAAGAGGGAGAGAGAGAGAGAGAGAGAAAATTGAGAAAAGAAGAGAGGGAGTGGCCATGGTGCAGAGAAACGCATTTCTCTGCACGGCAGCTCCCTCAGTGTGAGGGAGCTGCCATGCAGAGGAATTCCAAAAAAAAAAATAATAATAATTTAAATTTAATTTAAATTAATAAATTTTTTAATTGAAAAAAAAATTAATTTTTTATTTAATTTTTCAATTTTTTGACGTGGGAGTTCTACCACGTTAGAAAATTTTCTGACGTGTGAGACAGTAGAACGTTAGAAAATTCTAACGTTCTATTTACTGACACGTCAGAAATTTTTTTTTACTGACACCTATGCTTCTAACAATCAACGCGCGTCAGAAGCACCACGTTAGAAAAATTTTCTAACGTGTCAGACACCCTGACACATTAGAAAACTCTAGTGAGAAAAAAATTATTTTTTGTAGTGGTAGCGCGATTAGCAGTTATTAGAAAGTTAATAACCACCCGCTTCTACACACCTACCGTATAGCCACACTAAGCAAATGGGGGTGCCTCGAGTGGCCAACCCACCACTCGTTTTAATTTGGTTTTTAGATTATATTTATAATTTTCATATATAATGCTTTGCACATAAGTCGCACGTGCGGAGGAAGGGGGTGCAAGGGGTGGAGGAGATGCCGAGGAGACTAGGTGGGGCATGTGGGCCGTAATGGAAGGCGGGGATGTCAAATTTAGCTTATAAGCAAAAGAAAACCGAAAGGTGGAAAAATGTTAAATTTGCCTATCAGGATGCATACAAGAAATGAAAATTAAAATAAAACCCCGAAGTCCAATTCTTTCGATTTTCAATAAAAAGAGGTAATCACGTTTGAGTCTCCATTTGGTTTTGTGGTTTCAAGATGTACGAATTGAAAAAATAGTAATTTGAAAATGTAACTTTTTTCAATTCAATTGAGCATTTGGTAAAATCTATAAAAATATATTATTTATGTAATTTAAAAATGCGGTTTGACCATAAAACGCACCACATGTCATTTGGTAAAATCTTATATAAATATTTTCAGCAATGACACATAGTTGATTATTATTAATATTAGCAACAACAAGGCCCAATCGTCATGATGACAAGGCCTAGTCGTTGTTGATAAGTTGTGATCTGTTTTTTAGTCTTATAGAGTATATTTTTGTTATTTTGAGTCATGGAGGGGTATACTACCCCAATGTTCAATTGGGGGTCATTGCACAAATTGAAACATTGAAAAACATTGCAAAAATGACAATAGTTAGAGGGGGCAAATTTCATTTTCCCTATACTCAAATAACAGGTCCAAAATTTCAAATCTTTCACCCAAGCTATGTGAAGTAGTAACCTCTTTGAGGTTAAGAGACTAACCCATCTATGAGGTTAAGCAAATAAAAATAGAAAAATGATAGAAATCATTGCCCTTGTCCATCATCTACATTTATATTATGATTATTTGTTAGATTCTAAGCTTTTCTTGCGTCTTAAGATTTTACCAGACTTTCAACAGTTATTTTTTCTCGAAAAAAGTAATATTTTCTCAAAATATGGGTAGCTCATTCAGGCGTGGTTCAAACGACTCTATTGAATGAGTTTTTTGATTTTTAGTCAATTTTTACCTCGTTAGGATGTAGTCGAACAAACTACAGACTGAGCTTCTCGAGTTCTCTCATTGTTCGGACTTGGTCCAAACGAAACAAAGATTGAACTCAAACCAAATTGCATTTATTGTAAAGGTGAAAAGGCAGTTGTGTTTAGCGGTCATTGGCTAAAACCGCTAACCGTAACCACCTAGGTGGTTAGTAAAATCCACTAACGGCCTCCGCTAACTGCCTAGGCGGTTAACCAGCGGTTAGCAAATAGTAACACTAATAACTGCTAACCGCTTTTTAAAAGAAAAAAAATTTAAGTTTTGTTTTTTTTTTAAAAAAAAAAACCAAAACGATGTCGTTTGTATGGTAATACAATAATATCATACTACATACACCTATATATATATATATATAGGCGGTTAGCGGTTAACAACCCGCCTTTTTGCCCCTAACTTATTGTATGGTTTATCTTCTGGTCCACTCCTTTTTCCAAAAATGCCCATACATAGTCGTTATAAAGCTCATTTTATTATTGGCACCAAACCCATTTCATTTTCCCATTCCTCCAAACAACTCTCTCAAGAAAACCAGTAATCTTCTTTTTTCTATTTCAAGCTTCTTGGCGGTTCCTTGGGAAGAAATTTGTACCAATATGGAAGGCGACGTACAGAGGCTCTTGACCAATGCGATTCAAAATACGCGTGTGGGTAGCAATGGAAGGCGGAGGCTTATAAGCAAAAGAATAAAAGAGAGGGGGAGGTGGAAGTTGATTGCAATCTTTTTTCTTTCACTTATTTGATGTTTTGGTGCCTAACTTCACCAAGTTGAATATTGTATTGTAGCCATAATGACTCTTCCAAGGTTGAGTAAGGGCGATATTTATGGACCAAAGTAATCTTTCCAAAGGTGTAAGCGAGACGATAAAATCTAATATAGACTATAAAATAGTTTTTTTTTTTTTTTTTCATGCTTGGATAAAAGCGGGAACAATAGAATTCTTTTTTTAGGCAAATAGGGAAAGGGAAAGGGAAAGGGTAAAGGAAGAGTAGAGATTTATGTGAGACATATTGGTTTTGGTGGAAAAAGAGGACAAAGATTCAATGCAATGCCCCTACCCTATCGCGCTCGGGATACTAGTGTAGAAGCATAGAACACGGAAACATCGGCTACAAAATGGGCCAAAAATCTGCCATTTGGATGGAAGCAGAGGCGGTGCGTGGGTTCACATGCAGACCAAGTGGCACGTAAGCCGCACGCACAGAGGAAGGGGGTGCAAGGGGTGGAGGAGATGCCGAGGAGACTAGGTGGGGTGTGTGGTCCGCGATGGAAGGCAGAGAATGTCAAACTTAGCTTATAAGCAAAAGAAAACCAAAAGGTGGAAACATGTCAAATTTGCCTCTAAGGATGCATACAGGAAGTGAAAATTAAAATAAAACCCTGAAGCCCAATTCTTTTGATTTTCAAAAGAAAGAGGCCAACCCACCTCTCGTTTTAATTTGGTGTTTAGATTATATTTATAATTTTAATATATAATGCTTTGCACATAAGTCGCACGTGCGGAGGAAGGGGGTGCAAGGGGTGGAGGAGATGCTGAGAAGACTAGGCAGGGCATGTGGGCCGCAATGGAAAGCGGGGATGTCAAATTTAACTTATAAGCAAAAGAAAACCAAAAGGTGGAAAAATGTTAAATTGCCTCTCAGGATGTGTACAAGAAGTGAAAATAATAAAAAAAAACCCCGAAGTCCAATTCTTTCGATTTTCAATAGAAAGAGGTAATCACGTTTGAGTCTCCATTTGGTTTTGTGGTTTCAAAATGTACGAATTGAAAAAATAGTAATTTGAAAATGTAACTTTTTTCAATTCAGTTGAGCATTTGGTAAAATCTATAAAAATTGATTATTTATGTCATTTAAAAATGCGGTTCGACCATAAAACGCACCACATATCATTTGGTAAAATCTTATGTAAATATTTTCAGCAATGACACGTAGTTGATAATATTAATATTAGCAACAACAATAATATTAATATTAGCAACAACAAGGCCCAATCATCATGACTACAAGGCTTAGTAAAGGAACATTCACTTGACAATTGGGGGTTTGTGATTTGTGATTTGTTTTTTAATCTTATAGAGTATATTTTTGTTATTTTGAGTGGTGGAGGGGGATACTGCAACCCCAATGTTCAATTGGGGGTCATTGCAAAAATTGAGACATTGAAAAACATTGAAAAAATAACGATAGTAATTAGAGGGGGCAAATATAATTTTCCCTATACTCAAATAACAGGTCCAAAATTTCAAATCTTTCACCCAAGCTATGTGAAGTAGTAAACTCATTGAGGTTAAGAGAGTAACCCATCTATGAGGTTAAGCAAATAAAAAAATAGAAAATAAAAAATGATAGAAATCATTGCCCTTGTCCATCATCTACATTAATATTATGATTATTTGTTACATTCTAAGCTTTTCTAGCGTCTTAAGATTTTACCAAACTTTCAACAGTTATTTTTCTTGAAAAAAGTAATATTTTCTCAAAATATGGGCAGCTCATTTAGGCGTTGTTCAAACGGCTCTATTGAATGAGTTTTTCAATTTTTCGTCAATTTTTACCTCGAGTAATATTAATATCATACTACATACGACATTGTTTCTAGATCTTTATACACAAAAACAACATCATTTCATGTATATATATATAGGCAGTTAGCGGTTAACCGTCCGCCTTTTCTCCCCTAACTTATTATATGGTTTATCCTTTGGTCCACTCTTTTTTCCCAAAATGCCCATACTCTAATCCTTATAAAGCTCAGTTTATTATTGGCGCCAAACCCATTTCATTTACCCATTCCTCCAAACAACTCTCTCTCAAGAAAACCAGTAATCTTCTTTTTGGTATTTCAAGCTTTTTGGCGGTTCCTTGGGAAGAAATTTCTACCAATATGGAAGGCGAGGCACAGAGACTCTTGGCCAACGCGATTCAAAATATGATTGAATTTAAGACCAATCTTTCGGTTTTTGATACAAAGATGCAAGCTCTGATGCGTGAATGTAAAGAGGGATTAATCAAGAGAGCTGGAGATTCTGTAAACAAGAGTTCGATGGGGTGGATGAAAGCATCTCACGCATCCAATGAAGAATCTTCTTCCAGGGCTGTGATCGCAATGAAGGCTCGAGTAGTTGAAGCTGGGATTCAGGTCAGTAATCTAGTTATTGAATTTGTGTTTATGATGTCGAGGCGAGATGAATTGGCAGAAAAGATTGGAAAACTCAAGGCTGCATTCAAATGGGCCACTAAGCTTGATTCCATGGTGATTGAGAAGGTTGTCAATCTGCTGGAAATGGCTGGCAGTGGAGTGAGGAAGATGAGAAGATCTGAGGAGTTGAAGAATAAAGGAAAGTCGGTAATTGATGGCGGCAAGCGGGATCAAAGATCAAACGAAAGAATTCGAGTTAAAGAACTCATCCATCAATTCATCGAGCAAATTCTGTATCAAATCTTTGATCAATTTCTTGAAGCAGTTATGTTCTTAGAATTCATTACAAATCATCGGAAACTTCCCAATTCTGGGTTGCAATTGAAAAAAGCGCTGTCAATTATAGAATGTGATGTAAAGCGTTGTGAGACGGTTGTGGAATTGTTAAGAGAGGATATCATGGCATTGCAGACAATGTTTCCATTCAAATTGGAGTTTGAGGACGCGAAGGCGGCGGAAGCTCGGAATTTCTTGGCGCCTAAGGTATATGAATTGTGGATAGGATTACTGGATTCATCAGAGCAGGATGTTCATAGGATCAGATATGCCAGAGAAATGGAAATCCAATCTAACTTGGAAGGAGATGCTGCTGCTATGAATGATGAAAACGATGTCGTTGAAGATGATCTTGGTCATCAGATGAGATCTTCTGTAGAAGTACAGCCTAGCTTGAATGAAGGTGTGGGTTTGCAAGAACCAAGAGAGGAGGAGGTTGAAGTGGAGAAAGAAGCAAAGAAGCCATCAAAGGTCTGCTATTGTTTTTAATTAAGCCATGTTTCTGCTTTTTGGCTTTTTTTTTTTTTTTTGTCCTAAGAATTCAATTGTACTCCAAACAAGGACCAACTTTGAGTATATGTTCTTTACCTATGAAACATTATAAGCAATCTTGTTTTCTGATCGATTGTGGTTGTTTGATATTGAAAGCAATCTATTATCTAGTAGCATGAATGGACTGAAGAATATTACAAGTTCTAGAAGGATTTCAATCCTAAGACAAAATTAATAGTACGAATGCATTTTTGGAAGTGATGCAACACAAATGGGAAACGACAAAAAATAAAAATAAATCAATGTTGAACAAAGTCTCACCGAACAACAATGGAGTTTGGTAAAGTCTCATCACCAAAAAGAAAAGGAGTTGCACCTCTAAAAAAGAAATTGCATCTCTAATAAGAGTATTTGACCGAGAAAATATAACTCTTCATTCATTTTTAAACGATTACAATAGTTCACATAAATACACTGACAAAAATCTTAACCCTAATTTGACTTACTTTGGGCCAACATCATCATTTATATATAGAAAGTAAAATACACCCCCTAAAAGTTGTCAAACTCACCCACTATAGCTTGCTACTAATATTGCTAATATCAATTTTTATTCGGAGCGGATATCTTCAAGTATGACTCTTTCTAATTAAACCACATCCTAAGGTGTAAATTTTGCCAATTTTCTCCCCTAAGGTTTTAATTGTTATATCAAATAGATTTTTCTGTTGACCTTATGGTGCTATCACGTCATACCAAATTAGAAGTAACACCTGTGCCCCCTTCAATATAAAAATAATATATAGTGAATATAAATTAAAAAAAAAATTGACCACTTGGATCTCTAAGGGTGTTCTTGTAGCTAAACCTCATTTGGTGGCAGTGGCCAAATAGGGGTGATTGTGAGGCCACCCCTCACCTCTAGGGGGGAGTGCCAGAGTGGCTCGCACAATAAAACTGTACAAGCGGTTGAGATTAGTGATTATTGCCTCTAACCATCAATTGTGTTTTAGGCAGTTATCAAATTTTTGTATAACAGCATTTCTAAAATAGGCAATTCGGGCCTATTCTAGTGTTTTAGGCTTTCATTGAGCATCTTTTTATGGCTTATTTTAGATGGTTTTGAGCCTTTTTTTTAAATAATTAGAAGGCTTCAAAATGTAACAAAACTCATTTTTCCCAAAACGCCCATACTCTAGTCGTTATAAAGCTCAGTTTATTATTGGTGCCAAACCCATTTCATTTTCCCGTTCCTCCCCACTGTTAACAATATATCTTCTACCACATCATCAAACTCCAATAATATCTCAACAACCAAGTCAAAGATCTGTTTTGTTACTTGATATACTGCAGTCGCTGATATAGTGTACAGGATAATTATTCAAATATTATTGTTATAGTTTAAATTCAAATGTATACATAGCTAGATATTATTTGACTCACTGTACGTGTATAAATATACACATTTGATAGTAATACAATTCATTCAATCTCAAGAAACTCTCGATCTCTCAAGAAAACCAGTAATCTTCTTTTTGGTATTTCAAGCTTCTTGGCCGTTCGTTGGGAAGACATTTCTTCCAATATGGAAGGCGGGTCAGACAAGCCCTTGACCCATGCGATTCAAAATATGCTTGAATTTCAGACCAATATTTCGATTTCTGAAAAGAAGATACAAACCCTGATGCGTGAATGTAAAGAGGAATTAATCAAGAGAGCTGGAGATTCTGTAAACAACAGCTCGGTGCGGTGGATGAAAGCATCTCACATATACAATCTTCTTCCGGGTCTGTGATCACAATGAAGGCTCGAGTAGTTGAAGTTGGGATTCAGCTTAGTAATCTGGTTATTGATTTTGTGTTTATGATGTCGAGGCGAGATGAATTTGCAGAAAAGATTGGAAAATTCAAGGCTGTATTCAAATGGGCCACTAAGATTAATTCCCTGGTGATTGATAAGGTTGTCCATCTGCTGGAAATGGCTGACAGTGAAGTGAGGAAGATGAGAACATCCCAGGACTTGAAGAATAAAGGAAAGTCGGTAATTGATGACAGCAAGCGGGATGAAAGATCAAACGACAGAACAGGAGTTAAAGAACTCGTCCACCAATTCTTGGAGCAAATTCTGGATCAAATCTTTGATCAATTTCTTCAAGCAGTTCTGAGCTTAGAATTCATTACAAGTTATTGGAAACTTCCCGATTCGGAGTTGCAATTGAAAAAAGCTCTGTCAGTGATAGAATGTGATGTAAAGCATTGTGAGACGGTGGTGGAATGGTTAAGACAGGATATCATAGCATTGCAGACAATGTTTCCATTCAAATTGGAGTTCGAGGAAGCGAAGATGGCGGAAGCTCGGAATTTCGTGGCTCCGAAGATATATGAAATGTGGATAGGATTACTGGATTCATCAGAGCCGGATGTTCATTGGACCAGATATGTCAGAAAAAATGGAAATACAGCATCAGAGACCGAGCCCGGAGATGTTCAGATGAGATCCGCTGGTGTTACGAGGGCGGAAGTAGAGCAAGTGCAGTCTAGCTTGAATGATGAAGGTGAGGACTTGCCAGAATCAGCATCAGAGACGGAGGTTGAAGCAGAGAAGCCATCAAAGAAGTGCTGCTGTTGTTGTTGTAAATAAGCTGAGATTTCTGCAGCTTTTTTTTCGTTTTCCTAAGCTTTTGAATTGTACCAACTTTCAATAAAATCTGTTTGTTTAGCTATGAATTGTTGCATAATAAGAAAAATCTTTTGTAAGCTGGTTTTCTGATTGATTGTTTTTGGTCTTTAGTTGATTGTCTATAGTTGTACGATAGTAATGTAGTTTCTAGCATTACTCTACTACTGTTGAGAACAATGACTACAAATTGGGCTAAAAATTTGCCATATGGAGGAATTGGAGGCGGTGCCTGAGCGGAGAAAGCAAGGTGAAAGGGGAGGAGGAGATGCCGAGGGGACTAGAGGTGAGGCGTGTGAGCGGCGATGGAAGGCGGAGAATGGTTTATAAGCAAACGAAAAATAATAGAAAACCAAAAGGTGGAAAAATGGAGATAAGAGAAACTTCCTATATAAATACACAACACAATAGAGAAACATGACCGATATCCTTGAAGAAAATGAAACCATTAGCCAAGATCACAATTGCCCATGAAGAGGGATTTTCGAGGTTACATGCTGAAGGGGTCAAGAAGAGTGGAAGATCCGTGGGTTGTAATGGGTAAAAAAGTGAAGTCCTGAGTGGAGTTTCGATGGCAGGAAGGGATGAGAATGAGGATGAGGATTATCGATCTGCACCGGAGAATTCTGCTTTCTGTTGTAAATTGGCATAATGAGAATGATAATGGGGATTCCTTGATGTTCAAGAAGGAAGAAATGGAGGAGATCGGGGAAATACACAGAGAAATGGATGTTGAGATTGTTGAGAAAGCGGAAGATCAATCGCGGAGAATTGCGATTGATGATTATTCTGTATGTAGAAGAAAAAGGTGATGATGTGAATGATGAGATATTCTGTACAAGTACAGCCTAGCTTGAATGAAGGTTTGGATTTCCAAGAACCAATAGAGGAGGAGGTTGAAGTGGAGAAAGAAGCAAAGAAGCCATCAAAGGTGTGCTAAGATTCATAGCCATGTTTCTGATTTTTGGTTAGCTTTTCTTAGACAGAGTTCAATTGTACTCCAAACAAGGACCAACTTTCAATATATGTTGTTTAGCTATGAAGCATAATAAGCAATCTTGTTTTATTTATTGTTGTTGTTTGATATTGAAAGCGATGTATTATCTAGTAGTATGAATTGACTGAAGAATATTACAACTTCTAAAAGGATTTCAATCCTTAGATAAAAGAGTACCGAATGTTTTTTTGGAAGTGACGCATCACAAAAAAAAAACGATAGAAAATAAAAATAATTTAATATTAAGTAGAGTCTCATTGAGCAACAATGAATTTTGGTAGTCTCTCTACCATAGGAAATAGGAGTTGCACCTCAAAAAGAGTATTTCACTAAATAATATATAATTACTGATTCATTTCTAAACTGTTACAATAGTTCACTTAAATAGACTAACTAAAACTTTAACCCTAATTTGATTTACTTTGCGCCCATTAAATATATATTGGAGAGCGGAAGATGGAGAGAGAAGAGAGAGAGAGCGAAAGCATATAAGAACTACATTGTATCGAGTAGTATATATATTAAAGTGTTACAAAGATCTCTATTTATAGAGAGGCTATGAGTTATAAGCAAGAAACCCTAGACTACATGTCATAAAAAAAAAAAAAAAAAAACCCTAGACTAATTAAGGTTGAGAATAAACCCTAGAAAATAATATAAAATATTCTAACATCAATTCTCAAACTCTTGGTGTAAGCTTGAGTTTGGAAAAAAGAAAGGAAAATTATGGAATGCAAGGGAATCTGCCGGAGTGGTGGCCGGATTATGGTGGCCGGAGGTGGTAGATGGCGGCTTGCTAGTTGCCGGCAGTGGCTATTGGTGGCTGCAGTTGGGTTGTGAAAGATTTGGGCCATGAACTTGGCCTGAAAAATTATTAGATTGAGCTTGATGGGTTGAATTGGTAGTAGTTGGCCAGTTTGATTGGGCCAATATTCGCCAAAATCCATGGACCATTGTTTTTAATTAAGTCAAGATTCATAGCCATGTTTCTGCTTTTTGGTTAGTTTTTCTTAGACAGAATTCAATTGTACTCCAAACAGAGACCAACTTTGAGTATATGTTCTTTAGCTATGGAGCAGAATAAGCAATCTTATTTTATGATTGATTGTGGTTGTTTGATATTGAAAACAATCTATTATCTAGTAGCATGAATTGACTGAAGAAGATTACAAGTTCTAAAAGGATTTCAATCCTGAAACAAAAGAGTACCGAATGCTTTTTTGGAAGTGACGCAACACAAAAGGAAAATGACAGAAAATAAAAATAAATCAATGCTGAACAGCATCTCACCCAACAACAATAGAGTTTGGTAGAGTCTCACCACAAAAAAAGAAAATGAGTCACACCTCAAAAAAAGAAATCGCATCTCTAATAAGAGTATTTCACCTTGAAAATATAACTCTTCATTCATTTTTAAATGATTACAATAGTTCACTTAAATAGAGCGACAAAAATCTTAACCTTAATTTGAGTAACTTGGGGCCAACATCATCATATATATAGAAAGTAAAAAACACCCCCCTAAAAGTTGTCAAACTCACTCGCTATAGCTTGCTGCTAATATTGCTAAATATCAAGTTTTATCCCGAGCGGATATCTTCATTAAGTATGACTCTTTTTTATTAAATCACATCCTAAGGTGTAAATTTTGCCATTTTTCTCCCCTAAGGTTTTAATTGTTATATCAAATAAATTTTTTTGTCGACCTTACGGTGCTACCACATTGTATTGAATTAGAAGGCAACATCTGTGCCCCTTTAATATAAAAATAATAAATAATGAATATAAATTAAAAAAAAAAAAATTGACCACCCGGATCTCTAAGGGTGCCCTTGTAGCTAACCCCCATTTGGTGGCAGTGGCCAAATAGGGGAGATTTTGTGAGGCCACCCCTCACCTCTGGGGAGTGGCCCGCGACGTAAAGTGTACAAGCGGTTGAGATTAGAGATTATTGTCTCTAACCGTCTGTTGTGTTTTAGGCAGTTATCAAATTTTTGTAACTGCAGCATCATCGGTTAGCAATTATTAAAACTTATCACTGTATCGCATAACCACTTTTTTTTCGAATGGACCATTTGGGCCTATTCTAGTGTTTTAGGCATTCATTGAGCATCTATTATTATTATATATATAAGGGTAGCGCGATTAGCAGTTATTAGAAAGTTAATAACCACCCGATTCTACACTCCTACCGTGTAGCCACACTAAGCAAATGGGGGTGCCCCGAGTGGCCAACCCACCTCTCGTTTTAATTTGGTTTTTAGATTTATATTTATAATTTTAATATATAACGCTTTGCACATAAGTCGCACATGCGGAGGAAGCGGGTGCAAGGAGTGGAGGAGATGCCAAGGAGACTAGTTGGGTCATGTGGGCCGCAATAGAAGGCGGGAATGTCAAATTTACCTTATAAGCAAAAGAAAACCAAAAGGTGGAAAAATGTTAAATTTGCCTCTCAGGATGCATACAAGAAGTGAAAATTAAAATAAAACCCCGAAGTCCAATTCTTTCGATTTTCAATAGAAAGAGGTAATTACGTTTGAGTCTCCATTTGGTTTTGTGGTTTCAAAATGTACAAAGTGAAAAAATAGTAATTTGAAAACGTAACTTTTTTCAATTCAATTGAGCATTTGGTAAAATCTATAAAAAAGATATTATTTATGTAATTTAAAAATGATGTTTGACCATAAAACGCACCACATGTCATTTGGTAAAATCTTATATAAATATTTTCAGCAATGACACGTAGTTGATTATTATTAATATAAGTGACAACAAGGCCCAATCATCATGATGACAAGGCCTAGTCGTTGTTGATAAGCTGTGATTTGTTGTTCAGTCTTATAGAGTATATTTTTGTTATTTTGAGTCGCGGAGGGGTATACTACCCAAATGTTCAATCTGAGGTTATTGCACAAATTGAAACATTGCAAAAATGACAATAGTTAGAGGGGGCAAATTTCATTTTCCCTATACTCAAATAACAGGTCCAAAATTTCAAATCTTTCACCCAAGCTATGTGAAGTAGTAACCTCTTTGAGGTTAAGAGACTAACCCATCTACGAGGTTAAGCAAATAAAAATAGAGAAATGATAGAAATCATTGCCCTTTTCCATAATCTACATTTAAATTATGATTATTTGTTAGATTCTAAACTTTTCTAGCGTCTTAAGATTTTACCAGAATTTCAACAGTTATTTTTTCTCCAAAAAAGTAATATTTTCTCAAAATATGGGCAGCTCATTCAGGCGTGGTTCAAACGACTCTACTGAATGAGTTTTTCGATTTTTAGTCAAATTTTTACCTCGTTAGGATGTAGTCGAACAAATTATAGACTGAGCTTCTCTGGTTCCCTCATTGTTCAGACTTGGTCCGAACGAAACAAAGATGGAACTCACACCAAATTGCATTTATTGCCAAGGTGAAAAGGCAGTTATAGTTAGCGGTTACTGGCTAAAACTCCCTAGGTGGTTAGTAAAATCCACTAACGGCCTCCGCTAACTGCCTAGGCGGTTTGCAAATAGTAACACTAATAACTGCTATCCACTTTTTAAAAGACAAAATTTTAAGTTTTGTTTAAAAAAAAAAAAAGAAAAACCAAAACGATGTCGTTTGTATGGTAATACGATAATATCATATTACATACGCATATATATATATATATATATAGGCCGTTAGCGGTTAACCACTTGCCTTTTCGCCCCAAACTTATTGTATGGTTTATCCTCTAGTCCACTCCTTTTTCCAAAATGCCCATGCATAGTCGTTAAAAAGCTCATTTTATTATTGGCACCAAGCCCATTTCATTTTCCCATTCCTCCAAACAACTCTCTCAAGAAAACCAATAATCTTCTTTTTGGTATTTCAAGCTTCTTGGCGGTTCCTTGGGAAGAAATTTGTACCAATATGGAAGGCGACGTATAGAGGCTCTTGACCAACGCAATTCAAAATACGCGTGTGGGTACCGGTGGAAGGCAGAGGCTTATAAGCAAAAGAATAAAAGAGATGGGGAGGTGGAAGTGCGGAACTTGAGTGCAATCTTTTTTCTTTCACTTATTTGATGTTTTGGTGACTAACTTCACCAAGTTGAATATTGTATTGTAGCCATAATGACTCTTCCAAGTTTGAGTAAGGGCGATATTTATGGACCAAAGTAATCTTTCCAAAAGTGTAAGCGAGACGATAAAATCTAATATAGACTATAAAATAGTGTTTTTTTTTTTTTTTTTTTTTTTTTTTTTTTTTTTCATTTGATGCTTGGCTAAAAGCTTGGACAATAGAATTCTTTTTTTAGGCAAATAGGGAAAGGGTAAAGGAAGAGTTGAGATGCATGTGTGACATATTGGTTTTGGTGGAAAAAGAGGACAAGGACAAAGATTCGGTGCAATGCCCCTACCCTATCGTGCTCGGGATACTAGTGTAGAAGCATAGAACACGGAAACATCAGCTACAAAATGGGCCAAAAATCTGCCATTTGGATGGAACAGAGGCGGTGCGTGGGTTCACATTCAGACCAAGTGGCACGTAAGCCGCACGCGCAGAGGAAGGGGGTGCGAGGGGTGGAGGAGATACCGAGGAGACTAGGTGGGGTGTGTGGGCCGTGATGGAAGGCGGAGAATGTCAAACTTAGCTTATAAGCAAAAGAAAACCAAAAGGAGGAAAAATGCCAAATTTGCCTCTCAGGATGCATACAGGAAGTGAAAATTAAAATAAAACCCTGAAGCCCAATTATTTTGATTTTCAATAGAAAGAGGTAATAACGTTTGAGTCTCCATTTGGTTTTGTGGTTTCAAAATGTACGAATTAATTGAAAAACTTAGTAATTTGAAAATGTAACTTTTTTCAATTCAGTTGAGCATTTGGTAAAATCTATAAAAAGTGATTATTTATGTCATTTAAAAATGCAGTTTGACCATAAAACGCACCACATATCATTTGGTAAAATCTTATGTAAATATTTCAGCAATGACACGTAGTTGATAATATTAATATTAGCGACAACAAGGCCCAATCATCATGACTACAAGGCTTAGTAAAGGAACATTCACTTGATAATTGGGGGTTTGTGATTTGTGATTTGTTTTTTAATCTTATAGAGTATATTTTTGTTATTTTGAGTCATGGAGGGGGATATTGCAACCCCAATGTTCAATTGGGGGTCATTGTAAAAATTGAGACATTGAAAAACATTGAAAAAATACGATAGTAATTAGAGGGGGCAAATGTAATTTTCCCTATACTCAAGTAACAGGTCCAAAATTTCAAATCTTTCACCCAAGCTATGTGAAGTAGTAAACTCATTGAGGTTAAGAGAGTAACCCATCTATGAGGTTAAGCAAATAAAAAAAATAAAAAATAAAAAATGATAGAAATCATTGCCCTTGTCCATCATCTATATTAATATTATGATTATTTGTTAGATTCTAAGCTTTTCTAGCGTCTTAAGATTTTACCAGACTTTCAACAGTTATTTTTCTCGAAAAAAGTAATATTTTCTCAAAATATGGGCAGCTCATTCATGCGTTGTTCAAACGGCTCTATTGAATGAGTTTTTCAATTTTTGGTCAATTTTTACCTCGACTAATATTAATATCATACGACATACGACATTGGTTCTAGATTTTTATACACAAAAACAACATCATTTCATGTATATATATATATATATATAAATATAGGCGGTTAGCGGTTAACCGCCCGCCTTTTCACCCCTAACTTATTGTATGGTTTATCCTTTAGTCCACTCTTTTTTCCCAAAATGCCCATACTCTAAACCTTATAAAGTTCAATTTATTATTGGCGCCAAACCCATTTCATTTTCCCATTCCTCCAAACAACTCTCTCTCAAGAAAACCAGTAATCTTCTTTTTGGTCTTTCAAGCTTCTTGGCGGTTCCTTGGGAAGAAATTTCTACCAATATGGAAGTCGAGGCACAGAGGCTCTTGGCCAACGCGCTTCAAAATATGATTGAATTTCAGACCAATATTTTGTTTTTTGATACAAAGATGCATGCCCTGATGCGTGAATGTAAAGAGGGATTAATCAAGAGAGCTGGAGATTCTGTAAACAAGAGTTCGATGGGGTGGATGAAAGCATCTCACGCCTCCAATGAAGAATCTTCTTCCGGGGCTGTGATCGCAATGAAGGCTCGAGTAGTTGAAGCTGGGATTCAGCTCAGTAATCTGGTTATTGAATTTGTGTTTACGATGTCGAGGAGAGATGAATTGGCAGAAAAGATTGGAAAATTCAAGGCTGCATTCAAATGGGCCACTAAGCTTGATTCCATGGTGATTGAGAAGGTTGTCAATATTCTGGAAATGGCTGGCAGTGAAGTGAGGAAGATGAGAAGATCCGAGGAGTTGAAGAATAAAGGAAAGTCGGTAATTGATGGCGGCAAGCGGGATGAAAGATCAAACGAAAGAATTCGAGTTAAAGAACTCATCCATCAATTCTTCGAGCAAATTCTGTATCAAATCTTTGATCAATTTCTTGAAGCAGTTATGTTCTTTGAATTCATTACATGTCAACGGAAACTTCCCGATCGAGGGTTGCGATTGAAAAAAGCGCTGTCAATTATAGAATGTCATGTAAAGCATTGTGAGACGGTTGTGGAATTGTTAAGAGAGGATATCATGGCATTGCAGACAATGTTTCCATTCAAATTGGAGTTCGAGGACGCGAAGGCGGCACAAGCTCGGAATTTCTTGGCACCTAAGGTATATGAATTGTGGATAGGATTACTGGATTCATCAGAGCAGGATGTTCATAGGATCAGATATGCCAGAGAAATGGAAATCCAATCTAACTTGGAAGGAGATGCTGCTGCTATGAATGATGAAAACGATGTCGTTGAAGATGATCTTGGTCATCAGATGAGATCTTCTGTAGAAGTACAGCCTAGCTTGAATGAAGGTGTGGGTTTGCAGGAACCAAGAGAGGAGGAGGTTGAAGTGGAGAAAGAAGCAAAGAAGCCATCAAAGGTCTGCTATTGTTTTTAATTAAGCCATGTTTCTGCTTTTTGGCTGTTCTTTTCTTTTCTGTTTTTCCTAAGAATTCAATTGTACTACAAACAAGGACCAACTTTGAGTATATGTTCTTTAGCTATGAAGCATAATAAGCAATCTTGTTTTCTGATTGATTGTGAATCAATCTATTATCTAGTAGCATGAATTGACTGAAGAATATTACAAGTTCTAGAAGGATTTCAATCCTAAGACAAAATAGTACGGGATGCTTTTTTGGAAGTGATGCAACACAAAAGGGAAACGACAAAAAATAAAAATAAATCAATGTTGAACAAAGTCTCACCGAACAACAATGAAGTTTGGTAAAGTCTCACCACCAAAAAGAAAAAGAGTTGCACTTCAAAAAAAGAAATTGCATCTCTAATAAGAGTATTTCACCGAGAAAATATAACTCTTCATTCATTTTTAAACGATTACAATAGTTCACATAAATACACTGACAAAAATCTTAACCCTAATTTAACTTACTTTGGGCCAACATCATCATTTATATATAGAAAGTTAAATACACCCCCTAAAAGTTGTCAAACTCACCCGCTATAGCTTGCTGCTAATATTGCAAATATCAAGTTTTATCCTGAGCGGATATCTTCAAGTATGACTCTTTTTAATAAAATCACATGCAAAGGTGTAAATTTTGCCAATTTTCTCCCCTAAGGTTTTAATTGTTATATCAAATAGATTTTTCTGTCGACCATATGGTGCTACCACGTCATACCGAATTAGAAGCAACAATTGTGCCCCCTTTAATATAAAAATAATATATAGTGAATATAAATTAAAAATAAAAATAAAAAAAAATTGACCACTTGGATCTCTAAGGGTGTTCTTGTAGCTAAACCCCATTTGGTGGCAGCGGCCAAATAGGGGTGATTGTGAGGCCACCCCTCACCTCTACGGGGGAGCGCCAGAGTGGCTTGCACAGTAAAATTGTACAAGCAGTTGAGATTAGTGATTATTGTCTCTAACCATCAATTGTGTTTTAGGTGGTAATCAAATTTTCGTATAACTGCTTTTCTAAAATGGGACATTTGGGCCTATTCTAGTGTTTTAGGCATTCTTTGAGCATCTTTTATGGCTTATTGTAGATGGTTTTCAGCCTTTTTAAAATAATTAGAAGGCTTCAAAATGTAACAAAACTCCTTTTTTCCAAAACGCCCATACTCTAGTCGTTATAAAGCTCAGTTTATTATTGGTGCCAAACCCGTTTCATTTTCCCGTTCCTCCATACTGTTAACAATATATCTTCTACCACATCATCAGACTCCAACACTACCTCAACAACCAAGTCAAAGATCTGTTCTGTTACTTTATATACTGCAGTTGCTGATATAGTGCAGAGGATAATTATTCAAATATTATTGTTATAGTTTAAATTCAAATGTATACATAGCTAGATATTATTTGATTCACTGTACGTGTATAAATATACACATTTGATAGTAATACAATTCATTCAATCTCAAGAAACTCTCGATCTCTCCAAAAAACCAGTAATCTTCTTTTTGGTTCAAGCTTCTTGGCCGTTCGTTGGGAAGACATTTCTTCCAATATGGAAGGCGGGTCAGACAAGCCATTGACCCATGCGATTCAAAATATGCTTGAATTTCAGACCAATATTTCGATTTCTGAAAAGAAGATACAAACCCTGATGCGTGAATGTAAGGAGGAATTAATCAAGAGAGCTGGAGATTCTGTAAACAAGAGCTCGATGCGGTGGATGAAAGCATCTCACACATCCAATGAAGAATCTTCTTCCGGGTCTGTGATCACAATGAAGGCTCGAGTAGTTGAAGTTGGGATTCAGCTTAGTAATCTGGTTATTGATTTTGTGTTTATGATGTCGAGGCAAGATGAATTTGCAGAAAATATTGGAAAATTCAAGGCTGTATTCAAATGGGCCACTAAGATTAATTCCATGGTGATTGATAAGGTTGTCCATCTGCTGGAAATGGCTGACAGTGAAGTGAGGAAGATGAGAAGATCCCAGGACTCGAAGAATAAAGGAAAGTCGGTAATTGATGACAGCAATCGGGATGAAAGATCAAACGAAAGAACTGGAGTTAAAGAACTCGTCCATCAATTCTTGGAGCAAATTCTGTATCAAATCTTTGATCAATTTCTTCAAGCAGTTCTGAGCTTAGAATTCATTACAAGTTATTGGAAACTTCCCGATTCGGAGTTGCAATTGAAAAAAGCTCTGTCAGTGATAGAATGTGATGTAAAGCATTGTGAGACGGTGGTGGAATGGTTAAGACAGGATATCATAGCATTGCAGACAATGTTTCCATTCAAATTGGAGTTTGAGGAAGGCGAAGATGGCGGAAGCTCGGAATTTTGTGGCTCCGAAGATATATGAAATATGGATAGGATTACTGGATTCATCAGAGCTGGATGTTCATTGGACCAGATATGTCAGAAAAAATGGAAATACAGCATCAGAGACCGAGCCCGGAGATGTTCAGATGAGATCCGCTGGTGTTACGAGGGCGGAAGTAGAGCAAGTGCAGTCTAGCTTGAATGATGAAGGTGAGGACTTGCCTGAATCAGCATCAGAGACGGAGGTTGAAGCAGAGAAGCCATTAAAGAAGTGCTGCTGTTGTTGTTGTAAATAAGCTGAGATTTCTGCAGCTTTTTTTCGTTTTCCTAAGCTTTTGAATTGTACCAATTTTCAATAAAGTCTGTTTGTTTAGCTATGAATTGTTGCATAATAAGAAAAATCATTTTTAAGCTGGTTTTCTGATTGATTGTTTTTGGTCTTTAGTTGATTGTCTATATATAGTTGTACGATAGTAATGTAGTTTCTAGCATTACTCTACTGTTGAGAACAATGACTACAAATTGGGCTAAAAATTTGCCATATGGAGGAAATGGAGGCGGTGCCTGAGCGGAGAAAGCAAGGTGAAAGGGGAGGAGGAGATGCCGAGGGGACTAGAGGTGAGGCGTGTGAGCGGGGATGGAAGGCGGAGAATGGCTTATAAGCAAACGAAAAATAATAGAAAACCAAAAGGTGGAAAAATGGAGATAAGAGAAACTTCCTATATAAATACACAACACAATAGAGAAACATGACCGATATCCTTGAAGAAAATGAAACCATTAGCCAAGATCAGAATTGCCCATGAAGAGGGATTTTCGAGGTTACATGCTGAAGGGGTCAAGAAGAATGGAAGATCCGTGGATTGTAATGGGTAAAAAAGTGAAGCCCTGAGTGGAGTTTCGATGGCAGGAAGGGATGAGAATGAGGATGAGGATTATCGATCTGCACCGGAGAATTCTGCTTTCTGTTGTAAATTGGCATAATGAGAATGATAATGGGGTTTCCTTGATGTTCAAGAAGGAAGAAATGGAGGAGATCGGGGAAATACACAGAGAAATGGATGTTGAGATTGTTGAGAAAGCGGAAGATCAATCGCGGAGAATTGCGATTGATGATTATTCTGTAGAAGAAAAAGGTGATGATGTGAATGATGAGATATTCTGTACAAGTACAGCCTAGCTTGAATGAAGGTTTGGATTTGCAAGAACCAATAGAGGAGGAGGTTGAAGTGGAGAAAGAAGCAAAGAAGCCATCAAAGGTGTGCTATTGTTGTTAATTAAGCCAAGATTCATAGCCATGTTTCTGCTTTTTGGTTAGTTTTTCTTAGACAGAATTCAATTGTACTCCAAACAGAATTCAATTGCTTATAGCGACGAATAGAGGCTCTTGACCAACGCAATTCAAAATACGCGTGTGGGTACCGATGGAAGGCAGAGGCTTATAAGCAAAAGAATAAAAGAGAGGGGGAGGATGGGGAGGAGAAACTTGAGTGCAATCTTTCTTCTTTCACTTGTTTGATGTTTTGGTGACTAACATTACCAGGTTGAGTATGGGCTATATTTATGGACCAAAGTAATCTTTCCAAAGGTGTAAGCGAGACGATAAAATCTAATATAGACTATAAAATAGTGTTTGTTTTTTTTTTTTTTCATTTGATGCTTGGCTAAAAGCTAGGACAATAGAATTCTTTTTTTAGGCAAATAGGGAAAGGGAAAGGGAAAGGGAAAGGGAAAGGGTAAAGGAAGAGTTGAAATGAATGTGAGACATATTGGTTTTGGTGGAAAAAGAGGACAAGGACAAAGATTCGGTGCAATGCCCCTACCCTATCGCGCTTAGGATACTAGTGTAGAAGCATAGAACACGGAAACATCGGCTACAAAATGGGCCAAAAATCTGCCATTTGGATGGAAGCAGAGGCGGTGCGTGGGTTCACATGCAGACCAAGTGGCACGTAAGCCGCAGGCACAGAGGAAGGGGGAGCAAGGGGTGGAGGAGATGCCGAGGAGACTAGGTGGGGTGTGTGGGCCGCGATGGAAGGCGGAGAATGTCAAACTTAGCTTATAAGCAAAAGAAAACCAAAAGGTGGAAAAATGTCAAATTTGCCTCTCGGGATGCATACAGGAAGTGAAAATTAAAATAAAACCCTGAAGCCCAATTCTTTTCATTTTCAATAGAAAGAGGTAATAACGTTTGAGTCTCCATTTGGTTTTGTGGTTTCAAAATGTACGAATTGAAAAAATAGTAATTTGAAAATGTAACTTTTTTCAATTCAGTTGAGCATTTGGTAAAATCTATAAAAATTGATTATTTATGTCATTTAAAAATGCGGTTCGACCATAAAACGCACCACATATCATTTGGTAAAATCTTATGTAAATATTTTCAGCAATGACACGTAGTTGATAATATTAATATTAGCAACAACAATAATATTAATATTAGCAACAACAAGGCCCAATCATCATGACTACAAGGCTTAGTAAAGGAACATTCACTTGACAATTGGGGGTTTGTGATTTGTGATTTGTTTTTTAATCTTATAGAGTATATTTTTGTTATTTTGAGTGGTGGAGGGGGATACTGCAACCCCAATGTTCAATTGGGGGTCATTGCAAAAATTGAGACATTGAAAAACATTGAAAAAATAACGATAGTAATTAGAGGGGGCAAATATAATTTTCCCTATACTCAAATAACAGGTCCAAAATTTCAAATCTTTCACCCAAGCTATGTGAAGTAGTAAACTCATTGAGGTTAAGAGAGTAACCCATCTATGAGGTTAAGCAAATAAAAAAATAGAAAATAAAAAATGATAGAAATCATTGCCCTTGTCCATCATCTACATTAATATTATGATTATTTGTTACATTCTAAGCTTTTCTAGCGTCTTAAGATTTTACCAAACTTTCAACAGTTATTTTTCTTGAAAAAAGTAATATTTTCTCAAAATATGGGCAGCTCATTTAGGCGTTGTTCAAACGGCTCTATTGAATGAGTTTTTCAATTTTTCGTCAATTTTTACCTCGAGTAATATTAATATCATACTACATACGACATTGTTTCTAGATCTTTATACACAAAAACAACATCATTTCATGTATATATATATAGGCAGTTAGCGGTTAACCGTCCGCCTTTTCTCCCCTAACTTATTATATGGTTTATCCTTTGGTCCACTCTTTTTTCCCAAAATGCCCATACTCTAATCCTTATAAAGCTCAGTTTATTATTGGCGCCAAACCCATTTCATTTACCCATTCCTCCAAACAACTCTCTCTCAAGAAAACCAGTAATCTTCTTTTTGGTATTTCAAGCTTTTTGGCGGTTCCTTGGGAAGAAATTTCTACCAATATGGAAGGCGAGGCACAGAGACTCTTGGCCAACGCGATTCAAAATATGATTGAATTTAAGACCAATCTTTCGGTTTTTGATACAAAGATGCAAGCTCTGATGCGTGAATGTAAAGAGGGATTAATCAAGAGAGCTGGAGATTCTGTAAACAAGAGTTCGATGGGGTGGATGAAAGCATCTCACGCATCCAATGAAGAATCTTCTTCCAGGGCTGTGATCGCAATGAAGGCTCGAGTAGTTGAAGCTGGGATTCAGGTCAGTAATCTAGTTATTGAATTTGTGTTTATGATGTCGAGGCGAGATGAATTGGCAGAAAAGATTGGAAAACTCAAGGCTGCATTCAAATGGGCCACTAAGCTTGATTCCATGGTGATTGAGAAGGTTGTCAATCTGCTGGAAATGGCTGGCAGTGGAGTGAGGAAGATGAGAAGATCTGAGGAGTTGAAGAATAAAGGAAAGTCGGTAATTGATGGCGGCAAGCGGGATCAAAGATCAAACGAAAGAATTCGAGTTAAAGAACTCATCCATCAATTCATCGAGCAAATTCTGTATCAAATCTTTGATCAATTTCTTGAAGCAGTTATGTTCTTAGAATTCATTACAAATCATCGGAAACTTCCCAATTCTGGGTTGCAATTGAAAAAAGCGCTGTCAATTATAGAATGTGATGTAAAGCGTTGTGAGACGGTTGTGGAATTGTTAAGAGAGGATATCATGGCATTGCAGACAATGTTTCCATTCAAATTGGAGTTTGAGGACGCGAAGGCGGCGGAAGCTCGGAATTTCTTGGCGCCTAAGGTATATGAATTGTGGATAGGATTACTGGATTCATCAGAGCAGGATGTTCATAGGATCAGATATGCCAGAGAAATGGAAATCCAATCTAACTTGGAAGGAGATGCTGCTGCTATGAATGATGAAAACGATGTCGTTGAAGATGATCTTGGTCATCAGATGAGATCTTCTGTAGAAGTACAGCCTAGCTTGAATGAAGGTGTGGGTTTGCAAGAACCAAGAGAGGAGGAGGTTGAAGTGGAGAAAGAAGCAAAGAAGCCATCAAAGGTCTGCTATTGTTTTTAATTAAGCCATGTTTCTGCTTTTTGGCATTTTTTTTTTTTCCTAAGAATTCAATTGTACTCCAAACAAGGACCAACTTTGAGTATATGTTCTTTAGCTATGAAGCATAATAAGCAATCTTGTTTTTTGATTGATTGTGGTTGTTTGATATTGAAAGCAATCTATTATCTAGTAGCATGAATTGACTGAAGAATATTACAAGTTCTAGAAGGATTTCAATCCTAAGACAAAAGAGTACCAAATGCTTTTTTGGAAGTGATGCAACACAAAAGGGAAACAACAGAAAATAAAAATAAATCAATGTTGAACAAAGTCTCACCGAACAACAATGGAGTTTGGTAGAGTCTCACCACAAAAAAGAAAAGGAGTCGCACCTCAAAAAAAGAAATTGGATCTCTAATAAGAGTATTTCACCGAGAAAATATAATTCTTCATTCATTTTTAAACGATTACAATAGTTTACATAAATACATTGACAAAAATCTTAACCCTAATTTGACTTACTTTGGTCCAATATCATCATTTACATATAGAACGTAAAATACACCCCCTAAAAGTTGTCAAACTCACCCGCTATAGCTTGCTGCTAATATTGCTAAATATCAAGTTTTATCCCGAGTGGATATCTTCAAGTATGACTCTTTTTAATTAAATCACATCCTAAGGTGTAAATTTTGCCAATTTTCTCCCCTAAGGTTTTAATTGTTATATCAAATAGATTTTTCTGTCAACTTTATGGTGCTACCACGTCATACCGAATTAGAAGCAACACTTGTGCCCCTTTTAATATAAAAATAATATATGATGAATATAAATTAAAAAAATTGACCACCTGGATCTCTAAGGGTGTTCTTGTAGCTAAACCCCATTTGGTGGCAGTGGCCAAATAGGGGTGATTGTGAGGCCACCCTTCACCTCTGGGGGGAGTGCCAAAGTGGCCCGCGCAGTAAAACTGTACAAGCGGTTGAAATTAGTGATTATTGTCTTTAACCATCAATTGTATTTTAGGCGGTTATCAAATTTTTGTATAACCGCTTTTCTAAAATGGGCCATTTGGGCCTATTCTAGTGTTTTAGGCATTCATTGAGCATCTTTTTATGGCTTATTTTAGATGGTTTTGGGCCTTTTTTAAATAATTAGAAGGCTTCAAAATGTAACAAAACTCAAGATTATTATTATTATTATTTATGAATAAACATCAGTTTCATTAAACTCAAAATGAAAAATATATATCAAACACACAAAAACAACGCCATTTTGTATATTATTATTATTATTATATAAATGTAGCGCGATTAGAAGTTATTAGACAGTTAATAACCACCCGCTTGTACACTCCTACCGTGCAACCACACCAAGCAAATGGGGGTGTCCCAAGTGGCCAACCCACCTCTCGTTTTTGTTTCCTATTTTATTTGGTTTTTAGATTTAGATTTATAATCTTAATATATAACACTTTGCACGAGTATGAAGTTTACCCTATAAGAGTAGAAACACGAAATGATCATACCTTAGACTCGTCGTTAAAATAAACTAGCTTAGAGCCCGCGCTACGAACCGGGTTTATATATATATATATATATAAGTCAAAAAGTTTTTAAAAGATTATCAACAACAAATTTTATTTTCTTCTCTTAATTAACAAATTAGCTACCAAAAATGACAAATGTTCATAAGATCATTTTAAACCATAGTTTTACTTAATAGCATAAACCCACATATCCAATAAATTTAAAAATTCATAAATTTTAGTTCTTATAAATTGAAACGTGTTAAATATTTGTTCCCATATATGTAGTTTAAAAGGAAATATAAAGGAAAAAAAAATTCAAAATAAAAACCTAGATTAATCAATTATAGAAAATGATTGATTAATCATTATATTCCAACAATGAAACCACTTCTCAAAAAAATTGTTTGTAAGGAGAAAGTTCAACTCCTGAAAGTTAATTATATTTCAACAATGATACCACTGACAAAAATAAAGAAGTGTTCTAAAATAAATGAGCAGGATTATATATGATTACAATTATGTTTACTAATTTTGTAAATAAAAGAATGTTGGTAGTTTAATTTTTCTTTTAAAAAAGAAAGAGATAAAAAACTATGACGGGAATATTGGAACACCCAAAAACAAAAATGAACAACAAAAGTCAATTAAATTTACAAAAGAAAATTTGTAACTCGTATTAAATAAAATTAATAAAATTTGAATGAAAAATAATATATAAATTAGAATAGAAATTAAGGACAAAAAAAAAAATGTAAACAAATGAAAACTACTAATTTAATAAAAAAGAACTCTTTTTTCTATATTTCTCTCAGTTCCAATGAAATCCACAAATATTAGAAAAGGTTTTGTCAAATAGATTTTTTTCTTTTTTTCAACCATCCTTCGCTTATATAAAAGTAAATGAAACTAATTTTAAGACATAGGAAAACGAAGACAAAAAAAACTATGATTGGAAAATTGAGTGTGAAATATATTGGAAAAATTGAGTTTCTACAAAAAGAAACTCTCTCACTATTATTTCCTGAATTCAATGTAAAATTTACAAAAGAAAAGTAATCATTTGAATAAAAACTAATATATAAACTAGAAGAAAAAAAAATAAGGGTAAAAAAAATGAAAGAACATAAGCACCGGAAATAAAGATAAAAAAACAAACAAAAAACAAAAAAACAAAAATATTAATATAATTGAAAATAACTATTTTAGCAAAATAAAAAACAAAACTGTCGTATAATTTTTCATTGAGAAACAACGATTGGAGAATTGAAAAGAACTGTTATAGAAAAAAAAATTAAAAAAATAAATAAATAACGGTAGTATAATTTTTCATTGAGAAACAACAAATAGAAACTCTCATAGAATCTCTCTCTCTCTCTCTCCCTCTGCTTTTTCTGGAATTGATTGATATAAATAGAAAGTAAAAGAAGAAAAAAATAGAAAAAATATATATAAGGGACAAAAACAACAATGGAAGAACATAAGCATGAAAATAAAGATTAAAATATATATATAAAATGACAATAATAATATAATGAAAATTTTTTTTTCCAACCATCATTCACATATATAAAAGTAAAAGAAACTAATTTTAAGACATAAGGAAACCAAAGACAAAAAATAAAAAATAAATCTACGATTGGAAAATTGAGAGTGAAATATATTGGAAAAATTGAGTTTCTACAAAAAGAAACTCTCTCACTATTAATATTTCTTGAATTTAACGTAAAATTTACAAAGAAAAGTAATCATTTGAATAAAAAATAATATATATATTAGAAAAAAAATGGCCAAAAACAAAAAATGGAAGAACATAAGCACCCAAAATAAACATATAAAATGACAATACTAAGCTAATGGAACATAAATGTTCTAGCAAAAAAAAAAACGAAATAAAAGAACTGTAATATAATTTTTCATTGATAAACAACTATTGGAAAATCTCACTCTCTATAAAGGAACACAGAGATATAAATAGAAAGCAAGAGAAAAAAAGAGAAAAATAAACAGAGAGAAAGAAAGAATTTGGGAACCTTTTGTTTTCTCCATTAAGATATCAATTAAATGCATTCCAAATAAAATTCCTACGTTTTAATTGTCTCACATTGAGATATAAAGAGAAAGCAAGAGAAGATAAAAAGAAAAATAAAGAAAGAGAGAGAGAGAGAATTCGTAAACCTTTTGTTTTCTTTATTAAGACAGTTAAATATATTACAAATAAAACTCATACGTTTTAATTGTCTCACATTGAGATATAAACATAAAGCAAGAGAAGATAAAAAGAAAATTAAATAAAGAGAACCTTTTATTTTCTTCATTAAGATATCAATTAAATGCATTCCAAATAATATAAAGAGAAAGCAAGAGAAAATAAAAAGAAAAATAGAGAGAGAGAGAGAGAGAAAATTTGTGAACCTTTTGTTTTCTTCATTAAGACAATTAAATATATTACAAATAAAACCTATACGTTTTAATTATCTCACATTGAGATATAAACATAAAGCAAGAAAAGTTGAAAATAGAGAATTTGAAAAGCTTTTGTTTTCTTCATTTGGACAATTCAGTGCATTACAAATAAAACCCTTATGTTTTAATTGTCTCACTAAAAGGCTAACATCTAAAACGCCACGTGTCGCAATTCTAAGCAAGAGAATTTGTGAACCTTTTGTTTTCTTCATTAAGACAATTATGTCTCATATTGAGATATAAACATGAAGTAAAAGAAGATGAAAATAAAATTAGGGGTAAAGTCCACTTCTCCCCTTCAAACTACCACCCCAATGACAATTTACCCCTCAAACTATTAATAACGACAATTTACCCCCAAAACTACCAAAACAATGACAATGTATCCCCAATTTTAAAAAAATGACGAAATTACCCTTACTAAAATAAAAACAAAAATACTAAAAATTAATTTCTTTTTAAAATCTTAAGGGTATTTTTGTCTTATTGAAAATTATACAGGGATAATTTCGTTATTTTGCTAGCATTGAGGGGATACATTGTCATTGTTTTGATAGTTTGAGGGGCAAATTGTCATAATTGATAGTTTATGGGGTAGATTGTCATTGGGGTGGTAGTTTGAGGAGGTTAAGTGGACTTTACCCCAAAATTAGATAAAGAGATAGAAGTTCCCAAGAAGTAGCTCAATCGGCTGGGACCACACTTAATGAAGTGGAGGTCACTAGTTCAAATCTCCCTTCCTCCCTCTTATGCGGACATGTCCAAAAAAAAAATTGAAAAACCTTTTGTTTTGGAAAAATATAAAAAAGCCTCAAAAACTACCAACCGTTTTCGATTTAGCCCCTTGATGTTCCAAAAGTCATAAAGTAGCCCCCCAAACTACCAAACTGTTACATTTTGGCCATTCCGTTAGTCAAAACCGTTAGTCTGGACGGAAACCACGAAACGACGCCGTTTTATTAGGGTTAAGTTACGAAAATGCCCTTGTGGGATTTTTTTTTTTTTTTAAAGCATGAACAAAACGGCGCCATTTTTGCTTAGGGTAATAGTTATATTTTGATTTTATTTGTTTAGTCTCTCCTTCTCCTTCACACAGCCTCCTTCATGAACTTCTGTTTCAACGTTTAGGTGCTCAAATCGTACTTCAATTTCTGGAAGTTCAATTCCAACTCTGAGAAAATTCCAATAAACAAGAAAATCCATTATGGTACTGACAAATATGTATGAAAATTAAGTATAGTTGAAAAACGATACCCATTAATCTTTGGCTGTGAAGCCCGGAAGAATTTGGATGTGAGTTTTGATGGAGGTTTTTTGGAGGAAGAGGGGACAAGTAATGGAAATGGTGTTTCTACTAGAAGTGCGGAAAAACAGAGTATGGAGGAAGAAATTGCAATTGATTTCTAAGTGCGGAAAAACAGAGTATGTGTTTGGAGTAGCTTTGGGAAAGCTGAGGTCTTTTCGATCGAAATTGGAATGTATATGTTTATTTTGTAGATGAAAAAACCAGATGGAAATAAGCTCAAATATGGTAAGCACCCAAACACGAAGGAGCATGTTTTGTAGAAAATATAGTTTTGGGCAAATTAGGAAGATTTAAGAGAAGGGTTGAGAATATAGAACTCTGCCAGAATTGGTGTACTAAAAAAGAGGAGATTTTGGTTTACTTAATTTATTTATTTATTTTTGAGTAAGAGATTTTGGTTTAGAGTTGTTTCATGTTTGTTCTTTCAGCAGAATGATGGTTTTTACACAAGTTGAAAGCTGCTGCTATTTAGTTTGGTTATTGAGATTTGTTTCGTTTTGTGTTGTCCTTGTTAGTAAAAGTCTTGATTTCAAACTTAATTTTCATCTTACACCTCCAATTTCAATTACATGTATTAGAAATCTTTTAAGGAAGAATTTGACCGGGTGAGGGTGAAGGAAGTTGCGTGAAGGAGAATGAGAGACTAAACAAATAAAATCAAAATATAATTATTACCCTAAGAAAAAACGGCGCCGTTTTGCTTAAGGTTCCCTAACCCTGTTTTGCTCCTGCTTTAAAAAAAAAATAAAAAAAAAAAAAAAAAAAAAAAAAAAAATTCCCACAAGGGCATTTTCGTAACTTAACCCTAATAAAACGGCGTCGTTTCGTGGTTTCCATCCAGATTAATGGTTTTGACTAACGGAGTCGCTAAAATGCAACAGTTTGATAGTTTGAGGGCTACTTTATGACTTTTAAAACATCAGTGGACTAAATCGAAAACGACCGGTAGTTTAAGAGACTTTTTTATATTTTTTCCTTTTGTTTTCTTCATTTAGTTATAATATCTTTTTATTAGAAAGTAAACATATCACTTTTTGATTGACGTGATAGCTAAGAATTAAAACCTTTAGGAGTAAATCTAGAAAATTTAACCATTAAGAAGTAAGATTAAAAAAATCATACCTAAGGAGCTCGAACCATTTTCCCCTTTTAAAAATGTATGCCTACTTTATTCTCTCATCCATCCGCCCCTGTGTCCCAAAATGCCCTTTCTTGGTCGTTATAAAGCTCTGCTTATTTTGGGCGCCAAGCCCACTTCATTTTCCCATTCCTCGTAACATCTCTCTCTCTCTCTCAAGAAATCCAGAAACAAGAAAAAGTGAGCCTTTCTCTCAATTCTATCTCTCAACAAAACCAGTAAATCTTCTATTTCGCATTTCAACGAATATGGAAGGCGAGGCACAGAAGTTCTTGGACAAGGCGACAAAGAAAATGCTTGAATTTCATGCCACTATTTTGACTTCTGAGCAAAAGCTGCAAGCACTGATGCGTGAATGCAAAGAGGGATTCAAGAAAGATGGAGATCTTCCTGGAAAGAGGAGTTTGAGGGAGTGGACAAAAGTGCTTGAATTATCTAATGAAGAATCTGGGGTTGTGGATTCAATGAAGGTTCAAGCAGTTGAAGCTGGGATTAAGCTCTCTCACCTCCTCATTGATTTTCTGTTTATGATGTCAAGGCAAGACGAATTGGCAGAAAAGATTTGGAAATTCAAATCTGCGCTTAAATGGGTCACTGAAGATGGGAATTTTAATTCCTTGGTGATTGGTAAGGTTCTCAATCTACTCGAAATGGCGGACCGAGAAGTGAGAGAGAAGAAAAGATCCAGGGACCTAAAGAATAAAGGAAAGGCGGTGTTAATCGACGACGGCAATCGGGAGGAAAGATCGAGTGGAAGAATTCGAATCCACGAACTCCTCGATCTATGCTTTGAGCTAACTCATTATCAAATCTTTGATCAATTTCTTGAAGTAGTTTTGCGTTTAGAATCCATTGTAAGTCATCGATATCTTCCGGCTGATTCGGAGATGTTAATGAAAGAAGCGCTGTTGATGGTGGAATCCGGTCTGAGGCAATATGAGGAGGTTCTGGAACGGATAAGAGGAGATATCATAACATTGAAGAAAATGTTTCCATTGAAATTAGAGCTTAAGAAGGATGCCAAGACGACGGAAACCCGGATTTTGGTGGCGTGTAGAATAGATGACCTGTGGAGTGGAGCACTGGATAATTTATCAGAAGAGAAGGATGAAAACGACAGTTTTAACCAAAGGGCCAGTGCAAAATTTGAGAGAGCAAATGGAATGCATACTACGTCGGAAAACAACGAAATCGATTTCCTGGATACTAGTGAAGGCAATAATGAGGCTGGTGATGTTCAGATGAGATCCGGTGTTACGAGGGCGGAAATAGAGCAAGTACAGTCTAGCTTGAATGATGAAGGTGTGGACTTGCCAGAATCAGCATCAGAGACGGAGGTTGATGCAGAGGAGCCACCAAAGAAGTGCTACTGCTGTTGCTACTGTAGTTGTAAATAAGCTGAGATTTCTGCAGCTTTTTTTGGTTACTTTGTTCCTAAGCTTTTGAATTGTACCAACTTTCAATAAAATCTCTTTGTTTAGCTATGAATTGTTTCATAATAAGAAGATCATTTGTAAGCTGGTTTTCGGATCGATTGTTTAGTTAATTGTGGATAGTTGTACGATAATAATGTGATTTCTAGCATTACTCTTGAGAAAAAAAGGAAGAAAAAAAGGGCGAAATAGGGAAAATTGGCTACAAAATTGGCCAAAGATCTGCCATATGGTAGGAAATGGAGGCGGTGCGAGGGCTCATGAGCAGAGAATGCGGGGTGCAAGGAGCGGAGGAGATGCCAAGGACACTAGACGTGCGGCATGTGGGTGGCGATGGAAGGCAGAGAATGGCAATCTGGCTTAGAAGCAAAAGAATAAAAGAGAGGGGGAGGAGGAACTTGAGTGCAATCTTTTTTCTTTCACTTATTTGATGTTTGGTGACTAACATCACCAAGTTGAATACTGTATTGTAGCCATAAAGACTCTTCCAAGGTTGAGTAAGGGCTATATTTATGGACTAAAGTAATCTTTCCAAAGGCGTAAGCGAGACGATAAAATCTAATATAGACTATAAAATAGTTGCTTTTTTCATTCCATGCTTGGCTGAAAGCTTGGAAAATAGAATTCTTTTTTTTGGCAAATAGGGTAAAGGAAGAGTTAAGATGTATGTGAAACATATTGGTTTTGGTGGAAAAAGGGGACAAAGATTCGGTGCAATGCCCCCTACCCTATCGCATTCGGGATACTAACGTAGAAGCATAGAACACTGAAACATCGGCTACAAAATGGGCCAAAAATCTGCCATTTGGATGGAAGCAGAGGCGGTGCGTGGGTTCACATGCAGACCAAGTAGCACGTAAGCCGCACGCACAGAGGAAGGGGGTGCAAGGGGTGGAAGAGATGCTGAGGAGACTGGGTGGGGCATGTGGGCTGCGATGGAAGGTGGAGACTGTCAAATTTAGCTTACAAGCAAAAGAAAACCAAAAGTCCTCTCAGGATGCATATAGGAAGTGGAAATTCTTTTGATTTTCAATAGAAAGAGGTAATAACGTTTGAGTCTCCATTTGATTTTGTGGTTTCAAAATGTACGAATTGAAAAAATAGAAATTTGAAAACGTAACTTTGTTCAATTCAGTTGAGCATTTAGTAAAATCTATAAAAATATATTATTTATGTCGTTTAAAAATGCGGTTCAACCATAAAACGCACCAGATATCATTTGGTAAAATCTCATACAAATATTTTCTGCAATGACACGTAGTTGATAATATTAATATTAGAATTGGATATGGCCTAGCAGCACTTTTAGAAATTAAAATATATATATATATATATATATATATATATTTGATAACAATTAAAACATTTTAGAAGTAAATCTACAAAATTTAACCATTAAGGAGCTCGAATCATTTGTTTTTCCTTTTAAAAATGTAGAGCAAATTGCACTTACTGTACTGGTACGCTTATCCTCTCATCCACTCCTTTTTTCCCAAAATGCCTTTTTTTTTTCCCAAAATGCCCATACTTGGTCGTTATAAAGCAATGTTTATTTTAGGCGCCAAACCCACTTCAATTTCCCATTCTTCATACCAACTCTCTCTCTCGCTCTATCTCTCTCTCAAGAAAACCAGAAACAAAAAAAAGTGAGCCTTTCTCTCAATTCTATCTCTCAAGAAAACCAGTAAATCTTCTCTTTCGCATTTCAACGAATATGGAAGGCGAGGAACTGGAGTTCTTGGACAACGTGGCACAGAAAATGCTTGAATTTCATTCCAATACTCTGGCTTTTGAGCAAAAGACGCAAGTGCTGATGGGTGAATGCAAAAAGGGACTCAAGAAAGATGGAGATCATCCTGGAAAGAGGAGTTTGAGGGAGTGGATAAAAGTGCGTGAAATATCTAATGAAGAATCTGGGGTTGTGGTTTCAATGAAGGTTCAAGCAGTTGAAGCTGGGATTAAGCTCTCCCACCTCCTCATTGATTTTGTGTTTATGATGTCAAGGCAAGACGACTCGGCAGAAAAGATTTGGAAATTCAAATCTGCGCTCAAATGGGTCACTGAAGATGGGAATTTCAATTCCATGGTGATTGATAAGATTCTCAATCTACTCGAAATGGCAGACGGAGAAGTGGGTGAGAAGAAAAGATCCAGGGAGCTAAAGAATAAAGTAAAGGCAGCGTTAATCAATGATGGCGATCAGGAGGAAAGATCGAGCGAAAGATTTCGAGTCGGCGAACTCCTCGATCAATGCTTTGAGCAAATTCTTTATCAAATCTTTGATCAATTTCTTGAAGTAGTTCTGCGTTTAGAATCCATTGTAAGTCATCGGAATCTTCCAGCCGATTCGGAGATGTTAATGAAAGAAGCGCTGTCTATGGTGGAATCCGGTCTGAGGCATTGTGAGGAGGTTCTGGAATTGATAAAAGGAGATATCATAGCATTGAAGAAAATGTTTCCATTGAAATTAGAGCTTAAGAAGGATGCCAAGAAGACGGAAACCCAGATTTTGGTGGTGTCTAGGATGTATGATCTGTGGAGTGGAGCACTGGATAATTCATCAGAAGAGAATGTTGAAGACGACATTTTTACCCGTAGGGGCAGAGTAAAATTTAAGAGACGAAATCAATTGCATACTATTTCGGAAGGTGACGAAATTGATGTCCCCGAAGACGATGAAGGTGGTGATGTGAATCAGATGAGATCTGCCGGAGTTACAAGGGCGGAAGTAGAGCAAGGGCAGTCTAGCTTGAATGATGAAGGTGTGGACTTGCTAGAATCAGCATCAAAGACGGAGGTTGAAGCAGAGAAGCCCCCAAAGATGTACTGCGGCTGCTATTGTAAATAAGCTGAGATTTCTGCAGCTTTTTTGTTGCAGAATTGTTGTTTTAAATTGTACCAACTCTCAATAAAATCTGTTTGTGTAGCTGTGAATTGTTACATAGTAAGGAGATCATTTGTAAGTGTTAGGAAATTAATCCTATTTCCCAAGACCCGTGAGATGTGAAAAATAAGAAGAATGCGGAATAACAAAGATAAGCAATCACACACGACACAAAGATTTAAGTGGTTCGGCTTAACAAGCCTACATCCACTGGCGGAGACGACCCGGAGAAAATCCACTATCAAAAGATGGAGTACAAAAATAGTAGAGAGAAAATCACTCAGATCCCAAAGCCCCAATACACCCAAAATCTCACTATCACACAAGAAAGATTATTCCCAAAATAGAATACAAAAAACAGATGTACAAACTCTTCTTTTGCTGGAACGGATGGCGGCTGATCTCTATTTTCTTCTCTCACTCTGCAGCACCCTTTTTCTTCTAATCACTTGTTTTTGGCTCCTCCAAAAAACCACCAAGAAGAAAACACCCTTGCTGCCCTTGTACCTCCTTCTCTCAAATTCTCTCTTTTTTCTCCTCTCTTTGGTGCTTCACGTTTTTGGCACACACACACACTAATTCACCTTGTGCTTTGTTCCTTATATAGAAGCTTAACTCTCCTTTTACATGTTGGTCTAGGACTTCTATTATAAATCAAACAAGGAGTCCTATTACACATAGGAGAAGGACTCCAAAACCCACATGTAAAGGAGCAAACCAGTTGAACCAAAAAACCTCTCCTACTTGAAGAAGGAGACAAAATATTGGGTCCCACCATGACTTTTAATTCAAGTCATACTTAACAATCTCCACCTTGACTTGAATCCCATCAAGTCTACCAAAACGTGTCTCCTCCGGATGTCTCCGCCTCAGCCCCCAAGGGCAATCACACTCCACAAGTGTCCCTCAAGTCCAAGCGTCTCTTGAACTTGAGCATAGGACCTGATTTAGACATAACACCATGCCTCCCTATCTGTCCCGTCGACCGTACAGCTTTATCCGATGACTCTTTCTTCCTGTAGACCCATCTGCACCCTTTAGCCTTCTTTCCCTTGAGTAATTCTGCCGATTCCCAAGCTTTACCATTCCGTAGTGACTCTACCTCTTTCAGCGTACCATTCTGAACAGACGATGGATCTCCACTACTAGCTGCTCGAGCAAAAGAAATCATATCCTCAAAGCCATACCTCTTTGTTGCTTTTCGATCACGTTTCTCTTTGCCTCTTGCTAAAGAATAAGACTCTTCCCGGTGCTGTAAGTTTCTTGAAGATTCTCTGTCATCACATTCATCCGTGAGTGAACACTGTTCATTAAGCTCCACCTCCACGAATTGTTTCTCTTTCTGCACTGTACTTTCAGAAAGATCATCTAAGTTAACAAACTCAGACTTCTTCGGTTCCTGTTCTGTAACTTCAGGTTCTGCACTTGACCCATCCTTGTACATAGCACACTCATTAAAAGTCACATTCCGACTTCTAATGATCTTCCGATTTTGATCATCCCAAAATCGATAACCGAATGCCTCATCTCCATATCCAATGAAGAAACACTTACTAGATTTACCATCTAGTTTACTCATAGTATCAGACTCAACATGGACGTACGAAGCACAACCAAAAACTTTCAGATGTGAAAGATTTACCTCTTTTCCACTCCAGACTTCTTCCGGTAGTCTATGGCTCAGGGGAACGGAAGACCCCCTATTTATCAGGTATGCAGCAGTGCTCACTGCATCAGCCCAGAAAGTCTTTGGTAACCCAGCATGCAACCTCATACTCCTAGCACGCTCATTGAGAGTAATGTTCATGCACTTAGCCACGCCATTCCGTTGCGGCATTCCCGAGATTGTTTTCTCCATTCTAATCCCATTCACTGCGCAAAACTGTTTAAACCTCCTGTCTTCGTATTCTCCTCCATTGTCTGATCTCAAACGCTTGAGCTTCAAGCCCGTTTCAGTCTCAACCATGGCCTTCCATTTCTTAAAAGTCTCAAATACATCAGATTTACTTTTCAAGAAATAAACCCATACCTTCCTGCTTGAGTCATCAATAAAAGTGATGTAATACTGCGAGCCTCCAAGAGATGCCACTGGTGCGCGACCCCACAAATCCGTGTGTACTAGCTCCAGCTTTCCAAGCTTAGGTGCTTTGCCAACTTCCGCGAAACTCACCTTCTTCTACTTCCCTAGGATGCAGCCTTTACACAAATCAGAATCAACTGACTTCAACCCCAGTAGTTTCCCTTTTGACATAAGTACCTTCATCTCTTTCTCGCTCATATGCCCAAGCCTTAGGTGCCATAGTTTTGAGTCAACAGTCGTATATACAACAGCATCTGTATCCTTGCTGTTCGTGGTCATATAGAGAGTACCCGTCTTATGACCACGAGCCAAAATCCTAGCTCCCTTGCTGACCTTCCACTTTCCACCGTGGAAATAAATTGAATGCCCTTCCTCATCAAGCTGTCCCACTGAAATCAGATTCTTCCTCAGCTCCGGAACATGCCTGACCTTCTGTAGCTTCCATACCGAGTCACTGTGAACTTTAATGCGAACATCGCCTAAGCCCACAACATCCAGCGCCGTTCCGTCAGCCAAATACACCTTCCCAAAATCTCCACCAACATAGTTTTCGAGAATTTCACGGATCGCTGTCGTATGAAAAGATACTCCTGAGTCTAAGACCCAAGAATCAAGGGGACTGTCAACAGAAAGAAGTAGGGCATCATATACTTCTTCTGTCACTACGTTTGCATAATCGTTCTCAGTCTCCTTCCGCAATTCCCTGCAATTCTTCTTGTAGTGGCCAGTCTTGCCACAGTTCCAACACTCAGGTTGTCGGTCGAATCTGAATTTGCTTCTCCCTTTTCTGGAATTTGATCTGCCTTGACCAGAGTTTCTATCTTGTCCTCTGCCCCGAGTCTCGAGGTTTAAAGCAGCACCAGAACAAGAGGCTTCACCCGCATCTTTTCTGCGAACCTCTTCACTGAGAATCAAATCCCTGACGTCTTCATAGCTCAGTTTACTCTTTCCTACAGAGTTACTCACAGCCATCCTCACTGCTTCCCAGCTATTGGGCAAAGATGCCAAGACGATCAACGCGCGAACCTCATCATCAAAATTAATTTCCACCGAGGATAATTGATTTGTGATGGTGTTGAACTCATTGAGATGATGTGCCACCGAAGCTCCTTCCGCCATCTTTAGGTTGAACAATTTCTTCATCAGATGCACCTTGTTGTTAGCCGACGGCTTCTCATACATGCTTGACAAAGCCGCCATTAGACCTGCTGCTGTCTTCTCCTTTACAACGTTGTGTGCAACTGATTTTGACAGTGATAACCTGATAACTGCTAGGGCTTTGCGATCAAGCAGACCCCACTCGCTATCATCCATGTCGTCGGGTTGTTCTTCCAAAAGAGGTTGATGAAGATCCTTCCCATAAAGAATATCTTCAATTTGTACCTTCCAAAACCCAAAATCTTTGCCGTCGAACTTCTCGATTCCCATCTTTCCTTCTTCACCTGCCATCGCTCCCACTCGAACCAACAGCTCTGATACCAGTTGTTAGGAAATTAATCCTATTTCCCAAGACCCGTGAGATGCGAAAAATAAGAAGAATGCGGAATAACAAAGATAAGCAATCACACACGACACAAAGATTTAAGTGGTTCGGCTTAACAAGCCTACATCCACTGGCGGAGACGACCCAGAGAAAATCCACTATCAAAAGATGGAGTACAAAAATAGTAGAGAGAAAATCACTCAGATCCCAAAGCCCCAATACACCCAAATCTCACTATCACACAAGAAAGATTATTCCCAAAATAGAATACAAAAGACAGATGTACAAACTCTTCTTTTGCTGGAACGGATGGCGGCTGATCTCTATTTTCTTCTCTCACTCTGCAGCACCCTTTTTCTTCTAATCACTTGTTTTTGGCTCCTCCAAAAAACTACCAAGAAGAAAACACCCTTGCTGCCCTTGTACCTCCTTCTCTCAAATTCTCTCTTTTTTCTCCTCTCTTTGGTGCTTCACGTTTTTGGCACACACACACACACTAATTCACCTTGTGCTTTGTTCCTTATATAGAAGCTTAACTCTCCTTTTACATGTTGGTCTAGGACTTCTATTATAAATCAAACAAGGAGTCCTATTACACATAGGAGAAGGACTCCAAAACCCACATGTAAAGGAGCAAACCAGTTGAACCAAAAAACCTCTCCTACTTGAAGAAGGAGACAAAATATTGGGTCCCACCATGACTTTTAATTCAAGTCATACTTAACAGTAAGCTGGTTTTCTGATTGATTGTTTTGGGTCTTTAGTTAATTGTCGATAGTTGTACGATAATAATGTAGTTTCTAGCATTACTCTGTAATTTCTTTTCCTGCATTTGTTTTATTGTTCTTTTTATTTCCCTGTATGGTTTTTTCTTTTTGCTTGAATAAGGCTCTCTCCTCCTACTTTGTTGCGCCCGGTTGCTATCCGTTATTTTTGGTCCAAATCCATGGGTTGTAGATGTGAACTTTATCCTGGTCTTCGAGTCGAGGAGGATGAGTATCGGCTTGGGGGTTTTGCTCTTAAGGCCGAAGAATAAGTATCGGTTTAGGGGTTTTGCTCTCAAGACCGAGGAATAAGCGCTACCTATGCATTAGATGGTGTCTGTTTGATGCAGATCTGATTTTTAAACCTGATGATTAGTCATAGGTTAGTAGATGTTGTGTTATGGTTGATTTGGTCTGTTGTTGATGACTGTATCTTTAGCTTCGGCTATGATTTACTTTAGAATTTTTTGCTTTATTTGTAAGAACTTTAGGCTCGCGATTTTTATCAATGAATGAGTATGGTACATTTCAAAAAAAAAAAAAAAAAAAAAAAAAAAAAGCATTACTCTAACATCGTTGTTGGAATATTTTATATTTTCTAAATTAGGTTTATTAATATTTTCCTTAACAAGTTATTTCTCTTTATGTTAGAATATTTTTATTCTCCGTTATTATATTTCCCTATAAGGTTTATTCTCTTCCTTAATTAGTTTAAAGCTACTGTAGGGTTTCTTGGTCACTACTCATTGTCTCTCTATAAATAGAGAGCTATGTAATATTCTTTGAAATATTGAAGATATAAAATGTAGCTCATACGTCTCTCTCTACTTCCGCTCTCACTTTCATTCCCTTTCATATTTTAATATTTTATAGTTTATATATATTTTAACAATCGCAAACATTGGCTACAAAATGAGCCAAATATCTGCCATATGGGGGGAAAGGGAGGCGGTGTGAGGGCTCATGAGCGGAGAATGCAGGGTGCAAGGGGTGGAGTTGACGCCGAGGAGACTAGAGGTGGGGCGTGTGGGTGGCGATGGAAGGCGGAGAATGGAAAATCTGGCTTATAAGCAAAAGAAAATTAAAAGAGAGGGGGAGGATGGGGAGGAGAAACTTGAGTGCAATCTTTTTTGTTTCACTTGTTTGATGTTTTGGTGACTTAACATCACCAGGTTGAGTAAGGGCTATATTTATGGACCAAAGTAATCTTTCTAAAGGTGTAAGCGAGACTATAAAATCTAATATGAACTATAAAATAGTTTTTTTTTCATTTGATGCTTGGCTGAAAGCTTGGAAAATAGAATTCTTTTTTCTTTTCTTTTTTTTTTTGGCAAATAGGGAAAGGGAAAGGGAAAAGGAAGAATTGAGATGTATGTGAGACATTGGTTTTGGTGGAAAAAGAGGACAAAGATTCAGTGCAATGCCCCTACCCTATCCCACTTGGGATACTAACGTAGAAGCATAGAACACGGAAACATCGGCTACAAAATGGAACAAAAATCTGCCATTTGGATGGACGCACCACATGTCATTTGGTAAAATCTTATGTAATTATTTTCAGCGATAGTTGATAATATTAATATTAGTGACAACAAGGCCCAATCATCATGACGACAAGGCTTAGTCGTTGTTGATAAGTTGTGAATTTTTTTTTTTTAATATTATAGAGGGTATTTTTGTTATTTTAAGTCACGGAGGGGAATACTGCAACCCCATTATTCAATTGGAGGTTATTGCAAAAATTGAGACTTGGAAAAATATTGCAAAAATGATCATAATTAGAAGGAGCAGATGTAATTTTCCATATACTCAAATAAGAGGTCCAAAATTTCAAATCTTTCACCCAAGCTAAGTGAAGTAGTAAACTCGTTGAGGTTAAGAGACTAACCCATCTATGAGGTTAAGCAAATAAAAATAGAAAAATGATAGAAATCATTGCCCTTGTCCATCAACTACATTTATATTATGATTATTTGTTAGATTCTACGCTTTTCTAGTGTCTTAAGATTTTACCAAACTTTCAACGGTCATTTTTTCTCGAAAAAATTAATATTTTCTCAAAATATGGGCAGCTCATTCGGGCGTGGTTCAAACGGCTCTATTGAATGAGATTTTCTATTTTTTGTCAATTATTACCTCGTTAGGACGTGGTCGAACAAACCACAGACTGAGCTTCATGGTTCTCTCCTTGTCCAGACATGGTCTGAATGAAACAATGATTGAAATCATCGAGTTCTAGCTTATTCCTATATGGCCAAGTTCGGGGGTTAAAATCCGTGCATATCAATATACACGGATGGTAAATGAGATTTGAACAAATCAATGTGACTAAATTAGTCCCATAACAAAAATTCTTAAGTCAATAGAACGGATTAGTTATACACCCAATCAAATAGTTGGTCAACAAAAGAAAAGTATTACATACAATTTTTTTTTTTTTTTTTTTTTTGCTCGATACTTCAATGAATCAATTAATAATGTTCTGAAAATTCTATTGTCAGTGCTCATACATAGTTCATTGTTCAACTTCTATAATCCATGTGACCTCACTTTTATAATTCTTCATTTATTTCTAAACCGTTACAATAGTTCAATTTCATTAAACTCAAAACAAAAACTCTATATCAAACACATCAAAACGACATCATTTTGTGTGTATATATATATATAAGGGTAGGGTGATTAGTAGCTATTACTTAGGCAGTTAATTACTACCCGCTTGTTCAACCTTACCATGCGGCTACTCCAAGCAAGAGGTGGGCCGAGCAGCCAACCCACCTCTTGTTTTTGTTTTCTTTTTTTTAAAAAAAAAAAATTATATTTATAACACACTAGTCCAAGGTTTACTTTACAAAAGTGGGTGCACGAAGTGACCTTGTCTTAAAGGGGCCAAAGGTTTCGTCTTCATTTTATATATATATATGTGTGTGTGTGTGTGTGTGTGTGTGTGGGGTAACAATTAAAACATTTTAGAAGTAAATCTACAAAATTTAACCATTAAGAAGTGAGATAAAAATCATACCTAAATTTAACCATTATTGTAAGGAGCTCGAAGCATTTTTTTTCCTTTTAAAAATGTAGACCAAATTGGCAAATTGCACTTATTGTCGCTTTTCCTCTCATACACTCATTTTTTCCCAAAATGCCCATTTTTTTTGTTTCCCAAAAATGCCCATATTTTTTTGTTTCCCAAAATGCCCATACTTGGTCGTTAAAAAGCTCTATTTATTTTAGGCGCCAAACCCACTTCATTTTCCCATTCCTCAAAACAACTCTCTCTCTCTCTCAAGAAAACCAGAAACAAGAAAAAGTTAGCCTTTCTCTCAATTCTCTCTCTCAAGAAAACCAGTAAATCTTCTATTCCATATTTCAACGAATATGGAAGGCGAGGCACAGAAGTTCTTGGACAAGGCGGCACAGAAAATGCTTGAATTTCATGCCAATACTTTGGCTTCTGAGAAAAAGATGCAAGTCCTGATGCGTGAATGCAAAAAGGGATTCAAGAAAGATGGAGATCGTCCTGGGAAGAGGAGTTTGAGGGAGTGGATAAAAGTGCGTGAATTATCCAATGAAGAATTTGGGGTTGTGGTTTCAATGAAGGTTCAAGCAGTTGAAGCTGGGATTAAGCTCTCCCACCTCCTCATTGATTTTGTGTTTATGATGTCGAGGCAAGACGAATTGGCAGAAAAGATTTTGAAATTCAAATCTGCGCTCAAATGGGTCACTGAAGATGGGAATTTTAATTCCATGGTGATTGATAAGGTTCTTAATCTGCTCGAAATGGCAGACGGAGAAGTAGGTGAGAAGAAAAGATCTAGGGAGCTAAAGAATAAAGGAAAGGCGGTGTTAAACGATGACGGCGATCAGGAGGAAGGATCGAGCGAAAGAATTCGAGTCGGCGAACTCCTCGATCAATGCTTTGAGCAAATTCTTTATCAAATCTTTGATCAATTTCTTGAAGTAGTTCTGCGTTTAGAATCCATTGTAAGTCATCTGAATCTTCCGGCCGATTCAGAGATGTTAATGAAAGAAGCGATGCTGGAATCTGGTCTGACGCATTGTGATGAGGTTCTGGAATGGATAAGAGGAGATATCATAACATTGAAGAAAATGTATCCATTGAAATTAAAGCTTAAGAAGGATGCCAAGACGACGAAAACCCGGATTTTGGTGGCGTCTAGGATAGATGATCTGTGGAGGCTGTGGAGTGGAGCGCTGGATAATTCATCAGAAGAGAATGTTGAAGACGACATTGATGTCCCGCTTACTGAAGACCATGAAGGTGGTGATGTGAATCAGATGACATCTGCCGGAGTTACAAGCGCGGAAGTAGAACCAGTGCAGTACACTAGCTTGAATGATGAAGGTGTGGACTTGCCAGAATCAGCATCAGAGGCGGAGGTTGAAGCAGATAAGTCACCAAAGAAGTGCTGCTGCTGCTGCTGCAAATAAGCTGAGATTTCTGCAGCTTTATTGTTGCAGAATTGTTGTTTTGAATTGTACAAACTCTCAATAAAATCTGTTTGTTTAGCTATGAATTGTTGCATAATAAGGAGATCATTTGTAAGCTGGTTTTCTGATTGATTGTTTTAGGTGTTTAGTTAATTGTCGATAGTTGTATGATAATAATGTAGTTTCTAGCATTACTCTAACATTGGGAACATTGGCTACAAAATGAACCAAATATCTGCCATATTGCATAATAAGGAGATCATTTGTAAGCTGGTTTTCTGATTGATTGTTTTAGGTGTTTAGTTAATTATCGATGGTTGTATGATAATAATGTAGTTTCTAGCATTACTCTAACATTGGGAACATTGGCTACAAAATGAACCAAATATCTGCCATATGGGGGGGGGGGTGTGATGGAGGCGGTGTGAGGGCTCACGAGCAGAGAATACAGGGTGCATGGTGCGGAGGAGACGCCGAGGAGACTAGAGGTGAGGCGTGTGGGTGGTGATGGAAGGCGGAGAATGGCCAATCTGGCTTATAAGCAAAAGAAAAATAAAAGAGACGGGGAGGATGGGGAGGATGGGGAGGAGAAACTTAAGTGCAATCTTTTTTCTTTCACTTATTTGATGTTTTGTTGACTAACATCACCAAGTTGAATATTGTATTGTAGCCATAAAGACTCTTCCAAGGTTGGGTAAGGGCTATATTTATTAACTTGTAATTAATTAAAAGTCCTCATCTAGAAAGCTCTCTGAGTTTCCTCTAGAGAAAAGGGAACTGTCTTCTCCTGGTTGCCAGTGTAGGAGGTTTTGCTTGTGGGAAGTGGATTATGGTGGAGGAATTGGAAAGGTTATGTGGTAGATTCTCCCTGACGGATGGTGAGAAGTCAGTCATCTCTGTTTCTAAAGGGGATATTGCTGATCTGCGTCATAAGGGAGTCAATTGTTTGGTGGGTAGTCTCAGAACTGAACGTAAAGTGAACAAGGATGCCTTCAAGACTTTGCTATCTAGATTATGGCGTTTAATGGGTAGTGTGACCTTCAAAGAATTACAAACCAACCTTTGGCTCTTTGAGTTCTCAGATGGTGTTGATAAGTGCAGAGTTATGGAAGGTAGGCCCTGGAGCTTTGATCGTCAAATTCTTGTTCTTAAAGAATTTGATGGGAGAATCCCTCCCTCTCAAATGGATTTCTCTTTCTCCCCTTTTTGGGTTCAAGTGCACGATATGCCACTCCTTTGTATGACTAAAGGGGTTGGTTCTAGGATTGGAGCATCTATGGGGGTTCTCGAAGACGTGGACGTAGCAGGTGACGGTGTTGGCTGGGGTAGGTGTCTTCGAATTCATGTTGCTATTGATATTACGAAGCCTCTGGAGCGGAGGCGATCCTTGCAATTGGAGGGGAATTCAATCTGGGTTAGTTTTCAGTATGAGAAACTTCCTTTATTTTGCTTTGATTGTGGCTGTATAGTGCATGGCTTGAGGGGTTGCCCTGCTAAGAAATCCACACGCATTAACTCTACGACGGAAGAGAAGCAATGGGGTGTTTGGCTACGTGCTGATGATCCTGAGCGTCGAAATGGAGGTGGTGATTTTGGCAAGAATGGTGGTAATGCACGGCCTGGTTCTGATTCGGAGGGATCCCATCACGGTGGTGACAGTTTTCCATCACATTCTCAGTGGAAGGGCAGTTACCGTGCTCATGGTAACCAACAACTGAACTGTAATTCAAATGTAGCAGTTGACAGCGAGGGTTCGGAATTGCGCCACGTGGATAATATTATAGTTGCCACGTCTAAAGGTAAAGATGTCCTCTCTTTGTTAGACGTGGCTGAAGGTACTAAAGGTTTGGAAGTGTTTGATGCTTCAACAAGGGATGATGTCATTCTTCCTGAAAGGCGGGGTCATTGTTCACAGCATAGTGAGCAGGCTAACAACCTCTCTGTTACTGCAAAGCCAGTGGAGTCTTTAGCTATTAATGAGAAATCCAAGGTCTCTTCTCTAGTGTCCCCTCAAGTGGTTGGAGATGCTATGGATGCCTCTGAAGGCTCTCACTCAGTGGAAACTTCTTCCTTTTCTGGTAAGGTTTTGGTTGAGTTTAAAGGAGAAGTTCTCTTATCAAGTTGAAGAAGAAGGCTCGTGGTGCTTTGGTTCAAAACGCCCTTTCTGCTAGCAAGAATTTGGGTAAGCGTAAGAAAGGACTTTTACAAGGTAGTTTTGTGGTTGATGCTGGGAGTAAGAAGAAAGTTAAGGGTGGGGAATTATTGTTGGGAGATTTTATCCCGGAAGTGGCGGAGGCTGTTCCACAGCCCCATTGAGAGCCATGATTATCTTAAGTTGGAATTGCCGTGGGCTTGGGAACCCATGAGCAATCCGTGACCTGCGCCAATTGGTGAAGGAGAAGAAACCCACTCTTTTGTTTCTTATGGAAACAAAGAGTAAACAGATGATGATGGAAAGGATAAGAGTTAAGTGTGGATTTGAAGGGGGTTTTGTTGTTGATCCTGTGGATCGTAGTGGTGGATTGGCTCTTCTTTGGACAGAGGAGTGTGCTCTTGAAATACAGAATCATTCAAGGAGGCATATTAATGCAATTGTCCATCAACCTCACGTAGGTGTTGCATGGAAATTCACTGGGTTCTATGGTCACCCAGAATGTGCCAATCTGTGTTGGAGATTACAATGAGATTACTACCTTTAATGAGAAGTTTGGTGGTTCTCTCCGAAGGGAGGGTCAAATGGCTTTGTTCCGTAGGGTACTTGTTGATTGCGATCTAAATGATTTGGGCTTTCAAGGTTCTAAGTTTACTTGGTTGAATGGAAGGGATGATGATACTTTCACCAAGGAACGCCTAGGAAGTTACTACATAAGGAAGTTACTGTACATGTCTTGGCAGCTAGATCGTCTGACCACAAGCCTTTGTTGATATCTTTTTTGCGTTTGGAGGAAGAAAGGCCGAGCTACAAGAGGGCGTTTAAGTTTGAGGCTAATTGGTTAGTGTATGAAGAGTATTCTGATGTTCTTCAGGCTGCCTGGTCTACAGGGCCTCCTCTGTCCTCAGTTAATCAGAAATTGTTTGATTGTAAATCAGCATTTTCTTGTTGGAGTGCTAGGAAGTTTGGGTGTAATAGGCTTCGGCTGCAGCAAAAAACTAGTTTGTTGGAGGATTTACAGTGTGCAGAGGGACGAGATAATAAGGAGGTTATTAAACAATTACAAGCAGATATTGATTTAATCCTGGAGCAAGAGGACATTAAATGGAAACAGCGGTCTAAGCAGCATTGGTATCAACATGGTGATCGTAACACACCCTTTTTCCACTCTTAGGCTAGCCATCGACTAAGAAAAATTTTATCAGTAGGGTTAAGGATGAATCTGGTTGTGTTTGGTCTAAGCCTAGTGAAATTGGGTCTGCCTTCATTGATTATTACAGGATCCTATTCTCCACAGAATTGGCTTCTAATCTGGAGGATTGTTTAATAGGGGTGGATATGAAGGTCACTGAGGAGATGAATGCCATGCTCACTAGAGAGTGTTCTTGTGCAGAAGTTAAGCAGGCCTTGTTTCAAATGCAACCTCTGAAATCTCCTGGACCTGATGGTTTTGGAGCTTGCTTTTATCAGAATTCTTGGGATGTTGTGAAGCATGAGGTTTGTCAGGTGGTCTGTAATTTTATGCATTCAGGTATTTTTTATCATAATCTTAATTCCACACTTATTGCTCTCATCCCTAAAGTCAAGCAGCCTGATAACTTGTCTCAATTCCGCCCTATTAGTCTTTGCAATGTTATCTACAAAATCATTGCAAAGGTTCTTGCTAATAGGTTAAAAAAGGTTTTACCCTCTATAATCTCAAACAATCAAAGTGCTTTTGTTCCTGGGCGACTCATATCAGATAACATTTTGGTCGCTTTCGAAGCGCTTCATACCATGGATGGTAGGATGAAGGGTAAAACAGGTTATATGGCTTTGAAATTGGATATGTCAAAAGCTTATGACAGAATTGAATGGGATTTCTTGGAGGCAATTATGCGGAGGCTTGGCTTTGCTGAAAAATGGATTGCTTGGTCCATGATGTGTGTCCAAACAGCTTCTTATTTTGTCCTTGTGAATGGTCAGCCTTATGGTCCAATTGTGCCGTCAAGGGGAATTCGTCAAGGTGACCCCCTCTCACCTTATTTCTTTATTCTTTGTGCTGAAGGACTTACATCCTTGCTAAGGACAGCTGAAGAGGGTAAAAGCATTCATGGTGTTGCTGTTTCTAGGGGTGGTTCCACTGTTTCTCATCTACTATTTGCTGATGATTGCTTGTTATTTTGTAAAGCTAATCTCTTTGAGTGGTTGAAACTACAAGAAATTTTACTCCTTTATGAGCAAGCTTCTGGTCAAAAACTTAACAGGGATAAGACTTCAATCTTCTTTAGTCGTAATACTAGAGAAGAGACTAAAGCTCACATTTTGGAAGTGGCAGGGGTGAATTCTACACAGCTCTATGAGAAGTACCTAGGCCTACCCTCTTTTATTGGTCACTCTAAAATCAGTTCTTTCTCTAGTTTACAGGATAAGGTCTAGGCTAAGATCAGTGGGTGGAAGGAAAAGTTCTTATCTCTGGCTGGTAAGGAGGTGTTGTTAAAAGCTGTTGTGCAAGCCATTCCCACTTATACTATGAGTGTCTTTCAACTTCCTAAGGCTTTGTGTTCAAGCATTAATTCTATGATGTCTGGTTTCTGGTGGGGACAAAAAGACAATGTTTCTAAGATGGCTTGGATGAGTTGGGATAGAATGTGAAGATCCAAAAAAAGGGTGGTTTAGGATATAGAAATCTTGAGTGTTTCAATTTAGCTTTGTTGGCTAAACAAGGGTGGCGATTTCTTCATGATCCAACTAGTCTGGCTGCAACCATAATGAAGGAAAAATATTTTCCTAATGAGGATTTTTTGCACTCTAATCTGGGGTATAAGCCTTCTTATGCTTGGAGGAGTATTTGGAATGCTAAAAAATTGCTTAAACTGGGATTGGTTTGGAGGGTGGGTAATGGTCATTCTATTCACATCTGGAAGGACCGTTGGGTTAATTCCCCTTCATCTTTTCTTATTCAATCCCCTGCTAATACCCTTCCCCAGGATGCTACTGTGGATCTGCTAATTGATGAGCATACTAATTGGTGGAATGTTCCCCTTATTAAAGAGGTTTTCTCTGAAGGAGAAGCTAGTCTTATCTGTGGTATGCCCCTCTGCCCCCGTAGTCAAACTGATAAATTAGTTTGGTCAGGTACTTGCAATGGTTTTTTCTCTGTTAAAAGTGCTTATCATCTTGCTAAAGAGAAGTCTATTTCTGATAGGGGTATGTGTTCCTCTTCTGCCAATATGGATAGCTTATGGAACCAGGTTTGGAATATTAAGGGTGCTCGTGTGGTTAAAATGTTTTTATGGAAGGCTTGCAATGATATACTGCCCACTAAGTTGAATCTGTTTAAGAAAGGTATTGTTCCAAATTCTTTGTGCCCTATCTATTTATTGGAAGTTGAGACCTTGGAGCATATTATTTGGAGCTGCCCTTCTGCTATGGATGTTTGGATGGAGTGCTCAAAAAAATTTCATAAGTGCTCCTTAGTGCCTGCCTCATTTACTCATATTCTGGAATTCCTTTTGTTACGGTTAGAAGATGAGGATATCCAGTTGTTTCCTGTAGTGGCACGTCAGATTTGGTTGAGGCGAAATTCTTTTGTTTTCGGTGGGGATCTGATTTCTCCTTCATGTGTTTTCATCCTAGCAAAAGATCAAATGCAGGCTTTCCTTGCTGCAGAACAAACCCGAATCAGTGGATCAATTCGCCCTCCACATCCCATCAGTTGTATCAGTTGGACTCCTCCTCCTTCAGATGTGATCAAATTTAATTGGGATGCAGCAATTAGTAAGAGGGAGCAGAGGATGGGCATGGGATTTTTAGCAAGAAATTCTGCTGGGCATGTGCTTGCTTCCTATTGTGCTACCAAGCCCTATATTGTTGATCCAGGTACTGCAGAAGCTGTTTCTGCTTGGAAGATGATTGAAGTTGCTGTTTCTCTAGGCTTTTAGAGTGTTATATTTGAAGGTGACTCTTTAGAAATTGTCCAAGCTTTAAAGAATGAAGGATCTTGTTTGGGCAGTTTTGGTCAAGTTGTTAATGAAGCAAAACTCTGTTTGCATTTGATTCATTCTTGGAGTATTTGTCATGTAAAACGAAGTGCCAATAATGCTGCACATTGTCTAGCTAAGTATGCTTTCTCTTTAGATTCTGATCAGCTATGGATTGATGAGTATCCTAGTTGTATTCATGATCTTGTAATGTTTGAGAACCATTTGGTTTAATCTATGATATGCTGGGCCTTTTTATTCAAAAAAAAAAAAAAGGAATCTTTCCAAAGGCGTAAGCGAGATGATAAAATCTAATATAGACTATAATATAGTTTGTTTTTTTTCATTTGGTGCTCGGGAAAGCTTGAAAAATAGAATTCCTTTTGTTTTTTTTGGCAAATAGGGAAAGGCAAAGGGTAAAGGAATAGTTGAGATGTGTGTGAGACATATTGGTTTTGGTGGAAAATGAGAACAAAGATTCAGTGCAATGCCCCTACCCTATTGCGCTCGGAATACTAACGTAGAAGCATAGAACACTGAAACATCAGCTACAAAATGGGCCAAAAATCTGCCATTTGGATGGAAGCGGAGGCAGTGAGTGGGTTCACATGCAGACCAAGTGGCACGTAAGCCTCACGGACAAAGGAAGGGGGTGCAAGGGGTGGAGGAGATGCCGAGGAGACTAGGTGGGGCGTGTGGGCAACGATGGAAGGCGGAGAATGTCAAATTTAGCTTATAAGCAAAAGAAAACCAAAATTTGGAAAAATGTCGAATTTGCCTCTTAGGATGCATACAGGAAGTGGAAATTAAAATAAAATCCTAATGCCCAATTCTTTTGATTTTCGATAGAAAGAGGTAATCATCTTTGAGTCTCCATTTGGTTTTGTGGTTTCAAAATATACGATTTGAAAAATAGTAATTTGAAAACGCATTTGTTAAAATCTATAAAAAGATATTATTTATGTCACTTAAAAATGTGGTTCGGCCATAAAACGCATCTCATGTCATTTGGTAAAATCTTATGTAAATATTTTCAGCGACGACACTTAGTTGATAATATTAATATTAGTGACAACAAGGCCCAATCATCATGATGACAAGGCCTAGTTGTTGTTGATAATTTGTGATTTGTGTTTTATTCTTATAGAGTATATTTTTGTTATTTTGAGTCGCAGAGGGGGATATTGCAACCCCATTGTTCAATTGGGGGTTATTGCAAAAATTGAGACATTGAAAAACATTGTGAAAATGACGACAATTAGAGGGAGCAGATGTAATTTTCCATATACTCAAATAAGAGGTCCAAAATTTCAAATCTTTCACCCAAGCTATGTGAAGTAGTAAACTCATTGAGGTTAAGAGACTAACCCATCTACGAGGTTAAGCAAATAAAAATAGAAAAATGATAGAAATCATTGCACTTGTCCATCATCTACATTTATATTATGATTATTTGTTAGATTCTACACTTTTTTAGTGTCTTAAGATTTTACTAGACTTTCAGCGGTCATTTTTTCTCGAAAAAAAATTACTATTTTCTTAAAATATGGGCAGCTCATTTGGGCGTGGTTCAAATGGCTCTATTGAATGAGTTTTTTCGATTTTCAGTCAATTTTTACCTCGTTAGGTTGTGGTCGAACAAACTACAGATTAAGCTTCTCTGGTTCTCTCCTTGTCCAAACTTAGTATGAACAAAACAACAATTGAACTCATCGAGTTCTAGCTTATTCCTATATGGCCCAAGGTCAGGGGTTAAAATCCGTGCATATCAATATACACGCATGGAAAATGAGATTTGAACAAATCGATGTGACTAAATTAGTCCCATAACAAAAATTCCTATGTCAATAGAACGGATTAGTTATACACCCAATCAAATAGTTGGTCAACAAAAGAAAAGTATTACATACTATTTTTGTTTTTTTTTTTTTGGCTCGATACTTCAATGAATCAATTAAGAATGTTCTGAAAATTCTATTGTCAGTGCTCATACATGGTACATTGTTCAACTTTTATAATCCTTGTGACCTCACTTTTATAATTCTTCATTTATTTCTAAATAGTTACAATAGTTCAATTTCATTAAACTCAAAACGAAAACTCTATATAAACACATCAAAACGACATCATTTTGTATGTGTGTCTATATATATATATATATATATGGGTGTAGGAAGCGCAATAATTAAAGTGCAATTAAATCTAATGAAAATTAATTAATTAAAATAAAATTACAAAAATAATTATGCAAGGGTATGGGGATAGGATAATTAGGCTATATAAGCACCTGCCATTATGAAAGATGAAATGTAGTAATAAAATTTAATATGAAAATTCCAGACTAAAGGAGTAATAAGCACAAAATTTAATTCTTGCAAAAGTATTATTACAACAACTTAGAACACTTACAAAAGTAATAACAGGAGAGGATACAAAGAAGTCAAGGAGCTGAGCAGATTACAAACAGAGAGAATCAGAGGGATTTCAGAACTTGGCTGAAAGCTTCTGCTTCAACAATGAGGGGGTCCATCCTTTTATATGCGAATTGCAACAGGTAAAAGAAAATTACATCAGTAAAAAATTAACTGTAAAAGTAGATTTGCTGCAGTACTGTAGTGTCGGCAGGGTACTGTAGTGTCGGCAGACAAAAGAGCAACAGTGAAAGCAGCAGTAGTAATGACTTCAACAGTAATAGATGTCGGCAGAAGAATTACAAATCATCAAGTCCAGGAAAATCATCAAGGACAAAAGGGTCATGACCAAAATATTCTTGGTTAGGATCAATAGGAGCTTCAAAATATGCTTCAGATTCTTCTTCATCTTCATCACTTTCATCAAGAGATTTTAACAAAGCTTTTGATATTTCTTTCTTTTTCTTAGAAGAATTTTTCTTTGGCTTCGAACAACTAGAAGATGCAGCAGTAGTAGTAGCATCAACATTAGTAATCTCCTTGCATTCAGGAGGAGATAAGAAAACATCTGGAGTTACTAGTTTAGCAACAACAGGAGAAGGTGAAGCTTCGACGGCTGCCTTCTAAAAAAAATTCTTTAATAGTTTAAGCAATAATATCAGATTGTGGAAACTTGACCCACCATTTAACATACCAATGACGATCAAGGTAGTCACCATTAATGACATATTGCCATTTCAAGATCCAAGGGATCTTATATTTTTTAACAAAATGCAACATGGGATAGAACTTTGCACCATAAGCATCAGTTTTGTAATGATTTTTGAAGGAGTTGAAGGCTTCAACAATTCTAAGAGGGAGGACATCTGGAATGAGACCAAAATTCATCCACCACCTAGAGAACGAGAGAGGAAGAATTCCTCCAAAAATTTTATCAAAATTAATAAACCAAGAATGGTCAAATTTGGAGGTCTAGAATAGCATGAACTTAAACCAGGCCTCAACATAATCATAGTAGCAGAAGGGGATATTAAAATTGACGAGATCTTTTGGCCTAGAAGGATGATCACCCCAATCTTTTTCACCAATGACCTTATCAAAATAAACACTATGATAAATTAATTTTGAGGGATCAGTTTTATCAAAAATAGGGTTAAAATGAACAGAATTTGTTTGCAACAAAATGTTGGTGTAATAGGATAGATTTTTCAAAGGATGCTCGGGGATCCAGTGAAACAGAGGAGGGAAATAGGAGAGAGCAAGCTAAGAAGGGAATTTAATAAAAGCACAATTTATTTCAATATGAAATAGGTGTTGGAAATAAGGAACACAAACATAAGCAGATGCTTGATTATATTTAACAAATGGAGCCCTGGGAGAAACAACAAAGGGATCATAAGTAGTGACAAGAGTACTAGAGTAAGTAGCAGATGATTCAGGGCTGAAGGCCAAGAACCTGTTAGTAATAGCAATAGGTGAAGCAACAGGTGTAGACTCTGGTTTTAAGACCAATGCCTTAGCTAGAGTCCATCTTCTCCTTGTCCTTTTTGCTTGCCAGGTGGCACTGGCATAGAATTATTAATTCCTTTAATATATTCAATATCAAAATAAAAAACACTCAAAATAGCTTGCCATCTAGCAAAAATTTGCTTTGATGCAATATTTTCAACATCTTTCTTCAAAATATATTTAGCAGATTTACAATCAATGCGTAATAAAAACTTTTGATTTAACAAATCAGACTAGAATTTAGTAATGTATAGAACAACAAAAAGAACTTCTTTTATGATAGTACTATAATTAATTTGCGCATTATTCCAAGATCCATAATGGAATCGAACAATTTGTTTAGGAGATCCTAGGGAAACAACTTGTTTCAAAATACCTCCAATGCCAATTTCAGAGGCATCAATTTCAACAATTTTGAAGGCATTATCAGAAGGAATACCTAAGCAGGGTAGAGTTTTAACATGAGTCTTAATCTCCTTAACAATTGAAGTGTGAATATCAGACTAGAGAGGATGATTATTTTGTAATCTATTAAACAAGGGTTTGCAATATTTTCTCAAGTCTTTATAGAAGTTAGCAATGTAATTTAATGACTCTAAAAATCTCTGAGGTTGGGTTTTATCAGTGATAACATCAAGAAATTTGTCAGCAAATTGAATAGCTATATCAATAGGATGAATTTGTCCTTCAGAAATATCAAAACCAAGGAATTTGATCTTGGTCTGGAAAAGTTTAATCTTTTTAGTAGAGACAACAAGTCCATTGTGTTTAACAGTATCTACAAACAAGTTCAAGTGTTTCTAGTGTTCATCAATAGATTTGGAATAGATCAAAACATCATCAATATAAACAATAGTAAAATGATTGAAGGGGTTTAAGATATCATTCATAATATTTTGGGATTTACTAGGAGCATTCTTTAATCCAAAAGGCATGACATTCCACTCATATTGACCAAAAGGAGTGGTAAAAGCAATTTTATACCTATTTCTATTCATCAATTTGAACCTGCCAAAATCTTGATTTCATATCAAACTTAGAGAAGACCAGAGCCTCACTAAGACGACTGACTAGGTCCTTCCTATTAGGAATTGGATACCTAATCCATTCTAACACATCATTGAGGGGTTTGTAATTAATTACTAACCTAGGGGTCCCTCTCTCAAGTTCAGTATTTTTCATAACATAGAAAGCAGCACAAGACCAAGGGGACTTGCTCTTGCGAATAATTCCTTTAGCAAGCAAATCAACAATTTCCTTTTAACAAAATTCCAAAGTTTCAGCATTCATTTGGATAGGCCTAGCTTTAGTAGGAATTTTGTTTTCAGAAAAATCTTTAATATAAGGCAAAGAAACAATATGTTTTTCCTGTGCCAAAAAACAGTAGGAAGGTCAGAACAAACGGTATCAATTATCAAAGTATTAAAAGCATTAATTTTTTATTGCAACAGTTTATCAGAAAGTTGTTCAGCAATTTTTTTGTATTTGACTTCTTGTTTCAAGAAGGTCAAATGCTTTGTTTTAGCATAAATCATGTTCAACCTACTAATATCAATATCAAATTTAGAAGCAAAATGAAATTTGACTTCAACGCCCATTTTAATAGTTGAAATACCAGTTTCATCAACAGATAAATGGTAAAGCATGGCAATAAAAGGAAGGCCTAAAATAACTTTATCAAACATGTTTTTAACAAGAACATAACGAATGTGAAAACGAACATTGTTCTGACAAACATGAACATTATTTAATTCATATCTAATATGCAAACGATTGCCATTAGTAGAGTTTAACCTTTCAGTATATTTTTCAAAATATTTACTAGGAATTAGTCCTTCTTGTATGCAATTTAAATCAGAACCAGAATCAATCAAAGTAATAACATCAAGAGTTTAATCTTGAGAAACAATAATATTCACCTTGGAGTATCACTTATGTGGTACAACTTTGTTAATAAGACTAATAACTTTATCAGTATTGGAAAATATCATCTTATTGCTGGATTCAGCTTCATCAGATTGCTCAGGGTGTTTAACATTTTCTTCATTATCAGAATTATCATCATGAAAACAGTTTTCAAGATTTAAAAACAAAAGTTGTTGTTTTAAATCTTTATTATCAATTTTAACAATATGTAAATCATTTTTCAAATCAACAATTTCTTTCTTGATGTTACTAACCTCATGCTGCAAATCTGAGGTAGTAATTACTTTGGATTTTTGTTTAGAGAATCTTTCCAAAGTCTCATCAGGAGAGATCTTTGGGTTAATAGGTTTGTTACCATTTTTTATCATTGTTTTCTTGAGTTTTTTTAAGATATTATTCTTTTAACTCAAGATTTTCAATTTTTGAAATAAGTGTTATTAACAAATCTTCTTGCTTTTCTGCTTTAGTAAGAACATTGCAAGTTTTAACATTTTTGCAACAGGAATCATTACAACCAATTTTGAAAACATTATTATCAGAAAATTCGCTAGCATATTGGAAATCAGAATCATCAGATGTTAAAATATCATTATCAGAAGAATCTCTAGATTGTAAAATCCTAAAAAGTTTTTCATTTTCACTGTCATCAATTTTTAATGCATTAATTTCCTTTTTTAATTTTTTAGGTGGCTCGGGACATTTATCAACAAAATGCCCAGATTTTCCACAGTTAAAACATTTTCCTTTAGCAAAATTAGTAGCATGTTTCTTTCTTGTTTTCATAACAAAAGTTTTTTCAACAGGTTTATTAAATTTTCTTTTCTTATAGCTGTTGTAATATGGAGCAGGTTTTTTCCTAAAATTTTTTTTCAGATTTCTTCCTAGTTCTCTGAGTTGGAGCAATAAGAGGTAAACCAAATTGTTCGCAGAAATTACACATTTCATATTTAGCTTTTTTAGCATTTTTTAATTGTTGTCTTATTATTTTTTGATCAATACACATTTTAATGCCAAATTTTTTAACAGTAGAAAACAAATCACCATAAGTTAAATTTTCATAATCAATTAAACCAGTGTGAGAATTAATAAGTTCATATTTTACTTTGTGAGCAAATAATAAAGGTAATCCATCAATAAATTTTTCTTTCCAATAAGATTTCTGACTATCAGATCTGACCATGACACGGGAAAGTAAAACATCTTGATACCATCTATAATCAAACATAGTAGGACAATGAAGATCATTTAAATAATCAGAAATACGAGTACTAATATTGGAAGGAGTTCCAATAAAATGCTTAACAATAGTGTAAATCAAAGTATTAACACCATCTAGTATACCAGTGCCATGTTGTTCATAAAAAATGGGTAAGCCATCATCATCTTTTTTGATAGCTTTCCTAACTATTTCTCAAGAATCTTCAGTAAGGTGTTTGTCCCACCAGTGCTGAAGGGTTCCAGAGAATTCAGTAGTAAGCAAATCAACAATTTATTAGTTGCTTAAATCATGATTAGTACCATAAGCATTTGCAACCATAAACATATGATTCATCTTATTCAAGACTTCTTGTTCAAATAAACCATCAATACTCCATTCATATAATTTATCAACAGAAACAGAGAATTGGAATTGAAAAATTTTTTCTTCAAATTGTAAATCATGAGTAGGTTTTGAATACCAATTCTTTGTGAGATTAACAGGTTTGGTTTTATCAAAAATTCTTTGAAGTTTTGGTTCCAAATCGATTTTTCCAAACTTTTCTTACGTGTGTTGAATGTCAGGTATATAGAAGTCAGTAAATTTTTTTTCTGATGTGTTACTGTTTAGCACATCAGAATTTTCTGACGTGTCAATTTTGACACATCAAAAAATTTATTGACGTGTTAAAATATAACGCGTCAGGAAATTTTAAAAAAAAAAAATTCTGAAATTTTTTTTCCAATTAAAAATTTTATTAATTTTTTTTTTTGTTTAATTAATTAATTTTTTTTTTTTTTTGACTAGAGAACTACTAAATATCCATTGTTGACATATAATTATCCCCCCTAAAAAAAAAAATTACTTTTATGTAATATGGAGTAGATTATTAGGGAAAAAAGTAAAGAACAAACACTCGGACCAACATAAAACATGTTAGAATATACAGAAAATATATAATATTTTTCGTATATTTCATAATTAGGTTAATATTCAAATATTTTTTATTTATGGGCTGATTGTAATTAATTATTGAGATGATTTGATTACTATACTTGTATTTATGCACTATATATTGTAGACAAATTAAGTTAATGAGCACAATATAACCCATAAGGTATTCCGAGTGATGGACGTAAATTCTTGTGTTATTTTCTCTATATTGCTTCCACTTATTTTCACTTCATAATTTTTTCAAGAAAACATAATATATAAAAAATTAAGGATCGGTGAGATAAAAATTTATCTTTTAACATTTACTTTATGATAAATTTAACTATTAAAAATCTTAGGGAAAATTGCACTTTACCCCCCCCCCCAAAAAAAAAGTTTTTGGTGATTTTCAATTCGACCTCTAATGTTTTAATTTTTGCAATGCACCCTCCTAAACTTTTAAATTTTTGCAATTTGACCAATTTTATCCTAAAATTCCCATATTACCCTAATATTTTATTTTATATATAAAAAAAATGGTGGTGCAAAAATGGCCAGGTGGCCAAAGGGGTGTCTACGGCCAACCCGAATTGTTTTTTTAATTTTTTTTTATATAAAAAATAAAAAATTAGGAGCAATATAAAAATTTTGGAATAAAATTAGTTGAATTGTAAAAATTTAAAAGTTTAAGAGATACATTACAAAAATTAAAATATTAAAAATCTAAAAATCATCTCAAACTTGAGAGTTAAGTTTACTCTTTCCAAAATCTTAATTATACTCAAGAAAGAGAGAGAGGGAGATAAAGGTGCATGTGTCGTAAAATAAGAAAACTTCAAAAGAGAAAGAGAAAGAGAAAGAAAAAGAAAAAGAAAAAAGAATTTATTTAGAATAATATTTTTATCAAAGTATACGTGGTGGGTCTTTTTCAAAATTCAAACAGGTATTGTCTATGAGTGGATCCGAGGGTTGAGGTCACTCGTGGCTATTGCTTTCATCATCACTCGGTCCACTCACGTACTTGGGAAGTTGGAAGGATACTTTTGTTCTCACACCATTATTCTCTTTCCTTTCTGACTCCAGCATCTAAGCTCCTTTACTGCTCACAAATATCTACTCAATCTGGATCCCCTGCCCATTCCCAACAATCCCACACGTGTCCTACGTTGGAATTTTAACTCACAATCCGCAAATTCGACACAACACATAATTTTATGATTATAATTTATGTTAAACGGTTCAGATTATAAACGGTCTTTAGGTTCAAACTATGATACTTTCCCGTTTAAATGAATATGAGAGTATCCTGTCATTTATACCACAAGGATAGAATTGTCAAAAAAAAATATGTGAAATGACAATTCTACCCTTGCGATATAAAAGACTGGATACTCTCAAGTTCTTTTTGAATTGAAAAAATCATTTTGCTTTAGGTTCACCATAAACTATGAACTAGATAATAAATGGTTTTGAACCAGATATTGCATTTTGAGCTTTTTTTTTTTTTTTTTAATCCATGAATACGCCTCATGAAGTAGAAGTTACTAGTTCAAATCTCATTTCCCTTATGCGGACATGTCAAAAAAAAAAAAAAAAGGTAGGATAGCTAGGTATCAAACATCCCACTTGGTAATTAGTGATTATTGTATTTGAATTTTCTCTCAAATTTCAACAAATCTAAAATTATAATGTCTTAAAAAGTTTAGGGCTGAGTTTTATTTGAAATTGGATCGAGGAAACTTTCTAAACATGTTATGTTATATATTCACAAATACTCTCCGATTCTCTCTTTTTTTTTCTCAATTTTCTCTTTCTCTCTCTTCTTTTCTCCAGTCAGCTCTCCCTTTTCTCCATTTTCTCACTCTCTCTTCTTTTCGATCTCCATTTTCAAAAACCCAAACCCAAACCGAAAAAATCTTCAAAAAATCAAAAACCCAAATCAAAAAGTCAATCTGAAAAATCAAAAACCCAAACGTTAAACTCAACAAATCTTCAAAAACCCAAAAAATCTTCTTATCTTCTCTTCTTCTTCTTCTCTTCTCCTTTTTTTTTTTTTTTTTTTTCCTTATGCTTCTCTTCTTCTTCTCTTCGATCTCCCTTTCTTTTTCTTCTTCTCTTCTTCTTCTTCTTCTTCTTCTTCTGCTTTCTTCGATCTGCTGCTTCTCAATTTTTTCTCTTCACCTTTTCTTTTACTTCCTCCTCTAGAGGGAGCTGCCATGCAGAGAAGGGAGATTGAGAGAGGAGAGAGAGAGTGTGGAGAAATAAATGAAGAGGGAAAGAATAAGAAGAGGAAAAAAGTTGAGGGGAAATAAGAATAGGGAAAAAAATTCAAAATCTCACCCATTTTTTTGTGACATGTCAATATTTAGCACGTCAGAAAATTCTGACGTGCTGACGTGCTATTATTAGCACGTCAAAAAATTCTGACATGTTAAAATAGTCTGACGTGCTATTTTTTGCTATGTCAGAAAAATATTTTTTGATGTGACATTTTTTGTCACGTCAGAAAATGGTGACGTCTCAAAAATCATGTACTGTTTGCCACATCAAAAAATGGTAGTTTTTTTGCATTTGGATGGAAGTAGAGGCGGTGCATTGGTTCACATGCAAACCAGGTGGCACGTAAGCCACATGCGCAGAGAAAGGGGGTGCAAGGGGTGGAGGAGATGCCGAGGAGACTAGGTGGGGCGTGTGGACTGCGATGCAAGGCGGAGAATGTCAAATCTAGCTTATAAGTAAAAGAAAAACAAAAGGAGGAAAAATGGAGAGGGGAAGGGGAGAAATTCACGAAGCAGAAGAGAGACTCTCATAGGGGAAAGGAGATAAGAGAAACTTCCTATATAAATTATAAATACACAGCACAATAGAGAAACATGACTAATATCCTTGAACCCTAAGGACTAATATATATATATATAAACTGAATCCTCTCTTATCAATTCGTGGTAATAAAAAAATTAGGCCAAAACACTTTTTTGTAATGATTCCTCACAATCAAGTTGTGCAGAAAACAAACCCAATGAAGAAATAGAATCAGAACAAATATGCCCGAGTTCGAGGAATCTCTAAGCAAATCAAAACTTTTTTTTTTTTTTCTGGTCAGCTAAAAATCATCAATCCTACCTACAATCACCCATATATTATCCCAATAAATGCACAAATATAAAATTTCAAGAAAATAAACCAGTTAAGCCTCTCAGATTCTCTACATGATTCTGAATTTTGAATGGCTCAATAGGCACAAACTTCTTACAATACATGAATAAGATATGGTACATATTCTCCCTTCATCATTCTCTCATCCTCCCATTTTTCAAAATCACCATTGAATTTGTGAGATTTTGTATAAGATCCACTGAACCCCAAAGATCTAATGGTAATTTTACTAAGTTAGAGAACAAGAGAAGAACTCGGGGAGGAAAGTAGCATTTTCCGACATAAATTGTTAGGTTCTAAGGAAATCTAAACATTTTCCAAACACAAGGTTTAAAATTAATCCAAAAAAAAAAAAAACCACTTTATAACATAATTTTTATATTTTTTTAAATAAATACAAAAGTTCCTATAAATATAAAAAAGAATTGTATTATAAGAGTATTTTAAGAAATTAAATTTGATTCCATTCACCTGTATATGTACCAAATAGTAGATTACATATTTTTATTCTAGTGTTACAACCAAACTAATGAATAAAAACCATTATTATATTCCAACTTCTTCAATTTCTAATATATATATATATATATATATATATATATATAATTCATAGTGTTTGATGTCTATATGTGTGAGATAGGGGTTGCACATGCCAGCGGATTAGTTGAGACACAGCTCAACACCTTCCTCTTATTTTTCTCCACATAATTTTAGATTTGACTTTAATTTTTTTAACAGTTTAGATTTCTCATAAAAAAATTAAAATTAAATCTGAACCATTGAAAAACTCATATGGTCAAAGTCATTCATCTATTTACGAGAATTAGAAGGAATAAAACTCGGGACACTTTGGCCCCATAATAAATAAATTTAATTTAATTTAATTAAAATAAAATAAAATAAAAAAAACTATGATATTCCCCCTTTATTTGTTTTCCCAAAATGCCCCTACTTTTGTCGTTATAAACTTATAAGGCTCACCTTATGTATTGGCGCCAAACCCCATTTTCATTTTCTCACTGCTCAAAACTTGTCGTAACATAATCTCCGATCTTCTCTCTCTCTCTAATCTCTTTCTCTCTCAACAAAGAGTAAAGGCTTTCGCTTTTGGGAATCCAATTACATCTCCATCACCATCTTCTTTCTCTACACATTTAAGTTTCTGGGTAATCAATCTTCTTCTTTTTTGGGTGTTTTTCAGGTTTCTTTGTATTTATACAATTCATCTTCTTTTTACCGGAAATGGGTCATCGGATAGGAGAAAACGAAACCATTAGCCAAGATCAAAATTGCCCATGAAGAGGGATTTTTGATGTTACTTGCTGAAGGGGTCAAGAAGAATGGAAGATCCGTGGGTTGTAGTGGGAAAAAAAAGTGGAGTTTCGATGGCAGGAAGTGATGAGAATGAGGATGAGGATTATCTGCACCGGAGAATTCTGGATTCTATTGTAAATTGGCATGGGTGTGAAGAAGAAAAAGTGGGTAATGAGAATGAGAATGGGATTTCCTTGACGCTCAAGAAGGAAGAAATGGATGTTGAGAGTGTTTGTTGTAATGTGAGCGAATTGCACGTTGAGAAAGCTGAAGATCAATCGTGGAGAATTGCGATTGATGATTATTATGTGGAAAGCGGTACTGGGTCGGTGCGTGAAGAAGAAAAATGGAATTATAATGAGAATGATGAGGATTCTCTGCAACGGAGAATTCTGGATTCTATTGTAAATTGGCATGGGTTTGAAGAAGAAGAAGAAGAAGAAAAGGTTGATAATGTGGAGACTGAAAGGTCTGAGAAGGAAAAAGAGAATGGGGTTGATTGTGAGAGCGGTGGTTGTTGTAATGTGAGCGAATTGCACGTTGAAAAAGTTGAAGATCAATCTTGGAGATTTGTAATTGATGAAGAAAAAGTTGATATTGAGAATGAGGATGAGGATGAGGATGAGGAGAATTCTCTGGTGCAGAGAATTCTGTTTTCTATTGTAAATTGGCATGGCTATTGAAAAATGTCAACCCAAATTACCAAAGAACTCAATGAAATAGAATCTGCATCAAGAATCGAAGAAATGAAAGTGATCTTGAGATGATCACATCTTTTTAAAAATAAGGGGTAACTTCATTTTAAACTCTGAATTACCACCCAATTTGACAAGCCCTACTCAAACTTTAAAACCTCTCAATTTGAATTCATGAACTTTTAATTGCAGTTAATTTACCCTCATCCATCAATTTTGCCGTTAAAATCTCTAAAAATACAAAATTACCCTTCAATTTTCTTTTTAGTAAAAAAAAAAAAAGAATTGAAAAAAGAATCACAAGGTGGTCCAATCGTGGGTCACCTTGTAATTTTTTTATTTTTTATTTTTAATTTGAAATTAAGGGTAAATTTGAAATTTTATAAAAAAGTCAGGAGTATAAATGTCATTGTCTCACTTTTAACGTTTAAAATCTGACAGTGGGGTTCAAATTGACTGCAATTGAAAGTTCATGGGTTTAAATTAAGAGGTTTTGAAGTTTAGAAGGACTTGTCAAATTGCGCGGTAATTCAGGAGTCTAAAGTAAGTTACCCCTAAAAATAAATAACAATGTGAGCACTTATAAAGAAGTGTTGATAATCTGGAGTTGTAATTGATTAATGTCTCTGTTTGCTTGGTTGATTAGGCAATTCCAATATCCAAAATGGATTATGTTTGCAAGCCTGGTGGGAGCAAAGATTATCTTAGCATTCTCTCCACAAAGAACACATGTAAGCCATTCTTTCAAACTAACCTTTCTTCCCATGGCTGCAGCTGGTGATCATATTATATATATATCATCAACTCTTTCATGACTTCCATTAGTTGTATTAGAATCCAAGTAAATTGCAAAACATTCAATTTGTTTATAGTGAATCCCAAAGTAAAATAATTCTTGCATGTGTGAGGATGTACACAGAAGCTATTGCATTAGAATCCAAATAAAGGAAATTTTTACACAAGAATACTACTCCCTGTACTATACACAAAAACAACACCACAAAACTATACAAAGAATCAGCTCAAGGAAGCCAAAAACCTCCCCAGAGACTCCCATCTACAATCAAATGCAGCAGCAAACCAACTGAAACCCATCAGCACAAAACAGCAGCAAAACAGAGCCCACCAGAGCACAGCAGCACTACAAAGCAGCTACTAACTCAGAAAACTACCAGGCTTTTGCTTTGCTTAATGGGCCGGGTCAATTTATTGACCCATTCTTGCTGGTTACTTGGTTCTTTGGTTACCGGACCGTTTTCTGATTATATTGGGGTTGTTGTTTGGGTTCCCGACCCATTTTCTGCTTATTCCTGTGTAATATCCCTTTTCCCGAATCCCTCTTTGATTTTTTTTTTTTAAAAAAAAAGAAAAAAAAACTCAGAAAACTACCAGGAATACCCCAATTTTTACACAGGAGAACATTAGCATCAGAATCTTTGAACTTATCTGAGCCTTCCCCAACAACCCGGGAACTAAACTCCCAACAAATATTTTGCAACATCAGAGTTAGGTGGATTGCCAAACTTGACACTATCTATTTGTCTCCATAAATTGTAAAACACACGAGCCCAAAGCCAGTTTACAAAGAACACTATGAAAGCTTTTCCCTTTCCAGCCCATCAAGCCCTCTCTCACAACCTCATCCCAAGACAAAGGAAAGTAGAATAAGCACACTTGACCAAAACATCCCTCCATACCCTCTTGCTAAAACCACATTCAAAGAACAAGTGATCTCTACTCTCAATTCTGCTGTGGCAGAACAAACAATTCACATCACCATTCACACCCCATTTCAGCATTCTATCACAAGTGGAAAGGCTATCTCGGATTGAGAGGACTATGTTTGTGCCTTAAAAAATTGACAGATGGTATACAGATAGTACCTCGATAATTGCTAAAAACAAAAATGGTACCTCCGTTTAAATTTCATTCAAAAATTCATGCCAGCACCTCTAAAAATTGACATGTATTCATATATCTAATTAAAAAATTAATAAATAATGTTTTTAAAACTAAAATGATTAAAAAAATACCTAAAATATGTACTTTTAACAAATATAAAAGTTAACTGTAGGGGATCAAATTGTATTAAATTTGTTTTTCAAGAGCTAAAATAAAAAGACCTAAAATATGTACTTTAAAAAAATATATTTGAAGTGGAGGGGGCCAATGGCTTCCACCAACTACCTTCTAGGTCCATCCTGATTATGATAGTTGGTTTTTTTTTTCTTTTCTTTTCTTTTCTTTCTGATAACATCCTGATTATGACAGTTGACAACACCTTTAGAATACTTTTTTTATTTATTTAAAAAAGTGTATGTATTTTAACCAAATGATGTGACAATTTATAATTGATTAAATAATTAAATTAAAAATTTTAATTTATTAATTTAATTAATTAGTAGTTGACTTATAAATTATACACGTGTAATTATTTTATTAATTATAAATAATCACGTAAATTTGTAAAAAATATTATGCTAAAAGTGCAGTTTCATTTGAAACTAGATGAAATAACACGTTCATGAAAAGTTTTAAATGTTAAGTGTTCTCTTTATATTCTCTCCAAATAATTATTTATTTTAGAAAATATATAGTATTTTTCAAAATAAAATATAAGCAATGTAAAAGTAGAAAAAGACATTACTTTTTTAAAAATTAATTAATTATTTAACTAATTGCTACCTCTAAAAACTAAATCTAAAAAAAATAAAAGAATGAAAAAAATCTCTGACAAGCCACAGTATGTTGAGCAGATTTTTTTTTGTTTGTTTTCTTTGTGAACCATTGCTTTTGTTGTGTTACGAGAAGACGACGAGGTGGGAGCGGTGGACACATTTCGGCTCATGGACAACCTTTGCCTTTGCAAGAGAGAAAAATAAATTTAAGAATAATAGAAACAAAGAAAAAATTCCGAGAAAACAAACGAGAGAGAGAGAGAGAGAGAGTGACCCAGAGAAAAATGAGAGGAAGAGAGTGAGTGTGCGTGTGGGCGCGCGCCTAATAATAGTCTAATCAGAAGAAGAAAAAAAAGAGAATTTAGTTCATAAAAAGGGGTAGGGGGGTTGATTAGGAAGGAGCTGATAGCGCGTTTAGAGGATAACCCCAAGGTGCAAAAAATGAAAGAGACGTGTAGAAGGTACAAGGAGAAGAATCAAGCAACAGAAGAAGAAAGTACAGTGATGATAAAGATCCAGCTACTTGAGCTCCTCGTATGCCCACCTGAGTTTCTGGGAAAAACCCATCAAGCAGAGCCCTCAAAATGGGGGTGGGAGGCGGAGAGAGAGGCACAACAACCTTCTCGTCTTCAGCTGCAAGCAACAACAACATCATGAGGCCCAACACCACCAACACCAACACCAACGACAGAAGAGACAAAGCAATTGTTCAGTACAATGCTGACGCTGGGCTCATGGCTGAGTTTGAGCAGTCGGCGGTGTCTGGTAAGTCTTTTAACTACTCTAGATCAGTATTGCATGCTCCACAATCTGTGCCTGAAGAACAAATAATTGCATATCTGTCTCGAATCCAAAGGGGTGGTACGATTCAGCCCTTTGGTTGTATGCTGGCGATTGAGGAACCCACTTTTAGAATTATCGGTTATAGTGAGAATTGCGTGCGATTGTTGGGTTTAGACAGCCAATTTGAGTCAAAAGAATTAAAGGGTCTGATTGGGGTCGATGCTAGAACCTTGTTTAGCCCTTCTTCGGGGGCTTCGTTGACAAAAGCTGCCTCATCTAGAGAGATTTCACTGTTAAACCCCATTTGGGTCTACCCTAGGAGTATCCAGAAGCCATTTTATGCTATACTGCATAGAATTGATGTGGGAATTGTCATTGATTTGGAGCCTGCACAGTCGGGTGATCCCGCATTGTCCCTTGCGGGGGCAGTGCAGTCGCAGAAACTGGCTGTGCGGGCAATATCTAGGCTGCAGTCACTCCCGGGGGGAAATATTGGTGTGTTATGTGATACAGTTGTGGAGGATGTTCAAAAGCTCACTGGGTATGACAGGGTTATGGTCTATAAGTTCCATGATGATGATCATGGCGAAGTTGTATCTGAAATCAGAAGGTCAGATTTAGAACCGTACTTGGGTTTACATTATCCTGCTACGGATATCCCTCAAGCTGCTCGCTTCTTATTCAAGCAAAATCGAGTGCGGATGATTTGTGATTGCCATGCAAATCCCGTTAGGGTCATTCAAAGTAAAGAACTAAAGCAGCCTCTTTGTTTGGTCAATTCAACACTGCGGTCACCTCATGGCTGCCACATGCAATATATGGGTAATATGGGCTCCCTTGCCTCATTGGCGATGGCAATTATTATCAATGGTAATGACTCATCGAAGCTTTGGGGGTTGGTCGTGTGCCACCACACTTCCTCCCGCTATGTTCCTTTTCCCCTTCGCTATGCTTGTGAGTTCCTTATGCAGGCATTTGGAATTCAGCTATACATGGAGCTTCAATTGGCATCACAATTGGTGGAGAAGAAAATTCTCAGGACACAAACCTTACTATGTGACATGCTGCTCAGGGATGCCCCATTTGGTATTGTGACACAATCTCCTAGTATCATGGATCTAGTTAAGTGTGATGGGGCTGCATTGTATTATGGCGGGAAATGTTGGTCATTGGGTGTAACTCCAACTGAATCACAGGTGAAAGATATTGTGGAGTGGCTGCTCACTAATCATGGAGATTCCACAGGGCTGAGTACTGATAGTTTGGCCAATGCTGGTTACCTTGGTGCTGCTTTACTAGGTGATGAAGTTTGTGGCATGGCTACTGCAAGAATCACTTCCAAGGATTTCTTGTTCTGGTTCAGGTCTCACACTGCAAAGGAAGTAAAATGGGGAGGAGCTAAGCATCATCCAGAGGATAAAGATGACAACGGAAAAATGCACCCTAGATCGTCATTTATAGCTTTTCTTGAAGTAGCAAAAAGTAGAAGTATGCCTTGGGAGGTTTCAGAAATTAATGCTATTCATTCTCTGCAACTTATTATGAGAGACTCATTTCAGGATATGGAGGACAACAGTTCTAAGGCATTAAATAACATTGAGCAGAATGATACTGAGATGCAGGGGATGGATGAACTCAGTTCAGTGGCATGTGAAATGGTTAGATTGATTGAGTCAGCAACAGTTCCTATTTTTGGGGTTGATTCAGCTGGTCTCATCAATGGATGGAATGGAAAAGTTGCTGAATTGACAGGACTGCAAGCTAGTGACGCCATGGGGAAGCCCCTGGTCAATGAAATTGTTCATGAGGACTCACGTAAAACTGTTGAATATCTTATACGCAGAGCTTTGCGAGGTAAATCTTTTTTTTCATCATTGAACAATGACAGTCATTGAGCTTGATTTTTACTATCTGAATCAAATGTCATAGTCAACTACATTGCATTTGTAACTTTTTATAGTGCATACAGCTTGCTAATGATGTAACTTCTATGACATACTATCACTCATTGTGTAAAATATCCAATTCATTTAACTCAACTCCATAGAGTTTGTTCTAATTACATGTTGTGGTTGCATGAATCAATTTGACCATTCTATATTAGCTCTGGCATTTTGCCTTATATCAAATCCTGAGTTCACACTCATTCTTTACTTTCATTAGTGCTTTAAAGTGCCATGTTAGTTGAACCAAATGACTCTTATTGTTGTGAGAATTTGTCTTTGTTGCCATGCATAAATCATCATTACCTTTAATTTGTGTTCAATTAATTGAATGATCTGGGGCACACAAGAAACTTTTTTCTTTTTTTCTATGTATCGTGGAGCTTTACTTTAAATTTTATGACTGCAAAAATAAAAGTTCTTCAGGTCACCTGACACCTTTATTCTACCAAAATCTCCTTGTGTACTAAGGTTGCACCCCTCTACGCCTTATTTATGATATGACACTACTTATCAAAAAAAAAAAAAAGGTTATTCTACCAAAATATTCGTGAAGATATGAGGGGTGCCTTGCAGTTTGGAGTCTTGCATGTTTTTCTTTTTATATTGCCTCATAAGTCTCTAGCCTTCAGCTTATTTTTCTTCTTCAATTTTCACAACTTTTCTCTGATAGTATAATTTTTTGTCTCCTTCTATATCATCCAGGTGAGGAGGACAAAAACATAGAGTTAAGATTGAGGAACTTTGGGCTTGATCAGCAAAAGTCAATTGTTTACATTATGGCCAATACCTGCACAAGCAGGGATTACACAAACAATATTGTTGGGGTGTGCTTTGTGGGTCAAGATATTACATGTGAGAAAGAAGTTATGGATAAGTTTATCCGTTTGCAAGGGGATTATAAGGCTATCATACAAAGTCTGAATCCATTGATTCCACCCATATTTGCTTCTGATGAGAATGCCTGCTGCTCGGAATGGAATGCAGCCATGGAAAAACTAACTGGTTTTAGGAGAGAAGAAGTTATGGGTAAAATGCTTCCTGGGGAAATCTTTGGAGGATTCTGTCAGCTGAAAGGTCAAGATACACTAACTAAGTTCATGATTTTATTATATCGAGGAATTAGTGGTCAAGATACCGAGAAGTTCCCTTATGGGTTTTTTGATAAAAATGGAAAATTTGTAGAGGTATTCTTAACAGCAAACAAGAGGACTGATGCAGGTGGCAATGTAGTTGGCTGTTTCTGCTTCTTACAGATTGTTGTTCCTGACCTGCAGCTGGCCTTAGAAGGATGCAGGGAAGAGGATAGAGAAGAATTTTCAAAATTGAAGGAGTTGGCTTACATACGACAAGAGATGAAAAATCCTCTAAATGGTATTCGCTTTACCCACAGACTCCTCGAAAATACAACTGTTTCAGAACATCAGAAGCAATTTCTTGACATTAGTGATGCATGTGAAAGACAGATCATGACAATCATCGAGGATATGGATTTCAGAAGTATGGAGGAAGGGTAAGTCTTCTCATTTTAGGCCCATGACATGCATAATTTTACATCTTAAGTTCTAACGCAAATAAATTGTTCCTAATAATTGTTAAAGAAGAGATTGTGGCACCTTATGCATAATTTCATTGATTCTCAGGGCATCTACATGTCTGATAATTAAGGTCAGAGGAATACATACTTGAATTTAAGGAAATTGCGTACAGTTGAGTTTCATATATCAACCCCAAAATTAAAAAAATAAAATAAAATAAGAACCCTGGTTGAGAGGATCAGGGGAGTGAAATCAGTATTGTACTTCTTCAGACCCATTTGTTTTGGACCAGAATTCAAGCTCCCACGCCTTAAGAAATCTGACTACATATATAACATAAGAAAAGCTAACCAAATTTGTTCTTCCTTCATTTCCTATTACATTTATGGTTGAGATTTGTCTTTTCATTAACACTAGTTTCTTTCATGATGTAAATTGCTTCTCTTTTTCCTATTACTTAGTGTTGTTATCGTTAGAAATACATTCCTCCTTTTATTATAAAATAGTTGTTATCTCATCATTTTTTTCCTCAAACCATTATTACAGTAATCACACACCTAGAAACCACTCTCAATAGACACCCCACATTAGTCATTGTTTGCCATGATGATGAACCTCTGCAACAATTACTCCTAATAGTCCAATATCTTATCCTGGTTACGGCAGTAGCTCGCAGCTAAACATGGAAGAATTTCTCTTGGGAAATGTTTTGGATGCCATTGTTAGTCAAGTCATGATCTTGCTGAGAGAAAGGAGCTTACAGCTTTTTCATGAGGTTCCAGATGAAATGAGAACACTATCTCTATATGGCGATAAAATTAGGCTTCAACTGGTCCTGGCAGATTTCTTGCTTAATGTGGTGCATCATACACCTTCTCCTGATGGCTGGGTGCAGATCAAAATTTCACCTGGTTTGAAGCTTATACAGGATGGCAATGAATTTATTCGTTTACAATTCAGGTACCCCAACCACAACTAAGTTCATTTATGAATATTTTACTTGATGCTGTGTTTATTGCATTATAAACTACTTGTTGAGTTAATATATGACCTTTTAAGGAGTTGCAACTCTCATCCTATTATCCATTTAATCCAATTTCTCCATTTTAAAATACTTAAATGTATTTCTTAAATATATTTCATTGTAAGAACAGAAAGGGAGTGGAGACATCACTCGCATGTTTAGGCCTTACATTCAAGATATATCCAGCCAAAAGAATTTTGTATCTTGTCATTGTCAAAATAGAAGTCTTGCGACTCATGCACCCATTGCAGATGATTTTTTTTTTTTAATGGATAATAACCATCTCGCCTAGTTTATGATTCATATTGTCAGTTGGAAGCCTTTGGTTTGCCCATCCTTGCAGTTCATTGAGGTAGCATGGCCTCGATGTCTTTCAGTTTAATGTGCCCTGTGCAAAACTCCAAGCAATATCCCAGGATTGCAAAAACAGATTCAGATATTCATTTGAATCATATAGGCAAATCATAATGTTTTTGTTACATTTAAAAGTAAGAACACAACAGTAATGCAAGAAATCCAAGAAAGTCAAAAAGGGGTTTCTTGCCTCATAGCAAAGAAGCAAGAGTGTTGTGCAATAACTGAAGGAAACCTGTCATTAAGGGCCAAAATTACCAGACATCGTGTAAGAAAAACACCCTTTTTATAACTCTCCTTATCACCAGTTCCACCAAAATTACCCCTTTTCAATTTTGTTATCTTTTATTTACTAGAACTATTTCCATATAGGTAAGACCTCGTAAGTCCATATATACTCCAAAAGTTAGGCTGTTGCATTGAGAAATTAGGTTGTGTCTCCATTACCTTTGCCTTTCCCAATTATGATTGGCTTCAGACTGTAATTTCATTTTTATGATTTAGCTTGTCCCGTCTAATGTTATGAATCGCCGTTAACTGCCTTCACAGAAACACTAAGACTGCTTTTTAAGATATTGAGAAAATGTGCTCGAGTTTTTTCTTTTTCTTTTTTTTTTTCTTTTTTTTTTTTGTGGGTTTGGGTGTCGGAGGGAGTCAGGTCAGGGACATACATTGTCAACTTGTTTCTCATGCATCAATCTTCAGATATCTTTTAGTTCCAGTTAAAAACTTCAAAATGGGATTCTATAGTAAACAATATCGCATTTTTTCTTCTCCAAAGCTTCAAAGTGAATAATCCATCCTGCACATGATACTCAATTTAGCTCCAAGCAGGAAAGCAATAGAGAAAACTCCTAACATTACATTTTGTGCTTCCCTGGTATCTTTTACACCACTTTATGCAATGATAACCTTGTATTTGTGCTTTTTAATCTCATTGTTTCCTATGAGTCTTATCATAATCACTATGACAGAAATAAGATTCATGCAGACTAAAATTTCATTTTGCATGTGTATGTAGAATGAGTCACCCTGGCCAAGGCCTTCCTTCTGCTCTTATCCAAGACATGTTTGAGGGAGGAAACCAGTGGACAACACAGGAAGGCTTAGGTCTCAACCTCTCTCGGAAACTTCTCAACAGGATGAATGGTCAGGTTCATTATGTTAGAGAGCATAATAAATGTTATTTCCTCATTGATCTTGAACTTAAACAAGCAAAGAAAGCTAAAGAGGGTAACAGGCAGTTAAAAGCAGGATGACCCAACTTTCCTGAACCACTCTTAAAAGGAGTCAGGAAGATTATCTGCACTGGCACCTCAATTATGGCTATCTGTGTTGAGAAAATTCTCGTAAACCCTTCATGGTTTGTCAAAAATAACTCCTTCCCATGTACCAACTGTTTCTTCGTTATATGCTGGCAATGTGTAAAATTTTAGTGTTAATATGTGTAAATATATTCTCCTGTCTAAATAGATGTGTAGGAGGCAATGTGTCAGGTTAAATATTGGAGGAGTGTAGTATGAATGTCTGTTTAAGTTTACCTTTACAGTCTTTCTTTTGAAGAATCTAAGCTGTAATCTTCGCAAACTGTGGCAAGCTTTTTTAGCATCAATGCTTCTTTTTCTTGTCGTCTTCAGGCTATTCATTTTGAGCTGTTGCAATCGTTGTCAAAAGGATGGAGAATGGTACCTTTTAGATCATGATATCAACTGTCTCTGGGAAAGAGAGCAAAGAACAATATCAATAATCAAAAATTACACGATGATAAAATAAAGGAATTTGTTCCTGTGATTGTAAATTGGGAGACTAATTACTCGACAAGTATAGTTTGTTTTTTTTTTTTTTTTTTTCTAATTAAAAGGGTAAGTTAGGGAGACCAATTATGACAATCCTACCTAGGCGTGTAGGAGGCCATACGGGAGGGGTCTAAACGAAGAAAAGAAGTATAGATTAGTTTGAATGAAGTATTGTTACAATTTGTAAGATTGTAGATGCGAGTACACTGACAGAGAAAGATGGATCCAACTCTCGGTGCAATCCCTCCCCTCCCCCCAAAAGCAGCACCCACTGTAATTTGACTAAGCCTCTAAGCTAATGGTTGTTTAACTATCTCGTAAGCAAAATAATTAATAAAATTTAGGAGAAATTATATTCTCCCTCAAATTATTATATCCAATTTACTGTGTTTCCCATTAGAACATTATTCTAAATTCTTCTAAAAGAGTAGGCGACCTTTTTAGACACTGACAGACTACTGTACCCGTTTCTGGCTTTTTTTTTTTTTTTTTTTATCTGAATGGGTATTATTGTCATTTTAGGTCACAATTGTCAGATTTAGCAAAAAATTCCTAGAGTATAAAGGCTTTTTAAATTAGTAAATTTTAAAATTTAGAAAGGATACTGCAAGTCGAGTAATAGTTTGAGCGACAAGAGAAGCATAGTCACCCTTCAAATTAACAAATTACATAAAAATTACACTCTTGATGTAATTGTTTTGGGAACCAACATAGGCATGGAAAGCAGTAGCTATGCCGAAGAACAGTGTGCTTCATACAGCATAAACAAAAATCATGATTCATATAGGATGAGATGTAGGGTTTCTTCTTCAACACATTTCCTTAAACAGTTGAGTCAGTACTGTGGCTCTACCCAGGCAATACTTCTGTTTATTTGAACGTTGTAGAAAAAAAAAAAAAAAAAAAAAGCAAGCATGCATTATAGCAGCAACAGTCTGTACAATGTCATGTTAAACATACATTGCGAATTTCCATTTCAGGAATACCCAATACATAAGACTGAAACTCCAAAAAAAAAAAAAATTCTGTTCTTCTCCCCACTATACAATTTTGTGGCCCATGTTAAATCGCCAACCCTCAAAAAACTGTTACTTTTACCCATATAAACACCATATATGCAGCAGATTAATAAGTTATCCAACCCCAAATGACAAGCAAAAACGAGGCAAAATCAGGCACATTTACCATAATTCAGTTCACTGGTACTTCACCTTTGCTCCTTCCTCATATATCAAGCTATTGCACATCACCAAAGTGCTTCTACAGCTTCTTCCAATGCTTTCTAGCAAAATTAGGGAAGTACTACAGTACAAAATTTCCATGCCTCTTTTAGTTCTCTCTTTTTCGTCTACGGGATTCACTCCTTCCTAAAAATTGATACACTTGATTATATACGCAAAAGTTAGAATTCGCAGCCACGATCAGTTTGGGCTGAGCACGATCTGCATCGGATACTCTTAAAAATTCTCTGGCCTCTCACCAGAGCCATCCTTTGTTGGGCTTCCTGAATACTCAACCGAGTGCAGATCGTTTGGCTTGAGGACCTGGATGTTCAGACTGTTGGAGGGAAGATGTTCCAGAATGATCTACATAGAAACAAATATATGAAGAAATGATCAGCAAAAGCCATGATCTACCTTGACCAATTAGAGCACACTGCCAGTGCTGATTGAAATTGATTTACAGATAATTATCAATTAGTCATATCACTTTAGTAGACTTGAGAGAAAAATATATCAAGGAAATTCCAGCAAACTACAAATTTTAGAAACTTCAAGAGTTCCATGAGTCAAAACTGATATCACTATAATTAAGCACAATCCAATTGCCTTTTATGCAGTTATTAGTTTTATTACCTGATCACCAGCCTCTGAACCCTCTGAGTGAAAGAGGATCGGGCGGCAGCGCTTATCTTCATTCATCAAGCTTGAATTCTGGAAATGTGTGACAAGGGCTGCCTTTCCCTGGATTCGAGCATATGCCAAGGAAGCAACCTTCTCACTATTAAACTTCTCCCACTTCTTCCCATTAAATGCCTGCACAAAATTAGAAACATTAAAGAGATCTACAATTTGTTTTTCAGTACTTCACTCACTGGGAAGCCCTTTTTAGTTACTAGCAAGCAAGGACTACATCAGTTGCTACACCAAAACAAAGATTTAGAGGTAAAAGAAATAGGAGGGGACCATGATAAAGAGAGAACCCAAGGAACTGATCCCAAAAGACCTTAAAAAAAGAGCATAAAAATAAAACCTCATAGAATGGAATAATGTGAGAAGGAGACAACATATTGATAAATGCATAGCCCACATTGCATTTATTCTGCACCAACAAAAAGTAATGCCAATCAGTTCCAATTGAAGAAGAATTGATGACTATACTGCAGAATATAAACTAGAAAGTATTGTTAAAACTTCTTAAGAACACCAAATATAATTACCTTGAAATCAATCGGCAGATAGAGGAAATCGTAAGTACCCCTGTGGTTTTCATCAATAGCAGCTAGCAACATTTTCGAGGTGTATCTGTAGGACAATAACAATACAAAAGTCATTATAACTAGGCATCCAACAATGTAAATATCAATTACGGATAACAGATCATAGAGGTAAAGTCTTACTTATTTGGGATATTTTTTATCATTAAAGTTGTTCGAGTATCTTCCCCACTTTTAATCTTATCCAAGTCAAGCTGAAACTGTTTCTTGCTATCAACTTGGTTCTCGACCCTTCTGTTCCGCCCACGCTCAGTCAAACCCTCCATACTGGTCGGTGACAGTCCTGGGTATGGACCATTACCTAAAAACACAGGGCTAAGCCTGGGCGAGGACCGCATCCTGAAATTTGATGAACCATTTTCAGATATACTCCCTGGTATACTAATGCCAGGGTTAATTGCAGCACGAGCGCCCATATTTGCCATAAAATTTCCATCATTAGCGCCCAAACCCATGCCTCCATAAGCAACAGGACTCATAAATGAAGTTTCTGGTGACTCCGCAAAGAAACCAAAGTGCCTCTCAAGAGGAACACCGGATGGAGCAGATCCAACATGATGATGATTATGTGGATGGGATGAGCCAAGCAAAGAGCCAGGCCGGCCAGAGTAGGGAAAGGCATGACCCTTGCCATTAGATGTATATGGATGTCCCACAGTTGGTCTTGGCCAAGCTGAAGAATTGGTGTGCTCTGAGTATGGATTTGGACTTCCCCAGAGAAACTGCTGCCCAGATAATGTTTCCATGCCAGATCCATTTGAAGTTGAAGGGCCAAAAGAGGACATTGCTTGATTGTACTGGCCCAACTTGGGTTCTGGAAATGAATGCGACTGTTGCAAGGCAGCTTCATACGCTGAACTTGTACTGGTAAACATGTGGTCCACATGGCTACCCCTTCCTAGGTCCTTGCCAATAGGAGCAATCTTAACAGTGTTTGATAGTTGAGGATGCAGAATTGAAGCCAATCCAGGCAAATGGTTGCCAGTTGTTGGGCTCATGGTACTATAACCAGGGGATTTACTAATAGTTTGCATAGAATTATGTTCAATAGAGCCATTAAACTGTGCCCAGTTACCTGTCATGAACATTGCTTTGACCTCAGTTGTCAGGGAAATAACAATTAAAAAAGAAACAGGATCGAAAAATCACTAACTCAAACTGTATATGCGCAAGACTACTCTGATCTCAAAAGAGCATCACAAAGGACCTACCAGGGGGAGAGTTGGCAATTGGTGAACCCACTTGATGCCGAAAACTCCGAGACTCATCTTGTTCAAGCTCTTGATTCAGTTGTAACATCAAGCTAAAAGTACAACAAATGGTAACATCAATCATCTGCATATTTCACTAATAATAAAGCAAGAAAAATAAAGGGAAAAGATTCTTCAAAAATAAAACATTAGCAATCAGGATGATGTGAGTTTAATAATCCAAAGTACCAGATATAAAAAAATGCCAAGTATCAAGGAAACACCAAGAGTTAACACAAAAAGAGACTACCGCACTCCCATGACAACAATAGTTCTCATTTCCATCAGTTTCCACTTCCTAACTGCTTACATGTCCCTTTTTAGAGGGATGTTCAATGCATCCAAAAAATAAATTCTCACTATGAGCAAAGACAAGAAACAAAAACCCGAATATTGTAAGTTATTCTGTCCAAGCAGAGCCGCTGCAACTTAAATATAGGGTTTGATGGGCGACCTAAACTACCAGAGTTTGATTCCCCAAAAAGAGCCATTATTTTTTGCACGCAATTAGTGCTAGACAATTGTTACAGAAAACGAAGCAAGGAACTGCTTTCTAGAAAGTAAAGAAAAAATACTATTATATGAGAATCACTACTTTCGAAAGGTTATAACATTCAAAATGTGAAAATCAAGCATATTAGAAAACGCACTTTCGACGAGCTCCACCAGGACGGCTAGGTTCAAGCTTTATGCGTTTACCAGCTATGTCACTCCTATTTAATGACTTAAGTGCTGCTTCTGCGGCTCTAACATCGTAAAATTCAATAAACTTATGATGCCTCTTGTGTGGTGTTTCCCTTATCTGCTTTGTACATTAAGTACCAAATTGCACAGTGGTTAACCATAAATGCAAAAGAAATGCCTGAATGAAAATGAGGAAAGCAACAATCTGAAAATGTAAACCTATCACCTCTTTGACCTCGCCATAAGCCCCAAATATTTGACGGAGATCTTCATTTGAAACTGATGGATCCAAATTAAAAACTACCAAAGTTCCTTGATTAATATCCTTGTCTGATGGATTATCCTGGTGTGATGCAACAAAAAAGAAAACAACAAATGATATGATAATCAAAAACATATCAACAAATAAGTAGGAATTGGAAATGTCTCAAAACCTTTGGAATTGAGAAGTGAATGTCAAGTTTCCTCCGTCGCAGTGGCTTGTTTTGTAATGCACGCATGGCAGTTCGAGCAGCACGGATATCATAATAAGATATCATCACAAAACCCCTATGTTTACATGCAGTATACAGTGTTCTGATATCGCCATATTGCTACAAAACAATAAGAAGAATGAAATAAAAATAACTTTATTTACCACCATAATTTATACAGCAAAGGCACAGAAGTATTAGCACTCAGCTAAAGAAGAATAAAATTACCCTGAATTGAAACTCAGACCTAACTAACCAGTTCTTCACCCAACATTAGAATTCAAAAATCGAGTGTCAAGGCCCAACAATTTAGGAAACCGCTTATAAATTTAAATGCTAGCAAGTAATGAAGGAAAACATACTTTGATCCACCAATGTTACATTTCTTTCGGCAGAAATAACAACCGAAGTTGAAAAATCATAGTTTGAGTCAGATCAATCAAAGTTTAATAATTGAGCTTTTTTTCCCCTATGTTTCACATGAAATGCATCTGCTAACAACAGCAAATATGCCATGTCGAACAAGGTAAATACAGCCAATACTTTGCAAAAGCATGCATGCATGGTTATATAATGGGTAGATAAGCACCCATAAACCCCATATAAAGGGAAGTTAACAATGAAGTTGACGGGGATGTGTGATAGAGCAGGAAAACTAACAAATAATGACTTATGCGCCCCATTTTATGCTACTAAAACTGTTCACATAACCATGTCAATGCAAGATGCAAGGGTATGTGCAATTCTTTTTTTTTTTTTATGACAAGGAACCTCAACAAGGTAGGGCCCTTCAACCCACCCTTACAAAGTAAACCGTTGACCCATGTACCACACTCGGAAGTTTCCCTACATGAATCAAGGCAAATCGCTGGTTTTTACATCAGGGGGTGTGGCCCAAGGGGGAGTTTGCACCTAGTAGGTCTCGAACTTAGGATCTAAGGGGTGATACTCCCTAAGACCACAAGCCTCAACCACTAGGCCAACCCCTTGGGGTTAAGGAAGTGCAATTCTAATAGTTAATCAATTTCTGCACCCAACACCCTACCCAAGTCCTTGTAACATGGCCCCCAAGGATAAGTCCTAAAAGCATTTAAAACTTATTCACAAAAATATATTCTATATGCCAGAGACCGACATTTATTTCATATTATACAACAAAATAAGGCACTACATTCCTTAGTATTTCAAAATCAGGATGTGCATCTTGCACTGGGACAAAATTGCTGCAAAACCATGTAAAACAGAAATATAGGCAGAGTGAATGAACAATTACATCACTAGGAATGAAGAGAACATGAAAAAGGCTAAAACATTAAATCTATTAAATGATTAGCAGCTCATTGAAAATAGTTTTCAAACCTTAAGAACTATAGACACCACAAGAAATCCAACAAAAAGGCTTCAAGCAATGAAATCATGGAAAATTGACCCACTAATGAAATCAACAAAGTTTCAGGCAAGATCAAGTTCTTTTTTGGATGAGCATGTGAAACATCAAATTTTATTCGTTAAGCATAACCAACTATGAATTTGCAGTTCTAAATCAGAGGAAGAAACTATCTCAAATCATGATAAAACAAAAACAGATACTACGAATTATACAAAGAGGAGATCTCCCTAACTTAAATTACCTCAAAGAGTGCCCTTAGTTCTGAATCCTCGACATTACTATTAATATTCCGAACAAATAATGTTCTGGAAGGATGTTCACCATATGGGTGTTCTCCAGCAACAGTTCCCACGCCATTTGGAATAGCATAGTGAGGTATCCCGTTCCCAATAACCCCATCAGATAAATTGATCTTTGACATTCCCATGCTCAAGCTCTCCTGTGGATCAGTTTCCAACTCCATACCTCCTCCACTACCAAAGAAATCATACTCTCCCAAATCCTCCAATGAACCAGGCAACCCACTTAGGTCAAAATCATCCATTATGCCAGCTAAAAGCTCATCCTCATCATCAGGGAGCAAGCTTCCAATTGCATGAGTTTCAAGGTCTTCAAGTGAATCATTACCCTCCACATCTTGGTCGATTTTCTTTAAGCCAGATGGGGCATAATCCACAGGCTGACAACCATGTTCTGTTTCATTCAAGTTCACTGCATGTTGGAAAAATAAAGTAAGAATTCACATAATGAAACCGCATATAAAATCTGTAAGCAATCACCAACACCTACATTTTTCATGAGGAAGAACAGGCAATGAACTTGAGAAAAGGGTAGCATCACTTGAGGCATAGTAAGCATCAGATCCAGATAAAGTCCCCCATGCACCACTTCCTGCCTCCTTGGGAATATTTATTGGCGGAATCTTTGTAGGACCTATCACAAATAGTTCACAAGACTTGTCAATCAGAAATTGTACTTGATCTACCATCCGCATAACATTACGGGCAATTTTAGAAAGTTACCTGAAGGGAAATGGTTTGAAAACTGATTCATTGCATCACCTTTCTGCTTAAAACACAATGAGCAAAGTTAAACTTCTGCAATAACTAAATAAATAAATGATACTCAGAACTTAAAAACTAATAATTAAACTATTACTGAGACTAGCTAGGAAGACAAGATCACAGATCCTCTGGGAAATGCAAAGCGAAGTTAGTACAAGCAGCCACCACACATGATGAACTCTTGGTGTACTCAACCACCATGATTAATAGCAGCACACTAGAGGAACCAGAAAACTTGGCAAGTATGAAAACTATGGAAATTTTAAGGTACGACTGAGTAGAAAGAATAAATTAATAAATCCTTATAACTTCAGGGATCATACAAAAATCCAAAATACAAAACAAAAATTAAAAATAATAAAACTACCACAACGGCCACATATTCACTCATAAATTAATATACTCCAGCATGCAAAACTCCAGGGGTTTTTTTTTCAACTGAATACTTAAATTATTTTAAGCTGTTATTCGTGCTACTATCCCAATAAAAAGGGTCAGTGCAGAGTCACAACCCTAATAACAAAAATCCCAGAACTACAAGTGCAAGAAAACCAATCTAGCAATACAGCAATTCCAAGAAAAACACAATAGTTCTCTATCTTATTAAATCCCAAACACGAAAAAGGAATGCCACTTTGATATAAAATATAATTACATTCAAGCATAACTTTCAAACTTCTCTACAAAGCCCAACAATGTGAATTACTTAAGTTTGTGTGAGGATGAAGCGCCTCAAACTAGTTTCAGGATTCCAGCTCGGAAACACTCAAAATTCTTGTTTCTGCTATGGAATTACCTTCACTAATCAGGGTGTGTAACAAAAACGTAAAACTCCAACTCTTATTTAAAGCAACCAAGAAGTAGAATTGGCACCAAGAACCCACCAAATTCAATTCCTCACAACATTTCCATACAACCGAATGGCACATAAGCACGCTATTCCAAATATCGACAATGCATCAAATTGAAGCTTTACATCTATAGAAGTTTCCAGTTCAGGATTTGAGAGTGTAATTTTATAGTCATTTTCAAGTGGCTATGTATGAAATCTAAAAAGACTCTAAAAGTAACGGAAGATTACAGCCATGAGTAGCCCAGATATAATCTGCCAACACTAACACATGGATAGCAAATACTTCAACCACCAAAAAAAAAAAATACAAACACAATAAAAAAACTACCATAAAAATTAAAACAAATATACTTATCAAAAAAATAAATAAAACATAAAACAAATATGTCTTGAGTGTGTGTATGTATGTGTAACAACCACACGCACACACCAACGAGAGATGTCGTAAGGTAACCACCAAAGTTCACAGTTTCACAAACTGTTATAGAATAGTAAGTGATCAAAACTACCAAACAGACCCAACAACAATAAAAAAAAACCCCAACTTTCCATTCGACCCAAAAGGTAAAGCAAAATCCAAAACAAATAAAAAAAAAAAAGCAAAATCTACCGTCCCAACAGTACTTCCGAAACCCAAAAAAAAAAAACAAAAACTTCGAATTTAAAAAAAGAAACCCACTTTCCAAACCAATTCGATCAAACCCACGAAACAAATTCACAGCAACAAGATTTAGCATTAACCCAAAAGAGAGAGAGGGAGAGAGATACAAGAGTAATTACCACAAAGAGGTACCGACCCAGCCAACCCTAGACCCTGGCAGAGGAAATAGATTGTCACAAAGAAAGAAAGAAAGAAAGAAAGAAAAATAACTCTTCAGGATCAGAGAGAGGAATGCAAGTCTTTGTTAGTACTTGCGCTTGTTTCTCTCTCTAGCCCAATGGGATTTTTTGTGAGAGAAAGAGAGCCTGACGATGATTGGACGAGAGGAGTGAAAAGAAGCAGAGAATGATTGAGAGAGAGAGAGAGAGAGAGACAGAGAGAGAGAGTTGGGTTTCTGGGAAGGGTGGGTGATTCAACTCTATTTAAATTGATTTTGGTGTCCAAAAAATAAAAAGATTTGATTATTAAATAAATAATAATAATAAGAAGAAAATTGGATTTGGATAAATGCTTATCTGGACAGTGACCCTGATTCTGACCTTAATTGCAGCAGTATTGACTTAATGGCATCTGGTGAATATGCCACTGTTCAGGGATGATGGTAATTTTGACCAAAAAAGAGGGACATTAATGGGTTTTGGTACGAGATAAAGGAGGATAATATTTGGCCACGTCAGCTAAAACTTGGGTTTTGAATATTTAAAAAGATGCAATTACCCTTTATGATTGCACCTTGGATTACTTGGAAAAAAGAAAAATTGATTTTTTAAGGGTGAAAGATTACAATTATAACATGCTAATTATAGCCACTTTGAAGAACATTGCAGGACAAGACAGGCACATAGGACAAATTCTCCATTTGCAACCAATTCCCCACATAGAACCATTATAGAACACCTGAGGTCTTGTGCTTTCTTCATTTCTTATTTACTCAACAACCTAAAATATATATATATAACCAATTCCCCACATAGAACCATTATAGAACACCTAAAATATATATATATATATATATATATATATATATATATATTTGACTATAAGCTTGATAACATGTTGAGAATGTGCCTACTTTGTATTGGGGTCAAATTGATTGAGCTTATGAAGGCCGACTTAAAGGAATAGAGCGGAGAATAGATGATAGGATTCGACCTGAAAGGAAAACCAATATGGTTCGACTAGCCACATTAGCATAATGCCGGGTTAAATAAAGACGGTAATTCTTGATTAAAAGAATGTCGCAATTGTAGTATTGAGATAATTACGTCGCGATTTCAATCCAACTTAAATTCAATTAACTCAAAATCCAGTTGAAGCCAAGACTCATTAGTGAACACTTTTATATAAGGAAATGTCATATCATCATACATAAATACTCATTTGCTTAATTTGGATGAAAAAAAAAATGTAGCTCTTGTTTTGAGCATTATAGAATTAATTTTGTTGACTTAAACGCATCATAGAGTTATCCTACTAGCAACCTCCATCAAGTCTCCGACCATTTTCACTTGTCTTGTAGCTATTTTTTAATTAAATTTGACTATGCGATCAACATTGCGTAAACTCTCCATATATCGTTCTCGAATCTTTATCTTTCTCTTCTCTCGCATTCGATTCTTCAAACCCTTTTTTCTTCAAATTATAGCTAACCACATATACACATATATAAAGTAGAATAAATAGGCAATGATGTGATGAATGCTAGAATTCATGTTGGCTTATCAGCAACAAAATGGTACAAGGTATAAAACTTTTATTTTAATTTTAAATTTTAAATTTTTAAATTTTTTCCTATTTTTTGTTGGGAGAGAGGAGGAAATGGGTGGTGGTTGTTGGCCCGGCATAAAGTAACATGAGTTAAAATAATTACTTAAAAAATAAATGGAAGCTTTTAATTTATACTAGGAATATTCCATGTGTCATCAATTGGTTTATTCAATGGACCTTCCTCTTTCTCTGCTTTCACACTTGATCTTTAAGTATTTCACGGAACCCTAGTCAACTTGTGCTCTTCAAATTCCCTTAAATAAAATAAAAAACAATTACTAGTTTTTGTACTAGAGTCATTAAATTGCTTTATTAATTGTTAGGATGACCAATAAATAATAGATTTGGATTCTCTTGATTTTTTTTTTTTTGACATGTCAACAGGGAGAGAGGGGAGAGGAGATTCGAACTAGTGGCATCCGCTTCATTAGATGTGGTTCACAGCCGATTAAGTTACCTCTTGAAAACCCCTCAGATTTTTTAAAATATGAGATTCTTACCTTTTAAAATTTGAGTCATCTATTTCATCTAACGTTCTACACATATGCAAAAGTTTGTGTTATCGAAATAAGTGAATTTGACATATTGAAAACAAAAATTAATTACCTCAATAACACACAAACATCTGCATTTGTTTAGACAGTCAGATGAAACTGAGAGCTCAAATTTTAAAATATGAGAATCTTATATTTTAAAAAATCTTAGGGAATCTCAATCCATAAATAATAGTCTTGTTATAGGCATTAACTTTTATTATAAATTGGCGTGACCATCTATAATTAATTAAATGATTAAAAAAATACGACTTATTAATTTAATTAATTAGTAATACACTTGTTAATTATTTTACTAATTGTGGAGTTTAACCTTAATTTGTGAAGTTATTGTACTAAAAGTTGTATTTTAAGTATTAATTAATTTTGTTGTCATAAAATTCAATTTATTACCAAGGAATGGTAATTTTACAAGTGGTCTCTTAGTGATGTGACTTAATTCCTAAATAAATAAATAAATAATGGAATGTTTATGAGGTTTTGATAAACAAAAAAAAAAATGGAAACCCCACGTTTATTATTCTTAAGAAATCATTCCTTAAAAGGAATGAAATGGAAAAGTAAACTTAAATTTTTCTCGTGGTGTCTCTGGCTTCTTTGGCTCAAGCTTAAAGCATAGAGGTTTTCTCATTGTATACTTGGAAGCTCGATTACCCTTTTGCCTTTGGGATATATTATTGGGGATATAGCTGGAATTTGGACGTAAGTCTAATACCCGTCTATATTTACGTCAATTTATAAAAAAAATTGTAATATCTTTATATAACCCGTGAGAGCAATGTTATAAATCACATTATTATCACACCCTACCATTTTATTGGACTGGTGTAACAATGTCTATCAGTTATTGATTATTATTATTTTTAGTAATGGGTGATTTAAGATCCGATAAACAATGCCAAGTCAACCTAATGAGATGTACGTGGTAAACGTGGTAACAATTAAGAGGTCGGGGCTCAGGAAATTGGTTTGTTTTATAGCCTCAGCCTCCTCTAATCTGTATTAGAACCAAATAAACGTTATCAAAATTGCCAAAGAAAATGCATTTCATGCTCCGTAACCCCATCTATGCATTTTTTGAAACTATTTAGTCCAATGACTAGCCATTGTTGACATATAATTATCCCCCAAAAAATAAAAATAAAAAAAAACTTTTCTGTAATATGGAGTAGATTATTAGGGAAAAAAGTAAAGAACAAACACTCGGACCAACATAAAACATGTTAGAATATACAGAAAATATATAATATTTTTCGTATATTTTATAATTAGGTTAATATTCAAATATTTTTTATTTATGGGCTGATTGTAATTAAATATTGAGATGATTTGATTACTATACTTGTATTTATGCACTATATATTGTAGACAAATTAAGTTAATGAGCACAATATAACCCATAAGGTATTCCGAGTGATGGACGTAAATTCTTGTGTTATTTTCTCTATATTGCTTCCACTTATTTTCACTTCATAATTTTTTCAAGAAAACATAATATATAACAAATTAAAGATCGGTGAGATAAAAATTTATCTTTTAACATTTACTTTATGATAAATTTAACTATTAAAAATCTTAGGGAAAATTGCACTTTACCCCCCTCTACCCCAAAAAAAAGTTTGGGGTGATTTTCAATTCGACCTCTAATGTTTCAATTTTTGCAATGCACCCTCCTAAACTTTTAAATTTTTGCAATTTGACCAATTTTATCCTAAAATTCTCATATTACCCTAATATTTTATTTTTTATATATAAAAAAAAATGGTGGTGCAAAAATGGCCAGGTGGCCAAAGGGGTGTCTACGGCCAACCCGAATTGTTTTTTTAATTTTTTTTTTTATAAAAAATAAAAAATTAGGAGCAATATAAAAATTTTGGAATAAAATTAGTTAAATTGTAAAAATTTAAAAGTTTAAGAGATACATTACAAAAATTAAAATATTAAAAATCTAAAAATCATCTCAAACTTGAGAGTTAAGTTTACTCTTTCCAAAATCTTAATTATACTCAAGAAAGAGAGAGAGGGAGATAAAGGTGCATGTGTCGTAAAATAAGAAAACTTCAAAAGAGAAAGAGAAAGAGAAAGAAAAAGAAAAAGAAAAAAGAATTTATTTAGAATAATATTTTTATCAAAGTATACGTGGTGGGTCTTTTTCAAAATTCAAACAGGTGTATTGTCTTTGAGTGGATCCGAGGGTTGAGGTCACTCGTGGCTATTGCTTTCATCATCACTCGGTCCACTCACGTACTTGGGAAGTTGGAACTTGGAAGGATGCTTTTGTTCTCACACCATTATTCTCTTTCCTTTCTGACTCCAGTATCTAAGCTAGCTCCTTTACTGCTCACAAATATCTACTCAATCTGGATCCCCTGCCCATTCCCAACAATCCCACACGTGTCCTACGTTGGAATTTTATCTCGCAATTCCTAAATCCGATACAACACGTAATTTTATGGTTATAATTTATGTTAAACGAGTTTCTTTAGGTTCCAACTATGATACTTTTCCGTTTAAATGAATATGTGAGTATTCTGTCATTTATATCACAGTGATAGAATTGTCAAAAAAAAAAAAATATATGTGAAATGACAATTTTACCCTTGCTATACAAATGATTGGATACTCTCCGGTTCTTTTTGAATTGAAAATATAATTTTGCTTTAGGTTCACCATAAACTATAAACTATATGATAAATGGTTTTGAACCAGATATTGCATTTTGAGTTTTTTTTTTTTTTTTAATTTTTTTTTTTATCTGAGGATACGCTCCATGAAGTGAAAGTTATTGGTTCAAATTTTCTTTCCCTTGTGCGGACATGTGTAGGATAGCTAGGTATCAAACATCCCACTTGGTAATTAGTGATTATTGTATTTGAATTTTCTCTCAAATTTCAACAAATCTAAAATTATAATGTCTTAAAAAGATTAGGACTGAGTTTTATTTAA
>NC_081542.1:24134614-24134958 GCF_901000735.1 Corylus avellana
TTATGTATTCCTTAACATGTGAAAAACACGTTTTTTTTCCTTTTTAAATAAGATTTATTCTAACTTTGTTCATGCTATTGTTTTTCATGTGTTTAAATTGAGTAATGTTAGGTACCATCTTTTTATCCTCCTAAAGCTGATGTGGCTTTTAACACCACCATTTGATCAAAATTCAAGTATAATTCATCTAAAATTTAATGGTGATTTTAAAAGTCACATTAACTTTAAGAGAATTTTATGGGATAAAAATACGGTACCTAGCATTATTCGTTTAAATGACATGTGACAAGGAAATGTCAATTCACATGAGATGATGGTATTGGCTTGTGACGTCAAGAAATAAT
>NC_081542.1:24135005-24187559 GCF_901000735.1 Corylus avellana
CCATTGGAATAGTTTTGTTTTAATAGCAATTTATAATATTTTGTCATACAAGTTAAGTCACCAATCATGTTACACATGAATTATCAATTAGTGACATGGACCTAAACATCAACTTTATTTTTTGTTTTTAAAGACATCTCAACATCAATTTGATACAACAACAACATTAAATAAACAACTTTTCCTTTTTTTTTTGTTTTTCTTTTTATATGATAATAATCTGTGTTGGAAACAATTTTTTTTTTTAAAAAAAAAATTAATTTTAATTTTTATCAGTGTTGTGTTCCATAACCTAATCTTATAATCAAGAGGAACATTGAGGTGGTTTGAATTACATTTAAGGTAGATGTGATTACTTGGTGTGAAGTCAATCTCAACATGGCCTCACTCTTGAGTTAAAGGGACAAGGGCTCTAACCATTAAGGATAGGTAGCAACTTTTTTACCATCAACTTTGAAAATAAAATACCAATGTGAATGGCAATGAAAGTAGAGACAGAATAAAAGTAATCAAATACAAATTATATCTTCTAATTATACAGTAACTACACATGTTTAATCCCCGATGTAAGAGTCTTGCAAAAAAGTTGAAAGGTTAGAATGGCACGCTGGTACGTGCTTAGAACATGGTTGGAATTGCATTGAAAAATATAGTTTTTAAAGTCAAAAAAAGATTTTTTATTTTTATTTTTATTTTTATTTTTATCAAACATACCAGTTTTTTCTTTGATATAGCTTTTTAGATACTAAAAGTAATTTTTAAACTCTTTGACGCAATCTCAAACAGACTCTTAACTTATATTGCTCACATTTTATAGGTTTTATCTTTAATTGGTATGTATACAAAGTTGAATAATGCTACACTTACTTTTACTTATTTACACAATTGTTCAACACATATAACTGGCTTTTGAAACCACCATTGAATATGATATGGATATTTATTGAATTTTGATTCAATGTTAGTTTTAAAAGCTACTTAATGATTGTAAAATGTTTGTTTAAAAAAGTTGGAGTAAGTGTAGCATTTCTTTACAGACTACAAAGTAAGGCAAGTGTTGTCGGCTAGGGAATTGCCTATCACCCTTTTGTTTTCTTACAATGGCTAGTCCGATTCCTTTTGTGAGCGAGCCCTTTTAAGACCCACTTAGTTACCTTCCTTATTAGTGGTTACCTTATTTTTGTGGTTAGATGAATGATGACCCAACCTCTTGCATTTCTTGTGATTATGGGAATTGGATCATCGTCATTTTAAATAAAGTATAGATACTATTTATTTTATGATTATGATTTAAAGTTGGTGTATATAACGATGTAATATAAAATCAATGTTGAGATGCCTTTTTTAAAATTTAAATAATGTAAAATAAGTACACACCGTCGTTAGATGAAATTAATGGGGCGGATCTTAATTATTGTCCTTAGTTCGGTAGGCCCGATCCGTGGCCAGGGTGAATTCCTCCCGGACCCATGGGCCTTTTGGGCTGGAACGGTTGGGCCTTCGCCATAATTTCAATATTTCAATTGATTTTTTTAAAAAAAAGGGAATTTCCAATTCCAAGAAATAATATATTATCTTGGCCAGAGGAGTGGATATAAATAAATAAAAGAAAAGGATTTTCAAAGTCTTGTAATTTCAATCCGAAAGAGAAAATCTGAAGTAAAAGCACGTTGGACGAAACGGCCACTACCCAAGACTGCAATTCTGCAATAATTTTGGCGGAGCAAAAATGATGCAGAGAGCTTCACCTCTCTGTTCTTCAAACTTGCTTCCTTCGTTACCCCCCACTCTTCCGACCCGTCAGCTACTCGGAGCTCCGTTTCGAAACCGAACCACCCGGACGGCCATAGCATCCCACTCTGTTCAATGGCACTGGAACCGTCTGCAAAGTTTCAGGCTTGCCCTCCCTACTCCGTACAGCACTGGTAAATTCTATTTATCTTTTTTGAATTTCTCTTTCTTTTTGGTTTGCTTGGTCTTTCGGGTAGTGGGTTTGTTTCATTTTTCAGTTTTGTTGATTGGAAACTCAGGAAGTGAGTGAAAGTAGTGAGCTTGATTAGGAATTTGTTCCTAGTTGACACATGTTCCATTTTTTTTTTTTAGTTTTGTTTATGTGTTTAATTGGAATAATTAGTCTTGTGTGTGATGGAATGTGTGGTTGTTTGTGAATTGGCTATGGCTTGAGTTTTTTGAACAGGTAGTGCTGTGTTAGAATTCTTCATGGTTTTTTGAACAGTTTTTTGGACTGTTATCTATATCGTGGATTTCTATGATTAGTAGTTTGTTTATTCAACATTAAATACAATTTTTTTTTTTAATAAAAATCAACGAGATTAATGAGAACTCGCTTTGGTTGGATGCTTTATTAGATGTTCAAGGCTGTGCTTTCTGATTGATTTGGATTCTTTGGTCTACTTTGTGTTAGTTTTGTGGCATTTTTTGGTCCTGACTCTGAGGCTCAAAAGATCTTTCTTGCAAGTAAAAGTGATTTTTTTTTTGGCTTCTGGCTCACTGCATGGCTGTGTAAACTATAGAGAAGAAGAGTACGGTTTGGTGAGTGTTGAGTTTGAAGTGAGGTTTACTTCACTTGAGCAGCTGAATTCTCGAGATAATGTTAAAAATGAGGAATTGGGCGTAGAACATATTCATGTTACGTACACATGCATGTTTATGGAAATATCAGTGCATTAATGGGTTAGGAGAAGCCTCATTTTCTCTTTTCTTTCTAAATGTAATTATGCTGCAATTATATTATCGTTAACAATTCCACTTTAGCTTGAGGAAGGTTTCAATTCTGGAATCCGCTTTGATTGGATGTGGATTTCAGTTCATTTCATGAAAACTTATTAGATCAATACTTTCTAATCCCCTAACGTGTTTGATATCCTTTTGTATCTAGTCATATAAAGGGTATGTTTCATTGTTTGTTTTGCTGCTTCAGCTACTCAAGAGGCTTTTGAAACCTCTAAGACGGGATCGGAGTTTGTTGAAATTGGGTACATATATAATGTTCATGGACTTCAAGGGGAGATTCGTGTGAAACCCAGCACTGATTTTCCTGAATTGCGGTTTTCTATGGTAAAACAAACAATATTTTTCAGAAGACTTATATGGCCGCTTATTCTTGAGTATTCTGCATTATGTTATGAATAATCATTATTTTAATCTTAGCCTGGGAGAAGATGGTTAAAGCAACGAGTTTTGGGTCAAGAAATAGTTCACGAAGTTGAATTGGTAGAGGGAAGAGGACACCCTGGTCAAAAGAGCTGGATACTTAGATTCAGAGGAATTGACACAGAAGACCAGGTGAGGTTTACTATAACACTTTTTTTGTTTGTGTTGCTTGTCTCTTTTACCCATCTTAGTTTTTTTACTTCTGATTCCATTAAATATGTATAGAAGGTATATTTGGTGACCTTGTTTGTGGAGGTCTCTTGAGGAAATTTTATTTATCTGTTTAGGAAGGAGGAAGGCATACAAGTTTGAGCCTTCTTTTGGAAAAAAACCAATATGTATATGTTAGATTTTTGAAACCCACCAACATGTGTTTGAGTTGGGTTTGTGGAAGAATATTAGGAGGGGTTGGGGGAAGTTCTATAGTCACACTAGATTTGAAGTGGGAGATGACTCTAAGGTTAGATTTTGGCATGATCTTTGGTGTGGGGATATGGCCCTTAAGGATGCCTTTTCAGTTTTATTTGGTATTGCGCACGCAAAGGAAGATCTTGTTGAGGCTCACATGAAATTTTCTGGAGGTGCATTTAATAGAACTTGAGCTTAGCTAGAGTGGCTTAGAATTGGGAGGTGGATGCCTTTGCCTCATTCTACAGGATGTTGTATTTAGTAAGAATAAGACCAGAAGGGGAAGACCGGTTGTGTTGGGCCACTTCCAAAAAAGGGTTGTTTGGTGTTAAATCCTTTTACAGTGTTTTTGGTTGTCATGATGGTTTCCATTTCCTTTGGAAGAGTGTTTGAAGGACTAAGGTTTTGTTGAGGGTGGTCTTTTTTGTGTGCTCAGCAACTCTAGGGAAGATCCTTACCACGGATAATCTTTGGAGGCAGCGTGTCATTGTGGTTGATTGGTGTGTTATGTGCTATAGGAATGGGGAGTCTGTGGATCATTTTCTACTTCATTGTGAGGTTGCTTGTGACATTTTGAATGTTTTCTCAATCGATTTGTCTTGAGTTATGCCTAGACGAATAGTTGATTTGTTTGCTTGTTGGTAGACTGTCGGCAGCACTTGGAGTGTTGTTGTATGGAAGATGGTGTCTTCATGTCTTTTGTGGTGTCTATGGAGGGCAAGGAATGATAGGTGTTTTTAAGACCGCGAAAGGACTTTGAAGGAGTTAAAATCTCTATTTTTGAACACTTTATATTTTTGGACTGGTGTTTATGTTTCTCCTTTAGTGATTAGTTAACATGATTTTTTTGTTCTTTTTGCCCCTCCTGCCACCTAGGTAGCTTCTTTTGTATACTTCCTGTGTACTTGGGACTACTTTACGCTTTTAATGATATCGCGATTAATTATTAAAAAACAAAATGATGAAAAAAAAATTATGATGTATTAATAACCACTGAACTTTTAAGTTGTCAAAACAAGAAAACATAACAGCTACATCAAATGGAAGTTGATTATTAGCATATGTTGACAGAAAGACTGATCTTTTTTCAAATCAGGAACTTATCTTTTGTTTTTTGAGTTGAGCCATACTATAGAAAAGGTTAGCAATAATAACTAAAGGTCCCCTTGCTTTCTGACTGAAAATTAACACATTTGAGCCATTCATCGAAAGATTTTTGTAGAAGGTTAGTGCAACTTCAACTTGGATGGTGTAAGCATGCATTGTGCTATATAAGCTTCTAGAGAAAAAAAGAAAGCTCCTTTGAGATTTTGAAGTTACCTTGCTTCATTGTAACTCAAACTTACCTTGACTTAATGAAGCCTATCCCACATGCTCAGGGTTGGCCATTTTATTCTATCCAAGATTCTTGCCCTTGTCATGAACTTAACATTTTTGGCAGTGTTATGGAGACACTCATAGTATTCATGTAGCCCATTTTATCATATTAACATGCATACCTGTTGTGATTATTTGAAATGTGTTCAGGCTAAGCAGCTTGTGGGGTCAACTTTGCTTGTGAGGGAAGAAGATAGGCCAGAGTTGGATGAAGGCGAATTTTATACTCGTGATCTTCTTGGCATGAGAGTTGTTCTTAAGGTTTGTGCTTATTATGATTTTATGCAGAGCAATTCCATGTATTCTTTTTAACAAGTGTTTTATTTGTAGTCTGAAGGTCTGTTTCAGAAGAGTTGGTACAAATAAAAATTTCTTCACTACATAACTTGGACTTTGACGTTGTTTTTGGTTTATGGTGCAAATGAGAAGATGTCATTTTCTTAAAAGATGATATACGTTGTTTATATATATATATGTGTGTACATGTAAATGTATATTTTCTATACACGGACACACACAATAGGTGTACCTGTTATTATGTTTAGTCTTCTACTGCTGTGGTTCTTTTCATATTTGTTTGTTATTTTTCTCTTCTTCTTTTTTGTGAATTTTGCCTTTTATTTTTGTTGTCTTTTGGAACTCGAGCTTTGATTTTTTGAAGGCATCTTCTTTCAGGAAACTGGTGAATTTGTGGGAACTGTTGTTAACATTTACAACAGTGGGGCAAGTGATCTTTTACATGTCAAGCTTGATTCATCTGTAAATATGCTGGATAAAACTGGAAAGCCAAGGACAACAGAAACAGTAGTATCTGATCACCTTGTGTATATTCCATTTGTTGAAGCAATTGTTCCAGGTGTTGATAAGAATAGAAGAGAAATGCAGATTACACCTCCACAGGGACTCCTTGAGTTAAATTTACGCTTTGATGAGAGATCCAAGAAAGAAAGGCGGCAGCTTGTGAGGCATACTAATTTTAACTTCTACTACTGATTAATTAAAGTTCTTAAGTAATGTCAACTTTCTCCGAAGATTAAATACATGCATGCATTATGTCCATGTAATGTGTTTTTTACTGGATTTTTTTTTGTGTGGGGGGTGGGTCAAATTGAAACTTTGGCTTTTCTAACTGTATTTTGGATGCTCCTATGCATATAGACCTTTTCATTTCCACTATGAATAATCTACAGATTCTTTGGGTCATGTTATTTCCTTAATTGCTATCTCCTCTTTATCTAGGTGCTAGTTACCTGAATGATATTTTTCTGCAAGGTCAGTGAACTTGCTTTATAACAGGTGTTTGAGGGAAGGCAATTGTTGTGTACTTGTCTTCCGTGGCTTGAAAGTTCCTCTCATAGCTTGATTGCGGAAGGGAACTCCTACGATGCTGTGGGTGGTTCTAGGTGAAATATGTGTTTCTATGGATGTTGGAACTGAAACTGGTTTTTGTTTTAGATATGTGTTTGGACATTACTTCCTCTCCTTTTCTTATTGGCTTGTGTCGAAGAAGATTTTACTAGTTTACGTTCATATTATTGAAGCTCCTGATCGGCAATCAATGCTGATTCTCTTTTAGAATAAAGCAGTTGGAAGTGTTCTAAATTGGGACCTAGTTCCATTCCAATGCAGCTTGAATCTTTGGTTTTGATTAGTTGGGTTTCCCTACTTTACATGTCTTTCCTTGCAAGAAGTAGATCTAGTGCTTAAATTAATAATTTATGGTACAGGCATGGAACATCTTAATATAAATGTTTCATCTCATGTGAATTGCATATTTAATCCTTGTGTAAGTATATTACACACCTAAAAATATACAATATATAATTAATCCCTTTAATCATATTTTAATTTTTTTGGGTCTTTAATATGGGATTGTGGGTAGAATATGAAGAAAATGTGGGTGGAATGGGATTCACATCGTACATTTTGAGACTTGAGTAGAGTTAACACTTTTTTGAAACTGAAATGTTATTGGCATTCTAGTGAACTATAAAGATGCCTTATAAAAAATTTTCAGTGGCGGTCACTATAGTATATTGTCCAATGTAGATTATTATTATTCTTCTTTTTTCTTCTTTTTTTTTATCAGATTTATTTGCACATATTGGTTTCTCTACAGTCATTCATTTTTATTTTTTTTTGGACACATTTCAGGAATGGAAAGAACGGAAAAAGTTCCAGAAGCGCCTCATAGCAGCAAAAAAGAAACTATGTGAAATGGGGCAACAACATGTATTTCATGGGTTTAGATTTGGGGAGAAAGCCCAAACGAGCTTGCTTGCTGATCAGATTGTTAGTGTGAATTCCAAGTTGCTTCAACAAGCATTGCAGAATATTGATGTACCCTCCAAGAGGTGAAGTTAATGTGCACCAAGTACATTTTGTTTCTAGATCATTAGATTATGTAGGGAGCTGGAAAGGGTGTAAATTTTTTCTTTATATCTGATACTATTTAGGATTTTATCTCTCTTTTTGAACACATGGTGATTCAGTTGTTTATGTGTTCAATATATATGTTAAAATTTTATTTTTGCTAGTTCATTACAATTTGTAGTAAAAAAGCTGTTTCTGTTTGTTTACTCTACCAGAAGTGTTGAACCTGTTACTTTCACCTGACTTCTTGAATCAGATGGAGTGTAATTGAGTTGTTTGAAGCCGCAGAAGCCAAGCCAAGAAGTACTCTGAAAATATCAGAAGAATGTCTCACTTCAAGTGCAAGAAAGGAAAAGCGGGGTGCGAATTCGACTTTTCGAGAAAAGGGAGTTCATCTCATGTCTAAAGGGAAATTGGCCATTGTTTTATTTGTGGAAGAAAGCGAGAAGCAAGGAGGGGGCTATGACTCTGATCTTGTCGACTCTGAAAACTATGAGACATCACCATCTTCCCTCCTTCAGAAATTGCCTTTTGATGATCAGAGATTTGTAAAGGTGGTACTCATTTTTAGTTTTTCATTTGTATGATTTTCTATTAAATTTTACATAGACGAAAAATCTATTACTCGTATGTTCTGTGATGGATAATCTATCTGTTATATGTTCTATCTCATTGTAGTGTTTACTATTGATTGATGATGACGTCATGTCCTGCCTATTGTGTTACTGATTGCATGTGAAGGGGATGTTTTATTATTATGTGTATCAAGATTGTTTGCTTTGGTACTCGGTTGCAAATCTTGATCTTGTATGTTTCCTTATTGAAACTACAGCTTTTAAGAGGTTCATTTTCCACAATATCTGCTAAAGAATTGGGACATTGCTTTTAAGATGGATCTAGGAAGCAGTTGTTGGGGACCCAACTGATCTAGCTCTTAAACTTAAAGTAATGTATGCCAAAACTTTTGAGGCACCAAAGCTATTTCAAATGGGCTAATAGGTAAATAAAACCAATTTCTTGTACAAATATTAGAATTTCAGCAATTTGCACCCCTCCCCCCAGAACCCCTGGCAACTTGGTTACTCTTTCTCTTGCCCTTAGAATGATCTCAATATCAATCTCTTCAGAAGACTCGTACTTCAGTTTTTGATTGCTTTTAGCCTGAACATGCTCCAATTTCTTAGGCAGTAAGCTACTTAAGTATCATTAGATCTCCACCAAGATAAGCATTTTAATTTGGACTCTTTAAATTTTTGTGTAGTCTCGTTTAGAGAGTAATTTTTCAACATAATCTGATGAACTATGTCCATTGCAGATAGAAGACCATGCATCTGTACCCTTGATTTTGGTTTCCTCAGCTCGTGGAATCCAATCATTGAGAAAGCTGTTCTCCGATAATGATTACTTTGGCTTTGAATCTCAAAAGGTCAGCATTTACAGCATCCTCTTTATAGTTTAGATGTGCTGTTCAATGAGTGAAGTCATTTCAGGGTATCATTTTTTTCTTTGGCTTAGGAAAATAGAATGTTTTAAAGTCATGGTACTGTAAGAGTAGTTTCCATTGTTGTCTTTATCATGTCTTTTTTTAAAGGTACCATGGAGAGTGAATGCTTAACAAAGCTTAAATTAGATAAATATTCAAGATTATAACCTTTTAACCATTCCTATGTTTCAGCTTCTCGAAACTACAGTCAAATTCAAACTGTTTTTAACGAAACAGCTTTTACAACCTTTTATGGAATGGCCTTGCACAACCATGGTGTGCAGGGTTTAATCTAATCGTATGCCATATAGTGTCCTGTGGATCCTCTGACCCCCCTTTGATATGTGCAATTTGTGCTAGAATTTTAAAGAGGGTAAATGTTTGTATTTTGTGGAGAAAAAAAGAAGGGATATAGCTTCCTACTTGCATATAGGAATGTGTTTTGTTGTCATCTAAGAAGTTCCAATTTATATCATTTCAATTAAAATTTTTGATTACTTGTCTTCTATATACTGCTTACTTGGCTTTCATGTGTTCTAATCCTCTCATAGGTCTGGTTTCTGGAAGAAGAGAAGCTGCCAGTTGTTAGCAGTTCGCTGGAAGAACAGAACAGGCATAAGATTTTGATGAAATCTCCATGGGAAATACTCCAATCACCTGTTGGTTCTGGTGGAGTTATTAGCTTGCTTTCATTGCACAACATTCCAGATAATCTTAGCGAAATTGGTGTGGAGTACATTGAGGTTAGATATTCATTCATATTGTTCAGATTGTGTTGTGACAGTTTAAAATTTACATGTTGAAGGTGCTAGCTGAGGCTGTTGTTAAGGTCTCTTGGGGATTGTACTTGAGAGACTTTGGACCAATTTTGTACAGTTTGCTTTTTGTGGAGCAGCCTTTTTTTATTATAATTTTTTTTTTCAAAAAAAAAATCCATGTCCTTTTTCCCCTAGTCTCTGAAAACACAGAAATAATTTGGACTTGTAAAAAGAGGTGCATATGGCTCTAACTTTGCTTTTGGCTTTCAGAAAGTCTTGGGGTTTATATTGCTAGAGTCACATTTGCTTTTCATTGATTCTTTTAAGCCAATCATAAACATTCACATGAGGTGAATGCATGTTAACCATGAGAAAACATTGATTCTTCTGATTTTCCATTCTAATATTTGAGTGTTGTCTTTCTGTTTCATATGTACATGAAGAGAACAAAATCTGTTTCTTGAAAAGAATATACACCATTTATATGGTTCTCTCCCTATAATGACACAAAGTGAGAGAGCTTTAGATGTCAGGCTGCATTGTAATCTTCCTTTACCATCTCTTCATACATCTAATATTCTTGTTGATGCTTTATGTTCTTGCAGGTATGCAGCACCAGCCAAAGATACACTGGCATGAACTCACTTCTTCTTGGCTTTGTTAATTCGCGCGAAGCAGATCTGGGGATCCAAATATCAAAAGATGCAGAAGATCTTGAGGGAAGTTTCGACATGATATTCTCGATGAACTTTATGAAGAAGTTAACAAGACGGACTGATAAGCTCCAGTTCATAGCAATCCCAAAGCCAAATTCACATGTTGAGAAGGTTGACAAAGAGTGGGTTGATGTTATCCCCTCATCCCCCAACTCATATGAGCTTTGTTCTTCTATTTACAGTTCCCTAAATGCCTGTTCTTTTGATAAGGTTTGTGTAATGGAGATCACAGAGTAATATATTGATCAATTAATTTTACAAAATTGTCACTCCCATTAACAAGAGAACAAATACAAACTTCTATGTATCATTGCCATTTTTCTTATTGTTTGTGTTTTTGATATATCATAGGCCTTACCTTACTGAATACTGAGGTTCATGATAAAATACTAGATGAATTTTCATGGTTTTTGAAGGAGACATTTAAAAAATGCTTTTCAATAGGTCATTGCAGATGGAAGAATATTATGTAAATATTTATTCAAAATCTTATTTATCAAATTACATTATGGAAAATAATTTTTTGGGAAAAGTACTCATATTCTCTTGAACTACCATGCAATTTTCAATGTCTCTTAAACATTCAATTGAAGCAATATACCCCATCTCCCTTTTTTTTTTTTTTTTTTTTTTTTTTAAAAAAAAAAAAAAAACCAAGAAATTACAATGTACTCATTTTGTCTTGCAAAAATATAAAAAAACACCCCTATAAATTCTCAAAAGACAAAAAATATCCTATAAAGTTTTATTATTATTATTTTTTTTTTTTTAATGTTTGATCAAATATTTGTATTTTTTTTTCGAAATTTTTTTATCAAGAATTTTTTTGTCATTTTTTGTACAAAGGGAGTACATTTCAATTTATGGGTAGTTTGTGGAGGTATTGCAAATTGCCTACTAATTAAAAGAAAATATGTGTACTTTTTTCTAATTTCGAATTTTTTTTTTTTGAGGAGTCTAAAAATGCGTTTAACATTCAAAAAGCCCGTTTGAAAAAAAAAGTAGTTTGGTAAAAAAAATAAAAGCGCTTCTAAGGATAAAAAAAAACCTAAAAAAGCCAAAACACACTTTTGGAAAAAGTTTAAGGCCTGTTTGAGATTGCGATTGAGGAGCCTAAAATGCTTTTAACACTCAAAAGTCCATTTGAAGAGAAAAAAACTCGTTTGGTAAAAAAATTAAAAGCACTTTTAAAGGTCCAATGCAATTTTGGCCGAAAAACACTTTTTGACTTAAAAACTCTATTACTCAAACGCAATCCCAAATAGGCTATTAAAAATGAAACTTTTGCCAAAAAAATGTTTTTTAACTTAAAAAACTCTATTTCTCATACTAATCCCAAACAAGTTCTGAAACTTTAGAACTCCAATATTATTCATGTCCAATTGTCCGTATTCGGTCTAGCCCAGAGATGGGCCAAGCAGAGGCCCATATGGGCCATATGGCCCATATCATAAACTCCACAGACCACAGTGAGTGGATCACTTTAGGAAATTAGAAAATAAGCTTGAATTAAAGCAGGCTAACCTCATAGCCATCCACCGGCTCATTCTAACCCGCTCCCCAAACAGTCCCCAGGCCTCTCACGCCTAAACCCCTATTACCCGTACGGAGCTTCAGCAATCCTAAACCCCAGTCTCGAAGGCTGGCGCCATTACTTGCTCTTTATCAAAACTGAGCTTTGCGCTGAGAATTTTCGTAGCTTAGCGAAATGGATGTGCCTCCGATTGACAAGGTACATGTTGTATTTTTAGGGTTTTAGGGTTTTAGTTCAGTATTGTTAGGGTGGGTTTTGACGGTTTTGTGATGGGGATTATTCAATGTTTGCAGGAGATTTCTGAGGAGTTAGATTTGAGAATAAACAAGTACCTTAGAGGCGGTGCTGTGAATTTGAAGGTGGGTTTTTCAGGGGTTGATATTTTATTGGACATTTGTTCTTTTTATTTTATTTGTTGCATTTGAGAAATTGAATATCCATATTTGCAGGGTTTAGAAGATAAAAAGCTCAGAGGTCAACTTGCCCATAGAGAAAACTTGTTCGGAAAATCTGCCAAAGCTGCTGCTAAGTATGAGAAGGTGAATTATTATTGTTGTTGTTTTTTTTTTGCACTTGCGATAGTTGCTTTGAATTTTATTTTAGTAAGGCGTGTTTAGTTATAAGTTCAAACAAATTTGTTTCATGGGTAACTTTTGTTTTATGTCTAAATTGATGTCTACTCGGGTATCTGGGTTTTACATTGTATCTTTGTGAGGTTTGAATGACAAATGTTATGTTTGCAATCAATTTATTCAGTGGCTTATGCCAAGTGAGGGAGGGTATTTGGAGGCTGATGGTCCAGTAGAGAAGACATGGAGAATCAAGCAGGAAGATATTGGGCGTGCAGTAGATATCTCGAGTGCAAGGAATCAACATGATGTTATTTTACCAGGTTAACATCTACTTTCTGATTGTTTTTCCTTGATTATTAAGTCAGTATGGTATGGAGAACATGTTATGTTATGCTGAATTGCATTTAGGACAACATTGGTGTGTGTACAAAAAACCTCTTAACTTTATGTTTCCCTCTCATCATTAGCGAATGATTATCTGCTAAAGATTTATGTAAGCATTAAGGGCATTGCAAGTTCAAATTTAATCTGGTGAGATTATCATCTGGGTCTTGAGGGTTTGCTTAGTTCTTGCACATACCTTTCACATTGTTGCTGCATGGTACCATTTGACCATTTATGTTATTACATCCTCGTTGTCATTTTACTTTGGTTCATGTTAATTATTGTGCATCCTTGTTCAATATTGCCGTATTATATTTATTATATGTTTCACAAAGAAAAAAGAAACTGCGCACTAACAATCCTAACCCAAATCGTAATTGATTTTAAGCCTCAAACTATGCTTCCAGTTTGTGAAATTTTTTACCGAGAGAACCTAATGTATGACCATTTCCTATAAGTACCATATATCTGTGGTTTCTCCCCCTATATGTGTGTGTATCCACGCACATATGTATATATCTATTTTTCTGGGGCTGTCTTTTCTTAAATATATAATCTTGAAACTCTCTTACTAAGAGGTAGCATGTTTCTGGTCCATGTACTTTTCTTCAATTACTTACATATGTTTTTAACATATGACTGCAGAATTTGGTCCGTACACAATGGATTTTACCTCGAGTGGTCAACATATGGCTGTTGCTGGACGCAAGGGCCACCTGGCCGTTGTTGACGTGAAGAATTTGGCAGTACGGAAAGAGTTTCAGGTATGCCTTGCTACTTAAAAGTTGAGGTGGCCTTTTAGGAGATCCAGATAGATGAAACCCTTTAGTTAGTGTCATAGAAACATGGATGTATTGTATCTTCTTAATGTGTCTTGTGATATCAAATCAATCTATCAAAATTATGATATTTGGATGGATTTTAATTGGTTCCCACAAAAGTTGGAATTTAATTAATTTTTTAGGTTTTATCTTGTGTAATTTATTTGATTGAGAGTGAGAATCAGAATAAATGAATAAATCAATATGCAAGTGCTTCCTGCTTGCTTTGACCTTTTGAGGATTCTGCTTCCTGCTTCTGAATTTTTGGTTAAGCGAGTTTAATAGTGCAAACCTTGAAATGAAAGCAGTCCTGAGTAAGCTGGTGTGAAGTCTGGAACTCAAACTTGCTATTTTGACTTTGACATGACTGTCCATAGGCTCATTGTCAAATGTCGTCGGTTTATCCAATGCTGTAAAAATTCTGTTAGGTCTTAAGGAATAAATAGATCTTAAGCAATGAGTTGTAATTGTGTCTATTATTCATTAATGAGTCGGACCTGCAATTTTGAGTTGTTCAGTCTAGAATTTGCTTTGAGTAGTTGGAAATTGTTCTTAACTTAAGGCGAATGATAGCACTTCTGAGGACTGTGAGAGGACTTTAAAGGAGATAAAGCCTCTATTTTCAACACTTTGTATCTTTGGACAACTGCTTTTGTTTCTCCTTCGGTGATTAATTATCATGATTTTCTTGTTCTTTTTGCTCCTCCTAGTTATGTGGTTTCGCTTGTATACTTAATATCTACTTGAGGGTGCCTTATGCTTTTAATGATATTTTGAGTACTTATCAATATATATATATATATATTTTGCTTAGAAAACTCTTTTTGTTGAGTTTGTTTATAGACAAATTAAACCATAGGTAAAATAAGAACTCCCAATTCAATCTTATCATTTGATTGACCATACTCAAAACTTTGTGCAAATATGTTCAAATGCTATGTGAAGTGAATTATACCCATTGTATCTCATTTCTCCTTAAGTGAGATGTTAATATTTAAAACAATCCTTATTTCCTTTGCATATTCATGTTGTAGGGTTAGAACTCATAAGTGCTTTTGTGATACCATATAGTCTACAACACCTTGGAAGAGTTGAACTTTTCCAATTGCTTTCACTGAAAAATAACAGTGTTGCGTATGAAGCTTGTTCCTTCCCTGCACTATAAAATAGCATGGTGGGAGTTGATCTGTAGCCTTCCACAAAAGGGTGAGTGATGAAATCTATGGACCCAAAGGTCATTACGATAAACATCTTCTTCTCATTTTTTGGTTAAAAGAGATAAAGCAATCAGAGGAGCTTTAATTATTTGGGCTTTTGATGAGGTGCCTGCTTATTTTAGACAGGCAATCGCTTTGGCTTATGTGAACTTGTGTTTCACTGTTTGACTTGGTTCGAGATTGTAACTAAATTTGAATATTTTACTCCATTGGTAACGTGAACTTTGTAAGAAAACTGTGAACATTCAATTTCAGTGCAAGTTTATGATAGATGGTTTCTAGGTAGAGCTACCATATTGCAAAATTTCTTCTTGCATTGTGCTTCCTAAGTAATGCAATATATGATTCATGGAGTGATCAAATGAAGGGTATGAGACAATATGATAGATTTTGATTTCTAGCCTGGGATGTTTCTGTTTCTTTGTTCTGTAAGTGGGAGGTAGGTTGTGCCAAGTGAGGCACATTGAAGGTTAACCAGCGATTGCATCCTAACCAAAGTTCTTTTATTCTATTGCCCTTCTAGCTGGGGTGCTTCTTTTTTATTTTTATTTTATTTTATTTGTTTTATTTATTTTTGTATTTGAACTTTACTGTTTGACTGCAGGATTAGAGTGATTTGCTTATTGTTGATTATTTCAGGTTAGAGAAACAGTGCGTGATGTGGTATTCTTGCACCATCAGTTGTTCTTTGCTGCTGCTCAGAAAAAGTATGGGCTTTGTATCAATATAATTGTTTGCTCTATAAAAACATCTTTAGCTGAACATTCACATGGTAAATCCATATAATATGATTTCGGTACGAAGTTTATATGGTTCCATTTCTAAGACATCTTAACTACTTAGGAAATGGGGTTCGAGCATAGTGTTCAGTTTTTCAAATTTTCGAAGGTTGAATTGAAGTTTGATGCAAGTTGATATCACATCTGCTTTACTTTAATATTTGGACTAACTGATAACCATTCCAGAGGTTGTTGAACGTGTTTAATCCAGTTTTGAACTGGACTTGTGGGTCTCATTCTGCTGATTCTTTTTGTGGCTACACAAAGATGAAGCAATGTTATGCATGGCATTACATGATCTGCCGTTGCCTTTGCAGAATTTTAACCCATATTCATGATCTAACACCATAATTTAGTATGTTCTTCAGCAGTTTGGGTTCCTACTTTGCTTCACCTTTATTGTTCTATGAGAATTGTTTTTTACGATTGAACTTGTCGATGTATTGGCCTATGATCATCATATTTCTCCTTTGTGATATGATTTGTTGATGACAATTTTTGTAACTTGATTCTAAGAGCATAGTTGCTTGCTTTTATTTATTTACGTATGTATTTGGTTTTCAGTATAGTTGTTTGTCCACCAAAGATTCAGGGCTTTTTTTATGGTCATATTATTTAAGAAATGGCTATAAAGGACTGGGCCGACTGGCACACTGCATTGAGATGGTCTGTTTCAGTTATATGCTTTTCACCAAGCCTTTTTACTCATTATTGACTTGCCATCTTGCTCCAAAGAGCACCTTGTTTTTCCATTGGATCATTGGTCCTTAGATCTTTGGTTGAAGCCCGGATCAATGTCTATTTTGGTTTTCCGTTTGTCCTTCTAGTGCTGCAATATAAACCACAGCACCATAGTTTACGTGTGCTCAGGTTTTTGTAACTTGTGACCAACCAACTCTTCTTCCTTGTAACTTTTTGCCTCTTGGGGCCAACTTAAGCCTTCATAGATTTGTGTAATCCAGTCTTTTCCTTACCATCTTAATATTCTTATTTTAGACATATTCATTCAGGGCAAATGTATGTTAACTTTTCAACATGTTTTACCATGGCTTGTGGTTGTAAGTAGCTATTTCCCAATATGATGTGATAAAAAGGTGTTGCCATCAGTAGTTGCCTGCTACTATTGGTTAAAAGATTAAATTTAAATGCTATGATCGTACATCTGTTTTTCTGTAGTTTAACCATTTATGTGAATTGTTATTTCAATTTTTTATGTTTTTTTAATCAGTTTGATTGACAATATTCTCACATAGCTTTAATGAAGCTATATCTGAATAATATACCTAACCACTCTCATTTATTACAGATATACATACATTTATCGTCCAGAGGGTGTAGAAGTTCATTGCCTAAAGGTGAGCATACCCAGGGATAATTGTTGTTTGCCTTTTAGAGCTATAGTAGTGTTCCTTGACTCTGCACGTGTATGTATTGGTCATTAACACATGTATCAACAACTGCTTAAGTTAATATATGGAGAGTATGTAGATTCAAAGTTTTTCTGCCTGGATGTGTTTGATTGGACAAGACCTGCATTCGAGTTAGGGCACAAAGTTGTTGGAACAACCGTTCGGCTCTCTTGGCAGGGTGTGAGGGTGAAACTTGCTGGCCTGCCCGTTCCAAGTTGTGAGTTGGGCCATCTGATTCAGGCGAAGGCCTGGGTCAGGCGGATCCTACGGAGGAGGGACTGCATAATGCTGGCTTCGTAGATTCATTTTGCACGAGACATCATTTCTTTTTTATAACTTATCAAAAAAAAAAAAAATTTGTTGTATCCATGATATGGACACTTAGATCTAAGGAGTTGGTGATGCTTAATTTGTTACTGCCTTTTGAATATTAAATTTGTAATTGAGATGGACTATAACTAATTTGTGGTTCAATGTTTCAGGAACATGGTGCAGTGTTAAGGCTTCAGTATCTGAAAAATCACTTCCTCTTGGCATCCATAAACAATTATGGGCAGCTCCATTATGAAGATGTATCAATGGGTGCTATGGTAAATAATATCCGTACCGGCTTAGGCCGTACTGATGTAATGCGTGTGAATCCCTACAATGGAGTTGTTGCTTTGGGTCATTCAGGTGGAACAGTTACCATGTGGAAGCCCACCAGCTCTGCTCCCCTTGTCAAGATGCTGTGCCATCATGGGCCTGTTTCGGCACTGGCATTCCATCCTAGTGGCCATCTCATGGCCACAGCTGGGAAAGATAAGAAAATTAAGCTTTGGGACTTGAGGAAATTTGAGGTTCTCCAGACTTTTCCAGGCCATGCGAAGACCTTGGATTTCAGTCAGAAAGGTTTGCTTGCATGTGGAACTAGTTCCTTTGTACAGATTCTATCTGATTTGTCTGAAAGTCGCAATTATAGCAAATATATGGCTCATTCGATGGTGAAAGGTTACCAAATCAATAACGTGTTGTTTCGACCGTATGAAGACGTTCTAGGCATAGGGCATTCCATGGGCTGGTCTAGTATTCTTATTCCAGGTTCTGGGGAACCCAATTTTGATTCTTGGGTGGCTAACCCATTTGAAACAAACAAACAGCGGGGAGAGAAGGAAGTGCACCTTCTTCTTGACAAGCTTCCGCCAGAGACAATTATGTTGGACCCTTCAAAGATTGGTACAGTGAAGCCGGCAAGGAAGAGAGAGAAGCCGACGAAGAAGGAAAGAGAGGCCGAGATGGAAGCTACCTTAGAAGATGTCAAGAGCAACATTACCCTGAAGAAGAAAACAAAGGGAAGGAATAAACCGAGTAAGAGGGCGAAAAAGAAAGAGGTGATTGTTTCTAAAGCTAAAAGATCTTTGTTGGAGCAGATGCATGAAGAACCATTGTCCAGAAAGAAGCAGAAAATTAGTGAGGAAGTTGCCCTTCCGAAATCTTTGCAGCGGTTTGCTCATAAGAAAGCACCAACTTGATTTTGCTAGTCCAGTCACTCCTTTTTAGCCTTTTTTTTATAAGCTGTTTTGCGTTTTCATAAATTGAATTCTTTGTATTTTGGATCCTTTTTAAGTGGGAACAATTGGGCCGTGTGATAATGTTTGGGGTGATACAAATTCTACCGCAATTCATTTACAACTTCACTTGGCAGTTTTTGAGTACCATGTAGCACAACATGGATGGAAAATTTAAGCAAGAAATTTGACAAGTAAATTTATTTGTTTAATGATCGATCACATAAGTTACTGCAAGTTTATAACGAAGTTGTAGTAAAAGATACCACTCTACAAATTACGATAGGCCTTTATCTATTTATTCATTTTTCGTAGTAGGTCTTCGAATTTTTAGCTCAACTCTGATTCAAAAGACTAGTGTCCTCTCATTTTAAATGGGAAAATGTTATATATTACACTTTTATTTCATTTTATTGATCCGCAACATGAGAATCTGAGATACAAATGAAATACAAGTGTGGTGTATAGCATTACTCTTTTAAATATTCCAACACTGATAATGAGTTAAAGCGTGAGACAAAAATTTTAAAAAATTGAATTTATAAACTACAATAAGCTACTGATAAGAATGGGGGTAACTATGGGATACTCCCATAATAGTATGATACACCCTTTGATTCTCTAATTATGCTAATTTTTTGATGAGTGACGTTGACATAGAATTTGGGAAGTTGGGGTTTGTGAATTTGACATATTAATTTTCTTTGTTTGGGTTGATGAGTATGTATTTTTTAAATACTTTTTTGGCCTTTAAACTTACAATTTTCAAATATTCGAATTAAGAAATGCTATGTATAATAAATTTTTTACCAAGAAATAAGTACAAAAATAATGTGGAGTTTATTTATTGGTATTTTTAGCATTTGTCTTAATTAATTGTTTCGATCATTTTCAATGAATAAGCTCCATATCATTTTCAATGAATAAGTTCTACATCATTTTGGTACTTCTTTCTTAATAAAATTTTTGGTATCCCAAATATATATATATATATATATAGAAAAGGTTGTAGGGAAATATATATAATTAGAAAAGGTTGCAGGGAAAGACCAATTGTGACTATTTTAATTGAGCGTGATCATAGTAGCACCAACCCGTGAGGTATTCTTGTCTTAACCATAACCAACATTTCTGCTTATTCATTAATATCCCTAGTATTATTTTTTTTTTTTTAACTTTCTCCAATAAGTAAGTTCCACGTCATTTTTATACCCATCTATTTTCGTGTTCTAGCTTTTCTCATTCAAATTAGGGTTTTTATGGGCAAGGGCGTCTTTGTATGAATCCCCAAACAGATCTAGATCGTGTAGAATCAACGGCTATCCTCATTCCCAAACAGACCTCTTACTGCCAAAAACCCTAATTTGTTAACCCCTCGCCTATATAAGCTTGACCAAACCACACTATTCGTATACTCGGCGGCTCTAGAGCCAACCCTAATTACTGTGAGCCTCCTTCTCTCATCTCTTTCTATGATTTGATATTGTGTTTAGGTTTTCTGATCGTTTTCGATTTTGTTCTGTTCTGAGTTAACAACAACTTGCTTTTTGTGTGAAATTGTTTGCAGAAGGTAAGCTAAAAAATGGCGGTGCCGTTGCTGACGAAGAAGATCGTGAAGAAGCGGGTTAAGAAGTTCAAACGCCCACAGAGCGACCGCAAGATCTCCGTCAAGGTATATACACCAACACCCAGATCAGATTTTCTTGTCTATGTCTTTTTACATGTTCCACTCAGAATGTTCCACACACGGAAACCGATCTCCAGGGTCTCCACGGTTGTTGTCAGTCCTCCGCCCATGGAGGCACCCAGCCACACTCACGGTCGTGGATGTCTCCACGGCCCTTGAGGGGATGTGGATGGGAAATGACTAATCTACGGCCATGGGGTGTCTTCCATGGACGTTTATGGATGTGTATTTCGTTTCTTTTGCTCTTGTTTCGTGTGTTTCTTAGTTTGTCCTGCAACTGGTTTTGTGTTGAAAATGATGATAGTATTTTTGTCGCCCCAGTCTTACTTGCATCTCAAGGTGCAAGATGGTGATTGACACATTATCTGATTCCAGATTTTCATTAACATTTTCATTCAATTTTTGTTTTTTTCTTTGATATTTTATGACTTTTACTTGTTAGTTTCGTAAAATGGGGGATTTGATGATACGATTTGACACCCAGTCTCACTTGCTTCTTTTGTTGCAATATGGTGAAACGAAGATCGACTATCTGATCCCCTTTAGTGAATTTTTTCATACTTGAGATGCTGTATTTATTTTCTATGTCCATTTTTTTTCAACAAAAATGATATTTATTTTATTCTCGACCTCTTTTTAATTTTCAAAAATTTGAACTTGAAATTTTCCAAATCTCCAGTCCTGTGTACTTTTTTCTGCTTATTTTTAGTTTTTCTTTTTAGATTAAATATCTCAATGGCATATGCAACGTGGCGTGATGATATCTAACCATCATTACTGCAGTTTTGTGATGAATTCAAACATGCACTACCATCTGATCTCTGTTGCAAATATGTATTTGTTAGCTTTTTATTATGTTAATTTTCTTCTATAGATTTCAATTTATTCTGAGGATCTTTTTCTGCAACCAATGATGCAACATGTCTATCATTTTCTGAGTTTTCTGTGATGATCATCTAAAATATCACCATCTTTCGGCTGAGGTTGCAATTGCAATTTCTTAATTTGTGGATTTGTTGTGTTTTTGTTTCTTGTTTTCTGTTCTAGTATTTGGTTTCTTCTTGTAAGAAGATAGTCATTTTTGCCCGTGGTATCTAATGTCCAGACATATTCTTGTAGCTGGTCATTTCGTTTCAAGGGCATATATAAAACCTCTTACAGGACTTGCGACACAGTGAGCTGGATATTTCAATGGCTCACTGTTACTAAATCCCTGTTTACATTTTTCCTTAAATATTGGTTGGAAATATTCTGCATTAATAATTTTTGTTTTAAGCTTCTTTGTATTGATAATTTTGATTCTTTCCAACTATGGCAGACAAATTGGCGCAGGCCAAAGGGTATCGACTCTCGTGTAAGAAGAAAGTTCAAGGGATGCACGTTGATGCCCAACATTGGTTATGGTTCAGACAAGAAGACCCGTCATTATCTTCCTAATGGTTTCAAGAAATTTGTTGTGCACAACGCCAAAGAGCTTGAGTTGCTGATGATGCACAACAGGTGAAGTCAAAGCAGCCCTTAATATTACCTTGTTCATTGTACATTTTGCAGTATATGCTAAGTATTTGTGTTTTCTTTCTTTTCCAGGACTTACTGTGCTGAGATTGCACACAATGTGTCCACAAGGAAGAGAAAAGAGATTGTGGAGAGAGCCGCCCAGCTGGATGTTGTTGTGACCAACAAGCTTGCGAGGTTGCGCAGCCAGGAAGATGAATGAGATTGAAATTCATCCGTTTCTAGATTATTATGTTTTGTAGTGAGCTGTTGGGGATTTCTATTTTTTCCCCGAGAATTGTATCCAGTTTATAGACCTCATCTGGGGGGTGATACTTTTAGTTTTAATCATGTTGAGCTCTCTTTTACAGTCATCATTTGTGCCTATACCATTGACAAGAATTTAGGTGATCCGTTCTATTTTGATTCTGTTTGTTTTGAGGATTGGTTCCAAGCAAATTGAGTGTTGATAAATTGAATCAACTTGGTAGTCCTTCGAGTCAGTAGTTGCTTAAAATCATGAATTACCATAGAGAAGTGTAGAAACACAACATAAAAGGAAATTGTGAAGTAATTAGGTAAATTAAAAAAAATAGATATGATAAGAAAGGCAAGTGGGAAGAAGAACAAGAGCTCTTTCTCAAAGGGACTTTCGTCTACAATTACGTGCCCATTAACCCTCTCCTGTGAAAGAAATTATGAGAGCCAAATAGACTTTCAAACACAAGCACAAAAGCTATGTCTAATTAATTTTCTTCAACTATCGAATCCTTCTAATCAAACAATGGGGTTGCACTGAATGACCCAAGAGCTTTCGCGGCACCTGCTCTCAAGATGCATTGTGGTAGAAAGCTGCAATAGCTGCACCAATGAATGGTCCAACCCAGAAGAGCCACTGGAAAAGAAAGTGAGAGAAGTGTAAGACACATTATAATTCAGTGCCACAACGATGCAAGAGCTACGATGATAAATGCTACTTATCAACAGTCGAGAGGAAAGTTATACAGTAACTTGGTCAACCTAGGCTTTCTCCTTGTAATAACAGCAGCTCTGAAGCTCCGAGCGGGGTTGATGCCAGTGCTAGTGATTGGGATGGTAACCAAGTGAACCACTGCAAATCCAATTGGGAGTGGTGCGAAAACCTTAAGTTCAGAACCATATTGTCTATATTGTATAATGTCGCTAACTAAACAAGACGAAGAACGCAATCCGAAAAGCCTTGTGAAAACAGTTTCCTCAGAAGTTCCATCCTTATAATACCAAAGACTGACCCAATTATGCTCCAAACAGCCCTATAACTGTGATCTTAGTTGGGTTATATATATGACATTGAGTACATGAGAGGAGCCTAAAGTATTTTCCCCGGGTACTCAAATCTTGTTCATAAGATATGCTAAGAGTTGCTTCTGTACTGTCCCCATTGTAAATATGTAATGGGTAAAAATCTTTGTAGGAGATGGATCCAATAACTTACCTAAACGCATAAATTTTGCAAGGAAGAAGTCTCGTTAATTAGCTTTAGCTGCATGATTTAATTTTTCCCAAGGACTTAAGAGAGTTGTCTACTTTCCTCCATGAAGAAGTAAAAAAGTCGTTGATCTAATAATATATATTTTATTTTGGCCAAGTAATTGTTCACATAATACAGCTTCTAATAACATCTTGTTGATGTTAACATTCTATGTTTGGACCTCTGATGGAGTATTATGTTGCTGGTGTTCTTTCTGTTCTAGTTCTTGTTGCTGTTCCTCCTGTAGAGGTGGCTGCTGTTGCTGCTGCAGTGGCAGCTGCTGTTGCTCCTGCAGTGGCAGCTGCTGTTGCTGCTGCAATGGCTGCTGCTGTTGATGTTGTAGTGGCTGCTGTTGTTGCTGCTGTAGGTAAAATAGATGCTGTTGTTGCTGCTGCAGAAATTGTTGTTGGAACTGAAACTGTTGCTGGTGATTGTATTGTAGTTGTTGTTGCTGAAGCTGTTGCTCATGCTGAAAGGATGGTTGTTGATGGTAATGTTGTTGCAGTTGCTGCTGATACTGCTGCTGCTGGGGCTGTTGCTGCTGCTGCTGTTGCAGTTGCAGCTGCTGTTGTTGTAGAAGAAACTGCTGTTGCTGGTAGTAATAATACTGCCACATCTGATTATATTCGCTATTTTGCATATGCCCATACTGCCCATTACTTTGCATTGGATATTGAGATGTCTGAGAAGAAGCATGAGGAGCTGGCAGTTGAGACTGAGATGCAGTGGCAAAACTCTGTTGCTGCTTGTTTTGTGTAGGCCAGGCATGCTGCGTTGGTATATTAGTTTGAGCAGCTGCTGCTTGGTACTGATTTTGTGCTTCGCTGCTTTGCTGAACTTGTGTATTTAGAGAAGGCAAAGGCTGACTAGAATAACCTTGGGGTATTTGGGGATCCATTTCAGCCTGTGAGTACTGTTGAGGAGACTCCTGCCGCTGTTGACGCGGTTTTCGCTGTGAATGCTGGCCACGAAAACCAAATTTAGAATTTCTATGAAATCTATCAGAATTATTCTTTTGACGCCAGCTTCCACCAATATTTGCAGCAAACTGTGGCTGTCTGAGTGCCTGTGTTGGAATAAGATTTTGATGGCTCATTGAAGATGAGGAATTAACCACTTCAATTTCAGTTCTGGCAGAAGCTTGAGTATCTAATAGGCCGTACAAGGAAGCATCTGGACTAGCATTACAACTGCTCTCTCTCATGCTTCCATTTGACACACAGGTTTCTTCAGGAGCTTCCCGCTTGTGAGATGTAGAGGGAACAGAATCTGGAGATGTATCATTCTGAGTGTTCAAGGAGAGATTCTCCAATGAAGGTGGCTTCATATCATGTTCACACTGTTTCTGAACATCATACTCTTTTAAGTATTCTTGAGAAGCTTGCACAAATTCAGTTCCGTTAGCGACATTACTAACTAGGTCTACGGATGAAACATTTTGTTTGTAAGTATCTTCTCTAGGCTGCTTGGAAACTTCTTGAGATGCATGTTTAATTCGTATTAAATCCAAAGATGACACACTTGGTTCAGGAGAATCTCTTCGCTGCTGAGGAACTTTCAGAGATAGCTGTTCTCCTTGTACTAATGGCACATTTGGTTCGGGACTATTGCCTCTGGGCCATTCAGAAACTTTTGGAGATTCCTGTTCTAATCTTTCCTGTAAGCTGTTATCAGCTTCACTTGATTGAAGTTGGTCAATGGTAACCGACTCAAACTGATTATCATTATTGTCTAAAGATGGTAGTCTCTCTTCTGATATGTTAGTTGGAGCCTGGGTATCAGGACTTTCAGTTGGTGACATTTTATCGTCTTCTAAAGGCAGCTGGATCAAGAGGCCAGAACTAGAATCAAAAGTTTCTTCTCTTACTTCCTTAGCCAGTTTCAAGGCTTTTGCATCGGTAGTTGGGTGCTTAGAAGAAGCTGTCCTTAGAGAGTGTGGAAACAATCTTATGTGCCGGTTCCATGCCCTTGTTAAATCATGGATGGTTCCACAAAGGTCAACAAACTGCAGCCACCATATTTGTAACAGGTGAATTTTGATAAAAAAATTTATAATTTTTAAATTAGGAATACATGTAACAAGGAAATTGTACAGCATTGCATAAATATCTGAGAAATAACTGCATGAAGCGATTTCAGGATAGCTATTAGGTAATGATCTAATCCTACCAACTGATGTAAAGCTAGCATGCCTTTTTTTTTGTATTTAGGGATTGGGAGGGTAAGTGATGAAGAAATGGGTTTGTTCAAATGAAACACATTAAACTACAGCACATGGAAGAGAAAGAAACATACTCACAAACCATGAAGATATCACACTTCCTCCCCAAAAAAGAATAAGAAAATAGAAAATTTTGCCACTTCATACTATATTGCCCATGAACAGAATAAAGGACACTGCAGCATATACTGAGTTAAAAGAGAGATTTTGACCTCTAAATATAAGCTTGAAATATCCTCCGCATCTTTCGCATCCAGTCCTTGAGATACACCTGGCCCTTGAGATATTGCATTAGCTATAACAGACTCTACCACATTTATGTGCCTTGGCCCTTCATGCATCATTGTGAAATTTATCAGCTCCTGGAAAGTAACAATCAAGCATCAGAAGCAATACCAACTTTTTATATAGTTTTGGCACTGTAACATGATTGTCACCCTTACTGCCTTACACAAGCTTTTGTAGGGTTATAAATACTCCTGTCAATCTTTTGTTCTTCAAGATTTAAAAAATATGTAATTAAAAAAAAAAAAAAAGAAAAAAAGAAAAAAAAGAAAACTAGGCATATAGATACTTTGATACTGACATATAGTCATTGTTTCCTACAGGTGCATTGATTTTGGGAAGCAATGATATGATTAGATGGAAAAGAAGAGAACCTTTAGAAGTAATTTGCAGTTAGGCACATGTTTGATGCCGTCCACTAAGATATCTCTAGCAGCATCTGCACTACCAGTACTCTGTAAACCCAAAAAAAAGAGTGAAAATCATTGATCATATGGTCCATATCTGATATCAGCCCTGCAGCGCATCTCTATCAGCATTTATTTATGTAGAATTAATAAATAAAAAGTAACAGCACATATTTGCAAATTAAAGGAAGCAACATGGAAAGAAGTTTAAAACACCAAACTGGGAGTTAAGTATTTACTCCTCTTCAAGTACACTTTTCTTTTTATTATCAAATCAACAGAATAGAACTTATTGTTCGGTGAATCAGTATCTCACACATAAACAAGCACACCACGGTCACAAATATAATGTTCAAAGAGTATGACTACGATCTTTCTGTGAGGCAAAAAGAAAGACTGGTTCTGGGGAAACAGATAAATTATTGCAAGCAAACAATTCACCCCGAGAAATCAATAAATATATATATATATTTTTTTTGTAGTAATAAAAAAGTTTTTGATAACTATAAATATAAACTTTTAAAATTAAACTAAAACTAGAAACAATACACATGTTAATTGATAAGATTCAATGTTGAAAAGTTGGTCTTGCATAAATCACCTACCGTATATGTAAGTCGAGAAAAATGAACATATAAAATGGGAAGAGAATGCAACATTTTCTTCATAGCAGCCATTTCTAGTGCTTCTTTATATACATTAGAAGCCGCTTCAAAATTTCCCTGGCAGTGTTGGAATACAAAAGCACATAAATTTATTAGTCTACATCAAGACAACATATTTAGTAAAATTTTCCTTTTGAATGATAAAACTTAAAAGAGTGGATTACACACCAGCCGCTTTTCCATGTTCGCCTTCATTTTAGCATTTTCCACAAAGTTGGAATCTGAGTCTGCCTCACACTTCAGAAAAGAGGCGCGGGCCCCAAACACATCTCCTATTTGCTCCTTAAACCTGGAATTGAAAAGATGGATCACTGGGACTCCCTGCAATGAACATATGAGGAGGGCCATAAACATCTCTAGTCATGTATAAAGCAATCGAGTCAAAGCATCCTATGAAAACCAGCAATCAAGCAAGTTTCAGTGTTTCATTATCTTGTTTTGTAGTTAGAATGAGTAGTAAGTAATCGAAAATTTATTAAAAAGTGCAAAGGCGCATCTCAGGCACAAAGGAAGTATACAAGATATACACCTAACCAGAAAAAGAAAAAAATATCAAGAAAATCACGAGTGGCTACAAGCAAGTATTCCGATTTGAAGTCAATCTGCAAAAATGATATTCAAGTTTTCCTCAAGCATATTCACCACAAAATACATCTAGTATAACATGTTCTTATTAGCATAAAAAAAAATATTCACATTGTTCAATATATGATTTCAGTGTAAAATGTTATTTCACTCAAAAAGCTAAGATAATAAAACTACACTTAAGTAGTTTGGGTGGTCCTAAATTAGATTGTTTGGCAGGTAGCATATTCCCACCAGGACTGGACTAGGAAAATATGTCTAGTAATTTGATTTCTATATGTAAGTTAAACCCAAAATATCTCCAGTAATTTTTATAACTTCTATTTTTTCGCATCTTGCATAAAATTATTCACTCATATTTTGATTGTGTCCCAGGACATTAATTAGCGGTTCTTATAAACCATGATCTCAGGATACAAAAATATCAAAACATTAATTTTTTTATAAGACTTGAAGCAGCCAAAGAGTTCCTTCTAAGCATATGACTTTTAGCAAAAGAAGACATGTATACATATTTCCAAGTACAATGGAGCTTTTCACTAAACAGGAACACCACATTTTACCTAAATCATTAAAGAGCTTCTATGACTTCTTGCGCAAAAGAAGATTTAACTTGTGCTTGTTCATGACTTGAATTGCCCATTAATTTTACAGGTGAAAAAGACAGTCACAATTTCGAATTTAAACCTTTTAACTTGTCATACTTGTTCATGCCTTGAATTGCCCATTAACTTTTACAAGTTAAAAAGACGGTCACAATTTCCAATTTCAACCTTTTAGTTTAGAAGCCAATTCCATCACACATCAATATTGTTTTTTTAATGAATAATAATTTATTAAGAGAAAAAGGCATAGCCCTTATACACAAAAAGAATACATGAGAGACAACCACCATAAAGGTGTCTAAAATCTAGCAAGTTAACAAGATCTACAAGATTTGAAGAGGAGAAATTAGGAACAAAGACTTCTTTTTTTTGATAAGTAATCGAGAAGTTTATTAAAAGCATAAGGCGTCCGTACGTACACAAGAAGTATACAAAGAAAAAACCCCACCCACCCAAAAAGAAAAACACCCCCAAAACCTAACAGAAACAACCAAGAAAGCCCCCCACAAACACCCTAATGCGACACAAAAACCACCTGAACCCCCACATAAGGACACCCCCCAAAAACTGCGCACACCGCTAAAATACAATAGCCTTGCCTTAAGTAATCAAAATTAGAACCAAGACTACTGCCCAATGTGAGAGAGATCTTAAAAAAGAGGGTTTTAAACAAAGCACATTGGACTTGCAGTTCTCAAAGAGGTGCCGATTTCTTTCTCTCCAAATGCTCCATTACAAATCACTATTAACCCTTCCATTTTAAGATATCCCAAGAATTGTCTAGTTGAAAAGTAAATAGGGCCAATCTGGACAATATTTAGGACATCCTAAAATAGAATAATTAGAGATAATATCTTAACATAATCTTTGCTCTCTTTGACGTGTAGAGTCAATTGGAAATCTTGGAAGTTTTCTCGAGTTTTTAGGAAGGGTACTTGACAACGAATGGCTTTTTATGTAAAAAATAGGGCATTAAATGAAGTCCCCTTAAGCCAATTGATTTTGGGCTAATACAACCTGTCAAGTAAGAGGTGGTGAGTCAGGTAGTTGATTTAAATCCAACAATGTACATCTTAATTACCAAATAGAAAAAGAAATTGATGTCCTGCTATGAGTTGGATTTCTTAAGGTGGACAAACAATTCAGGATAGATGGAGTAACTAATAATTAAATTGACTTTAAAAAGGTTAGCTCACCAAAACTAGTGTGGAATGTATTCTGTTTGGGATGCTACTCAAACACTGAAACTCTTAAATCTCCCTTATGGAAATGCCTCCCACTCTCAATCCCCGAGAATATTCCCGTTCATGCCATAAGGGTTTCAGTTTTTCATTATGCAAAGATGGGGCATTACTCCAAAAGATTTCCTGGAACATTAGATGTTAGTACTTATGGATTTGTTGTTATTAACAAATTAAGTTTACTCCTAGTAATCCTTTTATCAGAATTTTACATCACAAAATATAAAGTATAAACTATTACCTGTTTCATGTATATGCCTTACTCTCCCTCTCATTGTCTTTCTCTCTTTGTTTTTTTGGGGCATATGAGCTCTAGTTCAGAGGTGTTCCCCCCCCTCCCCCCAAGAATGAGGTGGAGGGTGAGGCTGTAAGTTCAGGACCTACTGGGAGCATGTGTAACTTACAAATAATAAATAATTCATTTTCATTTCTTTATCATGCACAATAAAGTTCACATTTTAAACTACTATGAAGTATGCTTTTTGACAGCATAAGAATAGTAGAAGCTACGATATGTCGCATTAGCTAATTACAGAAAAGGTGAAATGAATAACATATGTCAGTTTTCTACTCATTCCATCCCTAAATGATAGCACATTTTCTTTTGTGGCTGTCCCAAAATATTTGTCCATTTCCCCAAAAACAAGAATAGCTTTCTACACTTCCAAGGCACCAACAACCTTTGTCAATTGTGTTTATAACAAGAAATATGATTGCTTTTTAAGTTTTCAATCTAAAATTACAGGGTGATATTGGAAAGTTGAAATATTCAGGTAGGATGGTTTCCTCAAGACCTGCACATTTTCAAGTAGGACAGTAACTTAAGGACCTGGAATAGTAATTTGTTAGACCAGCAGCAAAGTAAGAAATGTTTGTGCAGTAGCTTTATAATTTAAACAAAAACTAATGGACAAAATTACAATGAAATTAATAAATTTGGTGCAATGGAAAAATATAAGTATGTTTATAAGGAACATACTTTCAAAAAAATTAGTGTTGATCGGTCCATAGCATGATTGGCTATTTCTCTTCCTCCCTTAGATTCCATGAATTTCACGTAACGCATCCAGAATTCAGGATAACCGGCACAGGGAATCAAGCACCTCTCATAAAGTTTAACAGCCTATCAACATAAGAGAAAATGTTTTAGACATCCTAAGAAAAAGAGAAGCACAGAAAGGAAACATGCATAGTCCAGTAGTCCAGATAAGCACAAGGATAATTTAAAATGATACCCAGTCAAAATCTCCTTGCATCTCAACAAAGTCCAGATAGCAATGCCAATTATCCATTTGGCTGGCATCTAGAGGCTTGACATGGAAATAAGACCTCCGAATATTAGCTTCAAAGCAGGAAATTTTTTCAGCCAACTGGCATGCTTCCTTGTATAACCATTCTCCCACTAACAGATATTTCTGCAGTGCTTTAGATCTTGCAATGCCAGCAGATGAATCCAATAGGTCTTTTACGATTGAAGAAATCTCGTCATTCTTAAAACATATTGACACTTTGTTATCAAGCACAGGCTCTGCTTCTAATTTTTCAACAGCAGAAATGCTCTGGCATTCCATCTCCTTTTCCAAAAAGGCAACCAACTTCTTAAAACTGAAGATAAATGGAACTAATATCTGGTAAGTACACAATTTAAATGGACAAACAAACATAAGAAAAATGCTTGTAAAACGTTGGGCTGGAATCACAATAAAAGAGTAACCAATGAGAGATAAATTCAACTGCAAAGAATACATTATGTAAGATCTTGACAACCATACAACCATGAAACACAAAGTCCTTACACAAATACATAGTACCACAAAATACAAGTGGTCACCAAAGAACCAATCAATCTATAAAATTCTGTATAACTCCCTGGTGAATTGCTAACAAGAATCGTCCAAACAAGCCCAATATATCACTTCAGTTACAATTGGTACAATTGGCATGGTTTAAGTATCTCAGATACAACTTGACAACAATCAATAAAGTCAATATTATATAAGTTAAAAATTGGAAAGGGTCACACATCGGGTAATTCTATTCATCACCCTCTTTGGTGAATGGAGATTGGTTGGGAAACTACACCACATAGGCATGGGGGGAGGGGGACGTGATGTATCACATTACTCACCAGACGTTACTTAACCCACACTTTGGAATGGTCAAACGAGAGGGGGGTGGGGAGCGGGGGAGAAAAAAAAAATAGAATAGACAAATAGGTGTGCGATCTCTTTTTTGGGTAACTTTTTTTTTTTACTTTTTTTTTTACTTTTTTTCAGATAAGTGAAGGCTAGGAAATTCATTGACCTACTCATTGAATAATAAAGATATAGACATAAACCCATTACATATCCAGTACATTACTCATTTTCTTGACTAACATAATAAGCTAAAGCCATCTTCACTTTCTATGCTAATAGTTTCTTTGTTCTCTATTTATCCAACCCAATTACATGATGGTTCAAAATGAGAAATAGTTATCAATCCAAAGGTTTCTCATAATTAATCATTGCAATTAATTATTTGGACGTTTTTCGTTTCTTTAGATAAGCAGATATTGCTATTGAAAGATACACGTAATAAGGGATCCACTATGTATCCTTTAGTTTGTACAACATGCTAGCAGTATCAATCAGTCCATCATGACATACTGGGAATGTTTTTACCAGCCCATTTCACAGCTGGGACATCTATCACGATTAATCGTAATATGATTTATTTGCAACAACCTGCTTTGGGTGTTCAATTTATTTGAATAGGATGATGCCTTAAAGTCAACTGGAAGAAGAGGTGGACTACTGCTTCTTTTGAGCTCTTTGGTTGATCATGGCAGAGTTATTAAAATAAGACTGACTACATAATGTTAGTGCATGGAAATTCCATGGCATACTTGCAGCAAATGAAAGGGATCATTTTATTTGGTTTGTTCAGTCGTTCATAAAAAATGTGATAAGAGTATGAAAAATAACAATCATACTTGTAATCAGGAACATTCTTTTAAAAAGTTTTGTTAACAACCTTTTCTCTTTTCATAGCTCATACACTTTGAGGTACCTTAAGTAATTAGGAAAAGCAAGAAATATACCAATCATAATAGTGATGCAACTTCCTGCTTGGGAATCGCAGAGCTTGCATGTAAATGTGTGCTAGTGAACTCCATTGCTGCTGAGAAAACTCAAATTGAATGTATTTGTCCCACAAAGTATGGCACGAGTAATCTTTCCCAACAAAGGACATGCCCCTTTGAAACAATCTAGTAGAAAAAAAAGAGGAAACCATCATTGTCTTTGAATGGCTATATACGTCTCATTAATCAAGAAGATCCAATGTATTGACAAGTACAGCATGATGAGGAGAATAACATTTCAATTGCAAACTTATCAAAAAAACATTTCAATTGCAAAACATGCAATTACTTAAAAGTAAAAATAATAGTACACAATAAACAAAGAAGCACACGTATATATTGTGCTTTGATTAATAGATATTGTTTAAACCATTGAACAACAGGAGAAATATTACATAGACATTAGGTTATATATAATGCTGTCTTATTACTACTTTTTAGTGTTAGCATCAAGTGAAACTGGCAATGGTCATTACCCTAAACTCACCAAGAGAAAACCCTAACATGATTTAAGTTATTGGTGATAAAGTAGACCATTTCTATCCTGCCAGGCCTACAATAAGTACAGAAATAACATGGCGTATCAACTCAAAACATTAAATAAGGGTTGTCCAGATTATACATTGAAAGGGGTGGCATTGCAACATGCTGCCTAATCTCTTGAAAATGTGTTTATTTGATACAACTTTGTAGTGGAAAGCTTAAAAATCTGGAGAGGCTTCATTCCTAAAGCCCACAAATGATAACAAACATGATTGTGAACTTTGTTTGAATATTTAAAAAAAAAAAAAAAAAAAAGAACCTCCCTTTAATAATGGTTAGGAAGAACCATATTAATTAGAATCCTTTCCAATTTCTTGGTTGAAGAGTGAAGTAGCATGGTTAAGCTTCCTAGATTATATTCATATAACTGAGAACTCCAAGAACATCAATAATGCATGTCGCACAGTATATACAGCTAGCAATTCTTATGAAAGCTAACTCAAGTCTCCTGATTATTGAGATTACCTACGAATATCAGATGGATCCTCAAAAACTGATATACTGAAGCTACAGAAATCAACCCACACACCAACAGAGTACGGTGCTGATTGGACAGCTCGTTCAAAGATTTCAACAACCTTGTCAACAGTGCATAAGCGTGTCTTATGCTCAGCGTACTTCCTCCAGTATCCATGGCATAAGGGAAACTCAGACAAGAAGGAGTCATAAACTAAGCATATTTTTTGAATGTCATCCTGCAGTAGTTGCAACAAATATCTCATTTGCAGTCAGCTAAGAACTAATCTAGGAGCAGCAAAAATCAATAATTAATAGTAACTGAAGCAATAGCAGTAAAGTTGAAAGTGTAAACAAAATGTACCCACTAGAGCCAAGTCATCCTAATAGAGTTGTATAAGAACTCTACCCGTAGAGCCAAGTCATCCTAATAGAGTTGTATCTTTACAAGAGTAGTGTCCAAGTGCACACGATGTGCAAAAGAATTCTACCCCTCAAGGAGAGTAAAGAGAGAGAAGACACAGAATTGATCTTGTGCAAGTATAGGAGTGTCATTTCTGTCAAAAGCTTGCCTATTCCTCTCCATCCACATAGTTCTAATCAAACACATAGATAATGTTCTAAGAATCTTGTCTCTATTCTCCAAGTATCTCAACCCATTAGTTTTGTTAGAGACCTTGGCATCACCTGATGCACAGCAAACAATATGAAAGTCAACTGCCACATCTCACTTGCTACTGAATATTTGAAATGGGAAATGGTCCACCAGTTCGTCAGATCTTATGCACATGCAATTCATAATGAAGGAATCTATATTCATCAAAATTTTCAACTGTAAGGATGGCATGACGTACAACACTTTCTTCTTCTATTTTTTTTCTTTTTGACAAGCAAGTTGAGTTTATTAAAAAAGAAGAGCGTCTTCAAATACGCCTGATGTATATGCAAGAGCCCCTCCTAAAACTAAGATTTAATGAATAAAGAATTTCCAAAAGGAAAAATATGGACGACAGCTAAGAAATTGTCCACTTGTATAAGTGGTAAGCTCCATTCTCTTGAAAATCCAATTGTTCTTTCATGCCAGTGTATCAACATTAAGCTAAGCGGGTCCACATTCCGAATCAACCCCACATTTACGAAGGCCATACACCCCTTTCAAGCAAAACAATCTTAGGAGGGGTACAAGTAAATGACATTTCCTTCCCGGGAACTCTAACCGCCCTCCCTCTCCAGAAGCATATAGTATTACAACCTGAACTTCATGCTTCTAGTGTGAAACCAATCCGGAGATACTTCAAATAATAAATCGACAGAAAAGTTGTTTTTCACTTCTTCCATGTGTTTTGCAACATGGGCTTGGGATTCTGTATAGGTTACACAGGTTGCAAATGATCATACAAGCGGCAATGAGTACCATTCAGAGGAGATCATTATGATTTCCTCTACAAGGGGTAGAAACTCAACAAAGAATTTGAGCAACACCTTTGAACACAAATCAAAACAAATATGCAAAAGTATCTAAACTCTGAGATGCCCGTTAGCTTAGCTATAAAAACTAGAAAAGAAGTTATTCCATAGACCTATATCTATCTCTGTTCACTTTCTTGCATTCCGAAAGCAGAAGCTCACTCCCTTGAGCGCCATTCTCAAAGTAAACCTTCATTTATCACTCTTATATGAAGTGGGATTAACTTATCACTACTCATCAATAACTTAATGTCATTTCTCAATCACAAATTCATACATACACATATATTTATATAGCTAAAGCTGGAAATTTTCAAACATAGGACAATTAACAAGAAAAAAAAAAAAAAAACCCCAGAATAGAAGAATCAAACAAGATTCTGAAGCGTGGGCATGGGACTTACAGGATACAATTTCTCAATCTCTGAAATAAGCGTTGTCCACTCTTCAAATTCTAGTGATCCTTTAGCAATACCTTCATCAATTTTGAGCACATCAAAACCAACTGCACAAAAAAGCAACGTTTCAGCCCAATTGGACGAGCTTTCGAAATAAGAAATTTCTTTTTTTTTACCTGGAGACTCTGATTCCATGGGCTGAGCCTGTGCAATTGGGACCAGAGACATCAACAAAGCCTCTTTTGCTTTAGGGTTTTCTGAATTGCGATTAATTGAGGAGGGTTTTGAGTTTTACTTGTTAATTTTGAAAAAGTTTTTTTTTTTTTAATCATTTAAAAAAGAAAAAAAGAAAAAGAAAAAAGCTTGATAAAGTGAACAAATTATTTTATATAAATAAATAAGAAATAAAATAGGCGTTTGTTAATCAAATTAATTGACATGATGATGAATTTAGTAGCAGAGGCAAATGAAAAATCTACACCTATATTCGCCTTTTAAGTGGCATTCAACAAAGCTCGTTCAACTTTCCTTCTTCTTCTTATTGTGTTGTTTTCATTTTTCTTTGATTCAAACCACCCAAATTAAAGCCAAGTATTGGTTGGTAGTTACTCTTTTATCAGCATGGGGGATGGGGCACTTGTTTAATTGAAGCCCCCTTTTTGTTTTTTGAAGGTATGAAATGAAATAAGGCTTCCTCATGGTTCATTAATTAGAAATAATGGACTATATATGGTATTGGTGTTTAGTGCAAGTATTTTACAAAGATTCTCAACTATTCTAGAGTTCTGGCATGCATTTCTATCTTAATTGTGTTAAATCTATTAAATTAAGGTCTGTCTTTAAAATATATGATACCCATTTAATAGATCGAATTTTTCTTTTCTATTTTATTTCAAATGTTTTCGGCAGGAGATAGCCTAGGGGGGACCTGGATCCTATCCAATCCAAATGGACCGAAGGGGGCAGTCCTCTTTACAACAGGGGCAAAATTGTCCAAAATATTTTTTTGGACAATGCCCTCATAATAACCAAGACTAGAGAGGATCCTGTCTAGTCCATTTGGACAGGAGAGGATCCAAATGCGCGCGCCGCAGGGGGAGGTGGGGGGCATTGTCCATGAAAGTAAAGAAGTGTGAGATGGAAGATGTGGTGCTTAAGGCCAAAATATTAAAGGCTTGTTTAATTTGCGAAATAAACATCTAAAATTGAATGACTGTCATTCTATTAGAATATCTATTCTTCTTCTTACTAGAATACCCATTCCGCTAATTAAACGGGTCCTAAAAGTATAATAATCATTTTTAACGATTCTCACCCAAAAGAATAAATGTGGTGTGTTGTAGCTTTAAAATGGTGTAGCGGTAGCCCACAAAAGCACACCTGCCGGCTGCCAGTAGCCCATGATCGAGTCAATCAGTTTTTTAATTAATTAATTTTGTTTTTTTAAAAAAAAAAAAATTTTTATCCTATTTTATTGATGTAAAATAAGATAAAAATAAAATAAAAGTGTAATATATAATATTACTAAGAAGAAATCAAAAAGGTTATTAAAATTATCATGTTAGCAAAATAAAAAGTGTGATAGGTGGCATTATTCTTTCTTAATTTGTAAGCATTTGGAAAACGCAATTAATCAATCAATGATATCTTGGAATAAGAAAATTTTCATATGGGCTCATTTCTAACGGGAAAAAAAAGGATGGGCTCATTTTATGACCCAGCCCAATTTTTCCTTGCATGTTCGACCCTCCATGAGTGTCAAATCTCAAATTCCAACCCCAAAATAGAATCCAATTTCTTCTAGAATTATGCACATCAATTACATGATTTTTTTTGTTGGAATAATTCTATTTTTAAACAAGGATAAAACGTCAAAGGCGTTGGATAGGGTCTTTGAGGAGACGAAAGAGCCTCCTCATAGGCGAGAACAAGAGGGAGAAAGAGGAAGAGGGGAGTAAGGGGGGAGGGAGTTGATTGTTTATGTTTTTCTTAAGAAAGAGTGTTTTGGAGTAGTCGGTTGCTTCTACGATCTTATCAAAAATAACAAAGCTTACGAATAGTTAGTAAGGAGAAAAGAGAGAGGCAATCTTCACTATTTATTACTCAGAATTTGATATTGCCTGAACTAGATCGCGTATTAGGTTTGAATCGATGTGTGACATATTTAATTAAATAAGTTAGATCCTTTGATCCTAATTGCTTAAGGGTGGCTTAACATGCAAAATATTTAATTGAAATAATATGTGAATCGATGAAGTCAGAGTTCAAACTTAAGACTTCTGACTCTGATACTATGCATCTTAAATCATCACTTATCTCAAAAGTATAAGCTAATTAATAACATTTAATCAATATTTTAACACACAATTATAGCAATAATAATACACAAAAACATCTTTATTTATCTCACAACCTTCTTGTTCCAATCATAGATTATTTCTTACAACTTAAAGAAATTTCTTCATTATTGTTCCTCTCATATGTTGAATGAAAGATTATTCTATAATTCCCTAGTGGGTTCTCATCAGACACTAGAGGGGGGATCATGGATTCCCAAACTACCCATGGTTGTGTTCAGGAGCAGGTGGAGGATTGGAAGCCTCTCTTAGCATCCCATATTTCACATCATGTCGTTTAACACTCAGATTAGGCTTCGGCTCGAAGGAAACTTCTTTTTCTTTTCCATGCCCATCTGTTGTTGCAACAAGCTTTCTGGCGTCTGCAGGAAAAGTAGCAATGACAAGTAGCACAAGGGCCACCAAAAGCAATTTTTGACGCCCTATTTCCATCTTGATTTTTCTCTTTGATTTTCTCATTCCCCTGGGCCCTTTAAATGAAAACTAGCTATCCCTATTTAAGGAATGATTTGAATTTCAATGGTTGTCATGTTCTTTTGACTATCGATTGTAAATAATATATAGTTGAAGAGATAAATTAGGACATGCATAGTATAAAAATAGAATATTATGAACTAAAATGAAGGAATTTGTTACAAATGTGCCATTTAAATGCAATCAACTCATTATTATCTCATAATTATCATAATGATAACATGTTAGTATAAACCAATCATGGTATTAGTTCTTATTAAAAAAAAAAAAAAATCAAACAATTTCTTCTAGAATTATGCACATCAATTACATGTTTTTTTTTTTTTTTTTTTTTGTTAAAATAATTCTATTTTTACGAACCTAATTATATATGGTGGAGTCATGAGAACCACTAGATTTCAGATATTACCATTTTTGTTTTACTAAACAAATTAAGAACAACTTTACAATTCTCTCTAGTTTTAAAACTAGAACACTTGCAGAAAATCATCTGCCACACAACTACTGCAGAAAAAATGCAGAACCCACAAACCAATCCCAACCCAAAACCACAAACCTGCAGTGCCAAAAAACTACAAGTTACAAATCTGCAAAATCATAGCAGAGAAACCAGCCACAGATAAACTCACATTACAACAGAGGGAAAGGTAAATTTTGCATGGCCAACCACTTTCAGAATGGGGATTTAGAATTTGTGAAACCCAAAAAGGCACACACTATTGAGAAGCATTTCTGGGCATAAAGATGTAAAAATTGAAATTGGAACTATCTTGGTGCCAAAATTAATTATGATGTCAAAAGAGGACTAAGCCAATATGTGGCTTGCAATTGCAAACAAACAAGCAAATTCAGAGAGAAAAGTACTGGAATTTGAACAAACCACTGGGGAAGAAGCCCTAAGATGAATGGCATCCCAAAAAACCACAATCAATTACAAACCAGATTATCAATACTGTTTATCATTCTTCAAAGCTAAACAACAGATACTGAAAGAGGACTGAGCCAATATGTGGCTTGCAATTGCAAACAAACAACTGGGGTGCTTGAAGTGTAGAATGACATCTTAGTCAGTGAAATTATTAGCTAACTCAGAGAGAAAGGCCTGGAATTTGAACAAATCACTGGGGAAGAAGCCCTAAAATGAATGGCATCCCAAAAAACCACAATCAATTAGAACAAACCAGATTATCAATACTATTTATTATTCATCAAAGCTAAACGACAGATACTGAAAGTTGGTCCTTGTTTGGACTGCATTTATCTCTATGTAAATTCAAAAACTAAAGAACAAACTAGCAAAACAAAGCAGAAACCTGAAGCCCCAGAGATGCACACAAGGGCAAGGCCATGGTAGCAGCTTAAGAGCAACAACAGCAGTTAATCCTCTCCTTTACTTCATTCTCCTGCTGATTCCATCTCTCTTGATTCCACACCTTCTTCCGACTTATGTTCATGTACTGCAGCATCTCTGATCATCCCAGGAGCACTTGCATCATTTTCATTCTTAAGTGTAAATTCTATCTCATCGAGCTCTTTGGTAATTTGGTTCAACATTGAAGCATCCTCGGAGACCTTTTCATTGATGTGTATGTCCCTCCCCTCCTCTTCTTCCTTCTCACTATCAACCTTTTCTTCTTCACAGCCATGGCAATTTACAATAGAATCTGGAACTCTCCTCTGCAGAGAAACCCCATCCTCCTCCTCCTCATCCTCATTATTGCCTTTTTCCTCAGAATAATCATCAGTAGCAATTCTCCCCTCCATTTCTTCATTCTCATTATCAACTTTCTCTTCTCTCACGGTCACATTTTCAAGAACAAGATCATTGGATTCTTGCTGAGCAATTCCGCAGCACTTCTGATAATCAGCTCGCATTTCAGCATCCATCTCTCTCGGTATCTCCTCCACTTGTTCCTTCTTGAAGCTTTCAGTCTCCACCCAAGAAACCACATTCCCATTATCAAGAGAAAGCAGAATTTCCATGTGCAGAGAATACTTATCATCCTCCTCCTCCTCCTCCTCCTCCTTGTTCTCATTATCAACTAATTCTTCTTCACGGAGAAACCAATTTACCATATAATCCAGAAGTCTCCGCTGAACCTCAGCCTCCCTTGCAATTCTCCGAGACTGAACTTCACTCTCCAAAGAAGAAACCTCACGCGCCCACCCAGTACCCTGCTTCACAATATGATCATCAATCAAATTTGCTTCATTCAACTTACAATCTTCACTCTCCAAAGAAGAAACCTCACGCGCCCACCCAGTACCCTGCTTCACAATATGATCATCAATCAAATTTGCTCCATTCAACTTACAATCTTCATTCTTGAACCCCCCTTGATCAATCCCCGCCATCAAAACTCCACTCTCGGCGGCTTCTCCTTTCTTACCATTACAACCCACGAATCTTTCTTCCAAGATCTCCTCATTATTAACTTTTGTTTCTTTACTGCCACGCCAATTTTGAATATAAAGCAGAAATTCCCGGTGCAGAGAATACTTATCATCTTCCTCTTTCTCCTCCTCCTCCTTATTCTTATTATCAACTATTTCTTCTTTAGGGAGAAACCAATTTACCAGAGAATCCAGAATTCGCCGCTGAACCTCATCCTCCATTGCAATTCTCCGCGATTGAACTTCATTCTTGAACCTTTCAGTCTTCACCAAAGAAACCTCAACCTCATTCTCATTATAATCTTTTGCTTCTTCACGCGCCCACCCAGTACCCTGCTCCACAGTATGATCATCGATGGAATTTGATTCATTCTCGGTGGCTTCTCCTCTTTTACCATTACAACCCACGAATCTTTCATCCAAGATCGTTACGCTCTCCTTATTTTCTTCGTTCTTGCCCCCTTCAGTAAAGAATTGATCAAAAAGATGGCCCATCAAATCAGAAACAACAATAGGCGCAGTATGATCTTGGATAATAGTTCCATCTTCTTCTGTCTGATGACCGATGCCCGGTGACAGCGCGTGAATGGGATCCTCACCTGCCATGGACAGTCCTGTAAAGAAACAAATGAAGTTTATGAATACAAAGAGACCTGAAACGCCCAAAACAAGATGACCCAGAAACGAAATAACACAAAAGAAAGAAGATGGAAATATAATTGGAGTTCCAAACTTCCAAAGAAACTAAAGCCTTACTGTTTGTTATTGCTGGTGTTCTTGAGAGGGAGAGAATATATATGCGAGAGTATGTTTATGAGTTGAGAGCAATGGAAAAATATAATGGGGTTGGCGGGTGAGCCTTATAACGACTAAAGTTGGGGGCATTTTGGGGAAAATATAGTTACTGTTCACGTTGGAATCCAATAGCAAAAAAGGGGTGGCCAAATTCACCCTCCATTTTTTTTTTTTTGAAGGCAAGAAATGAAATTAGGCTTCCTCATGGTCATTAATTAGAAATAATGGACTATATATGGTATTGGTGTTTAGTGTAAGAATTTTACATAGATTTTTAACCATTCTAGAGTTAGTGGCATGCATTTCTGTCTTAATTATGTCATATTGGGTCGATACAAGTATGGTATAATAGAGAAAATTTCCGACCAATATTTAATTAGTAACAGTGAACCATTGAAATATCAAGCTTGCAAGACAAAACCAAATGCTAGCTAGAACAGAAAACAAGAAACACAATAATACAACAAATCCAAAAATTAAGAACTTGCAATTGCAACCTCACCCAAAAGATGGTGATATTTTAGATGATAATCACAGAAAATGATAACACATGTGGCATCATTGGTTGCAGAAAAAGATCCTCAAAAGAATAAATTGAAATCTATAGAAGAAAATTAACATAATAAAAAGCTAACAAATACATATTTGCAACAGAGATCAGATGGTAGTGCATGTTTGAATTCATCACAAAACTGCAGTAATGATGGTTAGATAGTCATTGAGAAATTTTCTCTAAAAAGAAAGACTAAAAATAAGGGGAAAAAGGTGAGGACATAAACGTCCATGGAAGACACCCCATGGCCGTGGATTAGCCATTTCCCATCCACTTCCCCTCCAAATCTCATTCCTTGGTTTATATTGCATATTATAATCTAAGGGCATAGTTGTATTTTAATAAATTTAATAGGGGTATACCCATAATGCTTTAATCGTTTAATTTAATGAAAAATTTTAAATGAATGGGCTTGGTAGAGAATAGTAGGGTACGATTACAAATGAGTGGTAGTTTGATGAGAGTAAGTATAGTTTCTCCTTCTAATTTTATTCAATTTTAAGAGTTTGTATATTTTTATAATTTTCAGATTTTAGGGGTTGACAGAAATTTGAATGCATTAGATTTTGTTTTGGGTTTAATTTATTTGTTGTTTTCATTAGTTATTTGGTTTTGGGCCTTTAGTAGTTAAAATGCAAAGAGTCCAAGTCCATTACTTTAGGGTTGGGCATTAGAAGCCTATGAACATGGATTTTAATGGTTTTTTTTTTTTTTTTTTGGCCCCTTATGATGGTTAAATTAAAAAAAAAAAAAATTACTATGAAATTTCAAGCAACCCGTCTCACAGGTGTGATGATGAGAAAAAACTATGTGCAAAGCTCTATATTTGTTTTCTTTTTTCAACAATTTTGTTTCAAATTCCAATTGATATTGAATCTGAATTTCATACAATGTTTCATAGCCACGTCAGCCTTTCAGTAATCAGTAATATAAAGGTGGTTGGTTTTTAAGATGAGAAACATTACTTAAACCTATAATGGAAGCAAAGCCACTTGGCAAATGAATATGAAATGATTTGTCGTTTATAACTTCAATTTTCTTTTTTTTTTAACCTCACCCTATATATATATATTATTTTTTCCTAATCTGGAAATGTCTATTCTCCCCTATTTGAATATTGAAAAGACATGATAGTCAGCCTTCTTTCTCTGTGAAAATAAGAAATTCCGTACAGCTTTACTTGCTTGCAGCGAAAATATCAAAGGAAGCTTAGGGCCTATAAGCCAAAAAAGGAAAATCAAGAATAAATGCTAAAATAATATGAATGAAATGCAAACGAGGGGCTGTAGCAGCCTGTAGCTTGTAGGAGTACAGGTATAAAGGGCCGGCAATTTTGACACGACCCGCAAATCCGAAACGAACACGACACGAAAAAACAGGTATTGGGTTTGGGCTAATCGGGTTCGGGTCGTAATCGGGTCTACCCGATTAAGAACCGGAAATTTCGTGTCTGGCGGGTCGACCCGTCGGGTCTGGCGAGTCGACCCGTCAGACCCGGTTTTTTTTTTTTTCTTTTTCCTGGACCCGTCACCCGCCAACCCGGTTTTTTTTTTCTTGGTTTTTTCTGGACCCGGCAGCAGCTCACATCTCCCAGCTTCTCAGCCCGGTCTGATCTTTGTTCCTCTATTTTCTGCAATACCCAGATCAGGATTCGGGCTCCTCTTTCATGGGTCGGTGCCTATTTGTCGAATCTACGTGATTTGAGTTTGGGTTTTATGTTATGTTAATGGGGTTTCTGTATGTTTATGTAATGTTTGGATGCCGAGAAAATCTAGGGAATAGGAAATAAGAAGAAGTCAGTTTTGAATATTGAATCGTTATTTTAATGCATTTTGATATTGCCTTACTATCTGAATCTAAATTCTAATTCTTGATTATGTTTATAATTTATGCGATAAAATAACCTAATATGATTAAAATTTTGTTTTGTTGCTTTTTTTCTTTTACTTTCTGTGGTTGGAGTCGTTTTTGTCCAGTACGGTCTGATATTTCAACCATAGCCTGATTGAGGGGTTTGTGATGATGCTTTCGGCGATAATCGATATTTATTTGAGTTCGGTTTTTTTCTTGGTTCTTTTTGTATTTATTATTTTGTTTTTGTTAGCTTTTTTTTTTATCATTATCTTTTTCTTTATTGCTATGATGGAAATGTTGACACATTTTAGTTTATGGACACAATTTAAGTTATTTAACCCATTAATACTTGCTTTTGGGTTGAACTAATTTGTTTAAATTTTATGTCTTTGACTTTTTTGTTGGTTAAAACTAAATGCCATTTTTCATTCCAAAAAAAAAAAAAAAAAAATGAAGAAGAAATAGGTCGAGTGCCCATGTAGCAGGTATTTGTTATGTTGTTTGTATTTGCTGTGCTATGGTGAGAAATTAGATTTTCTTCCGGCTTGTTAGCTTCCGAATTGGCCCCCTCTTTTGTAGTTTTAGAATATTTTTCTATGTCTTGTATTGTTTCATTGATGAATTATTCTTATGATTATTTATAATTGTAGTTAGAATCCTGTGTCGATCCACTTGAGCCTCACCTTCATGGTAATATGGTATGAGGTCATACTCTTATGTGTTTGTTCATCTTGTGTTATGAATCTTTAATATAATATATGGTTATGGTCCTTATGGAGTTCTCACACTCTCAAATTGTTTTTGTGTATCATCTTGTGGACTGAGGCTTGATCTCTTAGATGAGTTTCTTGTAATTTGCATCCTTATGGATGTTTGGCAGTGTTTCTTGTTGAATTAGTGTATGATGTTGCTTCCATGGCTTCCCCATGCATGTAAAACACTACAGATGAAATTCTAATGTCTACTAATGAAGAACTCTCTAAGCATTGATGCCATTGTTTGTTTTGGATAGCAAATTTGTGATATTTAGAAAAACTTTACTGTACTTTACCTTGTCGTTGCTAAAATGAAAATCACTTAAATTATAACTATTCTATTATATTACACATTTTGATAAATGTATTTGCACAATTAAATAAGGATCTTGGTCTTCTATGGCTCTCATGGTCATGGAATTCAAAAATATTGAGTCTTGGCCCAGGGTTGGATGCTAAAAAAAATGTCTGAGAATTTGTATCTTTGTTCAAATTAATTTTTTAACACTTTTGTTACATGTGGGACTAAATTATAAGTGGACTATCTTAATAAATGAACTTACTTGTTTTAACTTTTAACTTTTAAGTTTAGGTGAAATTATGAGTTTAGTAATTTATTTTGGAGTACAATTTGTCAATTACGGTCACTTTCCAATTTTTTTTTTTTTTCTTATCATTTATTAAAACCTTTAATCTCTTAGAACTCAATTTTTTGCATTGACTATATTGATGTATTAGTATTATTATTACAATTTTGAATTTTAATTTTTTTTTTTTTTAAAAAAAATTATAGTTTAGGGTAATCGGGTCGTGTCGGGTCGTGTCTACCCATTTATACCCGGTTATTTTAAACGGGTAAAACGGGTCGTGTCGGATTACCCGATTATTTTCGTGTCATAATCGTGTCAAACCCGATTACCCGTTTAGCTAAACGGGTCGTGTCTGGGTATAGGCTAATCGTGTAACGGGTACCCGCGGGTCTAATCGGGTCGTGTATGGGTACCCATTTTGCCACCCCTTTATAGGATAGGGCAGCTTTATATTTTTTTAATAAATATAGTTCCGTTTAATAAATATATATATTTTTAATAAATTGAGTTCCGTTAGCGACATTACTAAGTCTACGGATGAAACATTTTGTTTGTAAGTATCTTCTCTAGGCTGCTTGGAAACTTCTTGAGAAGCATGTTTAATTCATATTAAATCCAAAGATGACACACTTGGTTCAGGAGAATCTCTTTTGAGCTGCTGAGGAACTTTCAGAGATAGCTGTTCTCCTTGTACTAAAGGCACGTTTGGTTTGGGACTATTGCCTCTGGGCCATTCAGAAACTTTTGGAGATTCCTGTTCTAATCTTTCCTATAAGCTGTTATCAGCTTCACTTGATTGAAGTTGGTCAATGGTAACTGACTCAAACTGATTATCATTATTGTCTAAAGATGGTAGTCTCTCTTCTGATATGTTACTTGGAGCCTGGGTATCAGGACTTTCAGTTGGTGACATTTTATCGTCTTCTAAAGGCAGCTGGATCAAGAGGCCAGAACTAGAATCAAAAGTTTCTTCTCTTTACTTCCTTAGCCAGTTTCAAGGCTTTTGCATCGGTAGTTGGGTGCTTAGAAGAAGCTGTCCTTAGAGAGTGTGGAAACAATCTTATGTGCCGGTTCCATGTACTTGTTAAATCATGGATGGTTCCACAAAGTTCAACAAACTGCTGCCACCATATATTTGTAACAAGTGAATTTTGATATAAAAAAAAAAAAATTATAATTTTTAAATTAGGAATACATGTAACAAGGAAATTGTACAGCATTGCATAAATGTCTGAGAAATAACTGCATGAAGTGATTTCAAGATAGCTATTAGGTAATGATCTAATGCTACCAACTGATGTAAAGCTAGCAAGCTTTTTTCTTTGTAGTTAGGGATTGGGAGGGTAAGTGATGAAGAAATGGGTTTGTTCAAATGAAACACATTAAACTACAGCACATGGAGGAGAAAGATACATACTCACAAACCATGAAGATATCACACTTCCTCCCCAAAAAAGAAAAAGAAAAAGAAAATAGAAAGTTTGCCACTGCATAGTATATTGCCCATGAACAGAATAAAGGACACTGCAGCATATACTGAGTTAAAAGAGAGATTTTGACCTCTAAATATATGCTTGAAATATCCTCCGCATCTTTCGCATCCAGTCCTTGATATACACCTGGCCCTTGAGATATTGCATTAGCTATAACAGACTACCACATTTATGTGCCTTGGCCCTTCATGCATCATTGTGAAGTTTATCAGCTCCTGCAAAGTAAAAATCAAGCATCAGAAGCAATACCAACTTTTTATATAGTTTTGGCACTGCAACATGATTGTCACCCTTACTGCCTTACACAAGCTTTTGTAGGGTGATAAACACTCCTGTCAATCTTCTGTACTTCAAGATTGAAAAAATATGTAATAAAAAAAAAAAAATTGAAAACTAGGCAGATAGATACTTTGATGCTGACATATAGTCATTGTTTCCTACAGGTGTATTGATTTTGGGAAGCAATGATATGATTAGATGGAAAAGATGAGAACCTTTAGAAGTAATTTGCAGTTAGGCACATGTTTGATGCCGTCCACTAAGACATCTCTGGCAGCATCTGCACTACCAGTACTCTGTAAACCAAAAAGAAAAAAAAAAGAAAAAAAAAAAGAGTAAAATCAATGATCATTTGGTCCATATCTGATATCAGCGCTGCAGCACATCTCTATCAGCATTTATTTATGTAGAATTAATAAATAAAAAATAACAGCACATATTTGCAAATTAAAGGAAGCAACACGGAAAGAAAGTATACAAGATATACACCTAACCAGAAAAAAGAAAAAAATATCAAGAAAATCATGAGTGGCTACAAGCAAGTATTCTGATTTGAAGTCAATCTGCAAAAATGATATTCAAGTTCTCCTCAAGCATATTCACCACAAAATACATCTAGTATAACATGTTCTTATAATATTCACATTGTTCAATATATGATTTCAGTGCAAAATGTTATTTCACTCAAAAAGCTAAGATAATAAAACTACACTTAAGTAGTTTGGGTGGTCCTAAATTAGATTGTTTGGCAGGCAGCATATTCCCACCAGGACTGGACTAGGAAAATATGTCTAGTAATTTGATTTCTATATGTAAGGTAAACATAAAATATCTCTAGTAATTTTTATAACTTCTATTTTTCGCATCTTGCATACAATTATTCACTCATATTTTGATTGTGTCCCAAGACATTAATTAGTGGTTGAATACCTTATAAACCATGATCTCAGGATACAAAAATATCAAAATATTAATTTTTATAAGACTTGGAACAGCCAAAGAGTTCCTTCTAAGCATATGACTTTTAGCAAAAGAAGACACGTATACATATTTCCAAGTACAATGGAGCTTTTCACTAAACAGGAACACCACATTTTACCTAAATCATTAAAGATCTTCTATGACTTCTTGCGCAAAAGAAGATTTAACTTGTGCTTGTTCATGTCCTGAATTGCCCATTAACTTTTACAGGTGAACAAGACAGTCACAATTTCGAATTTAAACCTTTTAACTTGTCATACTTGTTCATGCCTTGAATTGCCCATTAACTTTTACAAGTAAAAAAGACAGTCACAGTTTCCAATTTAAACCTTTAGTTTAGAAGCCAATTCCATCACACATCAATATTGTTTTTTTAATGAATAATAATTTATTAAGAGAAAAAGGCATAGCCCTTATACACAAAAAGAATACAAGAGAGACAACCACCCTAAAGGCATCTAAAATCTAGCAAGTCAACAAGATCTACAAGATTTGAAGAGGAGAAATTAGGAACAAAGACTTCTTTTTCTTGATAAGTAATCGAAAAGTTTATTAAAAGCATAAGGTGTCCATCTGTACACAAAAAGTATACAAAGGAAAAACCCAATCAAACCCCACCCACCCAAAAAGAAAAACACCCCCAAAACCTAACAGAAACAACCAAGAAAGACCCCACAAACACCCTAATGTCACACAAAAACCACCTGAACTCCCACATAAAGACACCCCCAAAAACTGCGCACACCGCTAAAATACAATAGCCTTGCCTTTTTTTTTTTTTATTTATTTATTTTTTATTTTAAGTAATCAAAATTAGAACAAAGACTACTGCCCAATGTAAGAGAGATCTTAAAAAAGAGGGTTTTAAACAAAGCACATTGGACTCGCATTCCTCAAAGAGGTGCCGATTTCTTTCTCTCCAAATGCTCCATCACAAATCAATATTAACCCTTCCATTTTATGATATCCCAAGAATTGTCTAGTTGAAAAGTCAATAGGGCCAATCTGGACAATATTTAGGACATCCTAAAATAGAATAATTAGAGATAATATCTAAACATATTCTTTGCTTTCTTTGACGTTTAGGGTCAATTTGAAATTTTGGAAGTTTTCTCGAGTTTTTAGGAAGGGTACTTGACAACAAATGGCTTTTTATCTAAAAAATAGTGCATTAAATGATGTCCCCTTAAGCCAATTGATTTTGGGCTGATACAACCCATCAAGTATGAGGTGGTGAGTCAGGTAGTTGATTTAAATCCAACAATGTACGTCTTAATTACCAAATAGAAGAAGAAATTGATGTCCCGCTATGAGTTGGATTTCTTAAGGTGGACAAACAATTCAGGATAGATGGAGTAACTAATAATTGAATTGACAGTAAAAAGGTTAGCTCACCAAAACTAGTGTGGAATGTATTCTGTTTGGGATGCTACTCAAACACTGAAACTCTTAAATCTCCCTTACGGAAATGCCTCCCACTCTCAACCCCCAAGCATATTCCCGTTCATGCCATAAGGGTTTAAGTTTTTCATTCTGCAAAGATGGGGCATTACTCCAAAAGATTTCCTGGAACATTAGATGTTAGTAGTTATGGAATTGTTGTTATTAACATATTAAGTTTACTCCTAGTAATCCTTTTATCAGAATTTTACATCACGAAATATAAAGTATAAACTATTACCTGTTTCATGTATATATGCCTTGCTCTCCCTCTCATTGTCTTTCTCTCTCTCTCTCTTATTTTTGGGGGCATATGAGCTCTAGGTCAGAGTTGTTCCCCCACCCCCCCCTTCCACCCTTAGAATGGGGTGGAGTGTGAGGTTGTAAGTTCAGGACCTACTGGGAGCATGTGTAACTTACATTTTCTTTTGTGGCTGTCCCAAAATATTTGTCCATTTCCCAAAAAACAAGAATAGTTTTCTACACTTCCAAGGCACCGACAACCTTTGTCAACTGTATTTATGACAAGAAATATGATTGCTTTTTAAGTTTTCAATCTAAAATTACAGGGTGATATTGGAAAGATGAAATATTGAGGTAGGATGGTTTCCTCAAGACCTGCACATTTTCAAGTAGGACAGTAACTTAAGGACATGGAATAGTAATTTGTCAGACCAGCAGTGAAGTAAGAAATGTTGGTGCTGTAGCTTTATAATTTAAACAAAAACTAATAGACAAAATTACAATGAAATTAATAAATTTGGTGCAATGGAAAAATATAAATATGTTTATAAGGAACATACTTTCAAAAAAATTAGTGTTGATCGGTCCATAGCATGATTAGCTATTTCTCTTCCCCCTTAGATTCCATGAATTTCACGTAACCCATCCAGAATTCAGGATAACTGGCACAGGGAATCAAGCACCTCTCATAAAGTTCAACAGCCTATCAACATAAGAGAAAATGTTTTAGATATCCTAAGAAAACGAGGAAGGGGGAAGGGGGGTGTGCACGCAGAAAGGAAACATGCATAGTCCAGTAGTCCAGATAAGCACAAGGATAATTTAAAATGATACCCAGTCAAAATCTCCTTGCATCTCAACAAAGTCCAGATAGCAATGCCAATTCTCCATTTGGCTGACATCTAGAGGCTTGACATGGAAATAAGACCTCCGAATATTAGCTTCAAAACAGCAAAATCTTTCAGCCAACTGGCATGCTTCCTTGTATAACCATTCTCCCACTGACAGAGAACAGATATTTCTGCAGTGCTTTAGATCTTGCAATGCCATCAGATGGATCCAACAGGCCTTTTACGATTGAAGAAATCTCGTCATTCTTAAAACATATTGACACTTCGTTATCAAGCACAGGCTCTGCTTCTCAACAGCAGAAACGCTCTGGCATTCTATCTCCTTTTCCAAAAAAGCAACCGACTTCTTAAAACTGAAGATAAATGGAACTAATATCAGGTAAGTACACAATTTAAATGGACAAACAAACATAAGAAAAATGATGGTAAAACATTGGGCTGGAATCACAAAAAGAGTAACCAACGAGAGATAAATTCAACAGCAAAGAATACATTATGGAAGATCTTGACAACCATGAAACACAAAGTCCTTACACAAATACATAGTACCACAAAAATACAAGTGGTCATCAAAGAACCAATCAATCTATAAAATTCTGTACAACTCCCTGGTGAATTGCTAACAAGAATCGTCCAAGCAAGCCCAATATATCACTTCAGTTACAATTGGTACAATTGGGCATAGTTTAAGTATCTCAGATACAACTTGACAACAATCAATAAAGTCAATATTGTATAAGTTAAATATTGAAAAGGGTAACACATTGAGTAATTCTATTCATCACCCTCTTCCCCCCCACCACCCCCCCCCAAAAAAAAAATCCCCTAATACCTATGTGGTGCAGTCCCCCATAGCATTTGGTGAATGGAGATTGGTTGGGAAACTACGCCACATAGGCATGGGGGGAGGGGGACGTGATGTATCACATTACTCACCAGACGTTACTTAACCCACACTTTGGAATGGTCAAACGAGAGGGGGGTGGGGAGCGGGGGAGAAAAAAAAAATAGAATAGACAAATAGGTGTGCGATCTCTTTTTTGGGTAACTTTTTTTTTTTACTTTTTTTTTTACTTTTTTTCAGATAAGTGAAGGCTAGGAAATTCATTGACCTACTCATTGAATAATAAAGATATAGACATAAACCCATTACATATCCAGTACATTACTCATTTTCTTGACTAACATAATAAGCTAAAGCCATCTTCACTTTCTATGCTAATAGTTTCTTTGTTCTCTATTTATCCAACCCAATTACATGATGGTTCAAAATGAGAAATAGTTATCAATCCAAAGGTTTCTCATAATTAATCATTGCAATTAATTATTTGGACGTTTTTCGTTTCTTTAGATAAGCAGATATTGCTATTGAAAGATACACGTAATAAGGGATCCACTATGTATCCTTTAGTTTGTACAACATGCTAGCAGTATCAATCAGTCCATCATGACATACTGGGAATGTTTTTACCAGCCCATTTCACAGCTGGGACATCTATCACGATTAATCGTAATATGATTTATTTGCAACAACCTGCTTTGGGTGTTCAATTTATTTGAATAGGATGATGCCTTAAAGTCAACTGGAAGAAGAGGTGGACTACTGCTTCTTTTGAGCTCTTTGGTTGATCATGGCAGAGTTATTAAAATAAGACTGACTACATAATGTTAGTGCATGGAAATTCCTTAGCATACTTGCAGCAAATGAAAAGGATCATTTTATTTGGTTTGTTCAGTCGTTCATAAACACGTGATAAGAGTATGAAAAATAAGAATCATACTTGTAATCAGGAACATTCTTTTAAAAAGTTTTGTTAACAACCTTTTCTCTTTTCATAGCTCATACACTTTGAGGTACCTTAAGTAATTAGGAAAAGCAAGAAATATACCAATCATAATAGTGATGCAACTTCCTGCTTGGGAATCGCAGAGCTTGCATGTAAATGTGTGCTAGTGAACTCCATTGCTGCTGAGAAAACTCAAATTGAATGTATTTGTCCCACAAAGTATGGTATGTGTAATCTTTCCCAACAAAGGACATGCCCCTTTGAAACAATCTAGTAGAAAAAATGAGGAAACCATCATTGTCTTCGAATGGCTATATACGTCTCATTAATCAAGAAGATCCAATGTATTGACAAGTACAGCATGATGAGGAGAATAACATTTCAATTGCAAAACATGCAATTACTTAAAAGTAAAAATAATAACACACAATAAACAAAGAAGCACACTTATATATTGTGCTTTGATTA